>NC_044310.1:160341519-160662769 GCF_007474595.2 Lynx canadensis | reverse complement strand
TCCTTCTATGATAATTTACTTTTTTGTGTGTGTGAAGCAGGAGACAGAATACAGCTGAAGCTAAAGGGAAAGGTGGAAGAAGCCCACTGTATAAACCATGTAAAGAAAGGAAATTCAGAATAACCAAATATTTATCTACTTTAGATAATCCTGTCAGTGATGTCATGGAGTTGACAGGTTTTACTGTGTATTAGGCAGGACTCTTGGAGACTCCGGTACGGAAAAGCCAACTCAAACTTCCTTAAATAAAAAGAGACTATTTTGTCTCAAGTCACTGAAAAATCTTCAGGTGGAACCAGAGCGTCAGAGTGTATCCTGCCCTCCTTCTTCTCCCTTGTCTTCCTCCCCATATTTCATCTCTGTTTTCTTTGCTGTTGGCTTCACAAGACTGACTGTATCCTTGTAATGACAGAGATGGACAAAGTAGCACCAGCCTGCAGCAGTCCTAGATTGGCAAAATCTCCCTAATGAGCACCTCTCTCCGTAATTGCTCTAGAGAAGCACCAAGATTGACTCTGATTGGCCAAGCATGGGGCATGTTTCCACTCCTAGAAATTGGGAATAGGTTTGGTGATGTACACACACACACACACACACACACACACACACACACACACACAATCTCTCCCACTGATTTAGGAGCGGGAAGGATCCCCAAAGAACACAGCAGATCCTTTCACTCAAAGAAAGGATGCTGGGCAGGGGAAAACAACACACTGATTATCTGTTTCCATGTTCTGCAGACTGGAAACATGTTTTTTTATAGTGTATTTGTACTTACAAATTTCTTACTGAATATTTTTTCATTATTGCTAGAATTCCTTACTGGGATATAATGAACACATTCAGTCCATGAAATGTGACATTCTGAAATTTAAAGAATAATGATTATTCACATTTTTCTCTTTTTTATTCCTCTTATTTGGTGATGTTTCTTTTCTAAGTCAGGTAATGCATGTATACATTTCCACCTTCTCTTAGAGGAGATTTAGAAAAAAGAAATACGATTCACCTGAATATGAGTTTATTGGACATAAATCTTAGAAAATCAAGTTGCTCTTAAAAGCAGTGAAAGTATTCTGAATCTGGCAAGTAGCTGGAAAAAGGCAGCCACATCCTTAGTACCTATGTTCTCTTTCAGTTTCTTAGCTCTTTAGCATTTTCTTTGGGTGAGTGGCCATATTAGTCAGGGTTCAGTGAATAAAACAGAAGTCACTCTAGCTATTATTGGCATGAAGGGATTTAATTCAGGAAATTACATGTATACAAAATAGACTAAGGTGAGTTCTAGGCTGGGCCTCTGAGCATAATTTCGAGAATAATGATCTACCTGAGAAGCTTTGGGGAAGTTGCTGAAAGTTCAGGTGAAGACATATACTTGTAGCTGCAGTCCAAGGCGAGGAAAATGAATGAAGAGAACACCACCAGTTAACCCTGCTCTGATACTCAGAAAGCTAGAAGGCTCCCAACACTGAAATTTTGATCTCCACAGTCATGCTCATTAGTAGAAATACCCACTGTGAGTTTACCTTTCAGATCTCAAATGAAGGTATGTATTCATAGTCTCTAACTCACATGCAAAACCCTAGCTACAAGGGACTCTGGAAATGTCTACTTAGCTTTTCCAACCAGAAGGGTGGAATAGAGGTTGAACAAGCCAATCCACAGTTAATTATCACAATGGCTGAGGCATTTTCTTTCTTTTTATGTTTTCTGGCAGGAGTAGTTGGATTGTTTGTGGTGGGAATAGGCAGAGGAAAACTGAAGAACAGTTGCTGCTTGAAAAAGGAAATGTCGAATTGCAAAAGCTTAACTCTTGGAGTCATCCTGAGCCTTATTTCAATCTTTCTGTTTCCTTACAGACTTAGAGAAGTCACTATAACCAGACCGATATATCACTGTTTCTGTGAGTCATCGACAAGAACTGGCATATTGTTCCTCATTCAGTTCTAATGGTGTTCATTGTAATGGAATTTTGCTTCTAGCAGGGCATGTATCCTGAAGGCATGGGCCACAAAGGCCAATGTCATTATCCTTTCAATATAGTGAATACTGTGCACTCAGATATAAGAAAGATTAAAATGTGCCCCCAATGCTCTTTATCTATATGTTTGAGGATGTTAGGGGGTTGGAGGTTGTATAGAGGTGAGTAGGATAGAGTCTGTTTCCTAGGGGCCTGGTTATTCCATATGCCATTTTACAGATGAAGAAATTAAGTTATTAGGGGTTAGCAATTTTTTTTTTTTTAATTTCAATTTCCAGTATGTCTTCTTTATCCATTCATCTGTTGATGGATACTTGGGCTGCTTCCCTAGTTTGGCTATTGTAAATAATGTTGACATAAATATAAGAGGTGCATATATCCCCTTGAGTTAGTGTTTTCATATTCTTTGGGTAAACACCCAGTAGTGTGATTACTGGATCATAGAGTAGTTCTATTTTCAACTTTTTGAGGAAACTTCATACTGTACCAGTTGGCTGCACCAGTTTGCATTCCCACCAACAGTGCACGAGGGTTCCTTTTTCTCTACATCCTTGCCAACACCTATTTTTTTCTTGTATTGTTGGTTTTAGCCGTTCTGACAGGTGTGAGGTGATCTCTCATTGTGGTTTTGATTTGCATTTCCCTGTTGATGGGAGATGTTGAGCATCTTTTCATGTGTCTGTTGGCCACATGTATGTCTTCTTTGGAGAAATGTCTGTTCATATCTTCTGCCCATTTTTTTAAAGTTTATATATCTTGAGAGAGAGAGAGCGAGAGCGCATGCAAGCAAGGGAGGGGCAGAGAGAGAGAGGAAGAGAGGATCCCAAACAGGTTCTGTGCTGTTAGCATAGAGCCCAACACAGGGCTCAATCTCATGAACTGTGAGATCATGACCTGAACCAAAACTAAGAGACGCTTAACCAACTGAGCTACCCAGGGGCCCCTCTTCTGCCCATTTTTAATTGGATTATTTGTTTGGTGTTGGGTTGTATAAGATCTTTATATTTTTTGGATATTAACCCCTTATCAGGCAGGTGTATCATTTGCAGATATCTTCTCCCATTCAGTAGGTTGTCTTTTAGTTTTGTTGGTGGTGTCCTTTTTTGTGCAGGAGCTTTTTACTTTGATGTAGTCCCAAAAGTTTATTTTTGTTTATGTTCTCTTGCTTCAGGAGACCTATTTAGGAAAATGTTGCTATGTCTGATACCAGAAAAATTCCTTCCTGTGTTCTCTTCTAGGATTTTTATGGTTTCAAGTCTCACATTTAAGTCCCTAATCCATTTACTTTATCTTTGTGTATAGTGTAAGAAAGTGTTCCAGTTTCTTTCTTTTTTTTTTTTTTTTTGCATGTAGCTGTTCCAGATTTCGCACCATTTGTTGAAAAGACTGTCTTTTTACCATTGCATATTTTTGCCTCCTTTGTTGAAGATTGACCATATAATCATGGGTTTATTTATGGGCTCTTTGTTCTTTTGATCTCTGTGTCTGTTTTTGTGCCAATACCATACTGTTTGGATTACTACAGCTTTGTAGTATATCTTGAAATCTGGGATTGGGATACCTCCAGTTTTGTTCTTTTTAAAAATTGCTTTGGCTCTTCGGAGTCTTCTGTGGTTCCATACAAACTTTAGGATTGTTTGCTTTAGTTCTGTGAAAAATGCTGTTGATGAGCACTGGGTGTTGTATGGAAATCAATTTGACAATAAACTTCATATATTGGACAAAAAAAATGCTGTTGGTATTCTGATATGGATTGCATTAAATCCATAGACTTCTTTGAGTAGTATAGATACTTGAACAATATCTGTTCTTCCAATCTATGAGCATGGAGAGTCTTTCCATTTCTTTGTGCCATCTTCAATTTCTTTCATCAATATTTTACAGTTTTCAGAGTACAAGTCTTTCACCTCTTTAGTTAAGTTTATTCCTAAGTATTTTATTATTTTTGGTAAATGGGATTGTTTTCTTAATTTCTCTTTCTGCTTCATTATTAGTGTATAGAAATGCAATGGATTTCTGTATATCGATTTTATATACTGTGACTTTACTGAATTCATTTATCAGTTCTAGAAGTTTTTTGGTGGAATCTTTTGAGTTTTCTATATATAGTATCATGTCAGCTTCAAATGATGAAAGTTTTACTTACTTCTTACCAATTTGGATGCCTTTTGTTTCTTTTTGTTGTCGGATTGCTGTGGCTAGGACTTCTAGTATTATGTTGAATAAAAGTGGTGAGAGTGGACATCTTTGTCTTGTTCCTGACCTCTCCTGAGAGCATTTCCCCACTGAGTGTGATGTTCACTGTGGTTTTTCATATAACGCTTTTTTTATGTTTTCGTATAACGCCTATTTTATGTTCCCTGCAAAACTACTTTGTTGAGGGTTTTTATCATGAATGGATATTGTACTTTGTCAAATGCTTTTTCTGCATCTATTGAAATGATCCTGTGGTTTTTATCCTTTCTCTTATTGATGTGATGTGTCACACTGATTGATTTGCAAATATTGAGCCACCCTTGCATCCTGGGAATAAATTGCACTTGATTATGTTGAATGATTTTTAAATGTATTATTGGATTCAGGTTGCGAATTGTTGAGGATTTTTGCATCTGTGTTTATCAGAGATACTGGCCTATAGTTCCCTTTTTTTGGTGGTGTCTTTGGTTTTGGTATCAGGGTAAATGCTGACTTCATAGAGTGATTTTGGAATTTTTCCTTATGGGAATGGTTTGAAAATAATAGGTATTAGCTCTTCTTTAAATGTTATGTAGAATTTGCCTGTGAAGCTGTCTAGTTCTGGACTTTTGTTTGTTGGGAGTTTTTTGATTATTGCCTCCATTTCATTGCTGGTAATCAGTCTGTTCAAATTTTCTATCTTCTCCTGCTTCAGTTTTGGTAGGCTACTTGTTTCTAGGAATTTATTCATTTCTTCTAGGTTGTCCAGTTTGTTGGCATATAGTTTTTCGTAATTCTCTTAGAATCCTTTGTATTTATTTGGTGTTTGTTGTTATCTGTACTCTTTCATTTGTGATTTTGAGTTCTCTACCCCCTCTCCCCCCGAATCTGCTAGAGGTTTATCAATTTTGTTGACCTTTTCAAAGGACCAGCTCCTGTTGTCATTGACCTGCTGTATTGTTTTTTTAGTTTCTATATCATTTATTTCTGCTCTAATCTTTATTGTTTCCTTCTCCTGGTTTTGGGTTTTGTTTGTTCTTCCAGGTTATTTACACTGATGTGGGTGTTATCTAGTTGTATCTATGGAACAAAATGAGGCTAGGATCCTCCTACTCTGCCTTCTTCCCCAGAAGTCAGGGGTTAGCATATTTGTCCAAGGTCACACAAGTAGGAAGTGGCAGAGAAGTAACTTAGACAAAGACTTATCCCTGAAACCATTGCTACCCAAAGTGTAATCCATGGACCAGCAGGTTTGCAGCACCTGGAGCTTGTTAGAAATGTTGATTCTTAGGCTCTGTTGCAGACTGCCTGAATCAGAACCTTCATCTTCACAAGATCTCCAGGTGATTCTTGGCTTGTTAAAGTATGAGGAGTCTGCTCATAGCCACTCTGCTGATTGAGACTTCCTAACCAGGAGTAGCTTTCTCCCTGAGGCAGGTGCCCTAGAACTTGGGTTCTGTCAGTAATTTGATGAAGCAGAACCTGTCTTCCTAGGGGAAAGTGCTCATTTTTTCATTTTTGCCTTTAATAAGTCTTTCAGTCTGTGCATTATGACATGTCAGAGGGAGAAATGGGAGTTTTCAAGCTGTTCTTCCAATAGTAAACTCTAATCTTTAATGTTCATGATGTAAGTCAAGCACAAGATGGGCCCTGTGAGCATTTCCTCTTCTGCATAGCAATAAAGGTAATAAGCAACAAAACGGTAGGGCACCCTCCCACTAAAGGAAACCAAAGAATTGATAGTGTGTGTAAAGAACTAAGAAAGCATTTTAAAAAAGAATCTCCTTTTTTTACATTCTTCTATTTCAGAAAAAAAAAAATCCAAAATCAGTACAAAGCAATTTCAAGATGCCTACACACTGACTTTGTGTGCATGCCCCAACCCCAGCCTGCATTACAGTTATTGTATTAAGGGGTAAGACACAGAAATAAGGTCAGTCTTATTGTACAAAGTAACCTATGTTGATAAGCAGTTCAAATTCAAGACTTCAGTTCACAGTACTTTGTAGTTAAAGGTACTTAAGTTTGTAGGTTGTAGCTATAACACCCACTAGTAAATCATGGAGTGTGATAGACATTGAAGAGTGAGACAGAAGGTCAGTGAGAATCAAAAGAAACTATGTCTCCCCATCTGTGAAATGGGGAAGTAAAACTAGATTTCTCTACTTCCTTCCTACTTTATTTAATGTGTTATGATTCTACATAACAAACAAGTGTAATTACAAAAACATTTAACAAGCACTTCCGAATCATCTCATTTACTCTTTACCAGAACCTATGAGAGGGGCATTTGAGGGCTCACTGGGTTGAGCGTCTGACTCTTGATTTTGGCTCAGGTCATGATCCCAGGGTCGTGGGATTGAGCCCTGCATTGGGCTCCATGCTCAGCGTGGAACGTGCTTGAGATTCTTTCTCCCTCTGTCCCTCTCCCCTTGCTCATGCTCTCTCTGTATAATTAAAAATATATATATTTTTAAAGAAACTGTGAGGTTCCTACTATCAGTCCTGTTTTATAGATGAGGAACCTGGGGCACAAACATGTCAGTCACTCACCAGGTTATATTCTAGGAGCAGAAGCCAATTCACACTCAGCAGTGTGGCTCGAGCCTTGCTCTTATACACCCTGACCACTTGCTTCCTCTCTATGGCAAATATGCCTCTGGCTTCTCAGCTTTTGTTGCTGGTGCGGTGGAAGCACCATAAGCAGAAACGAGGCATTTCCCATGAGTGAAGAGCCCTTTCCATAAATATCCAGGCCACCCAGTGACTTCTAAAGCAGTTGTCAACATCAGCTGCACTTTGAGTCATGTGGGGAGCCTTGAACAGCACTGATGCATGGGGTCCCATCCTGAGATTCCAACAGAGTCTATCTGGCATGTCTAAGCATTGGGATTTTTTAAAATTTTATGTTCCTTAGAAATTCAAATGTGCAGCCCAGGTTGAGAATGACTATTCCAGATTTTCCAGGAATGGGGTTGGTTCTGAAGGCAAGTTCTACCCACATAGGATCAGGTACTCCTCTTATGTCAACCATTGATATCTTAATGCAAGATTTTAAATTCTGTTACTTCTATAAAGTGAGTTCATCTGTGTTTGACAGCACCATCTGTTGTTTTATCTAAACATTTTTCTTTCTTAGAGTCTTTTAAGTATTGCAGTATTTTATTACACTACTGGTAAGAGTTAAAAGAAAGGGAAAGAACACAAATTGATTCCTACTGAAAGCATCCATTACATTATTTTACTCTTTGGGAATAACTTTTTCACAAATTCTGATTATGATTTTTGGTCCATTCTATACAAGATCTGGTAAGTAATATCATTATGTAGACAAAAGGCAGTGGATTTTATATTTAAAAGTATAAATTAGCTATCATGCCATCCAACCACTTTTTTGATTAATTATTAGTTATCATATGGTAGGTTCCACAAGAACAAGAATCAAGTCTGTGTTACTTCTGTATCTCTGTCGCCTTCCATACACGTTGGCCTGTAATAGGTACTTTAACAGGTTCTTTATGACTATTGAATGTCAAAGTAAATGAATTATTATAGCTTCACATAACGAAGAAACCCAAACTATTGCATACTTCTACCCAAAAGTGACCATAAAAGAAAATAAATCATACTTTTGTTAAGATCCTCTCCCATTCTTAGAGGTCAGATAAAAGGTATAGGGAGGACTGTGGTAATGATAGAGAATTTGTGTGTGTGCGTGTGTGTGTGTGATTTTTTTTTTTAAATCAAGGTATAGTTAACACATGGTGTTAGTTACAGGTATACAACATAGTAGACAAGCCTATACATAGGCTGTGCTCATCACAAGTATAGGTGCCATCTGTCACCATAAAATGCTATTACAGTGTTAATGACTGTATTACCTGTGCTGTACCTTTCATCCCTGTGACTTACACATTCCATAACTGAAAGCCTCCATCTCCCACTCCCCTTCACCCATTTTCTTGGTTCCTCGCCACACCCCCTTTCCCTCTGGCAACCACCAATTCTCTGTGGTCATCTGTCTCTGCTTTGCTTTGTTTTTTATATTCCACATATAAGTGAAATTATATGGCATCTGTCTTTCTCTGACTTACTTCACTTAGCATAATGTGCTCTAGGTCCACCCATGTTGTCACAAATGGCAAGATCTCATTTTTTTATGACTAATATTCCACAGAACGTAAATACCGCATCTTCTTTATCCATTCGTCTATCAGTGGACACTGAGGTTGCTTCCTTATCTTGGCTATTGTAAATAATGCTGCAGTAAACATAGGGGTGTCTGTGTCTTTTTAAATTAGTATTTTTTTCTTTGAGTAAATACCCAGTAATGGAATTACTGAATCATATGGTATTTCTAATTTGAGGAACCTCCATACTATTTTCCACAGTGGCTGCACCAATTCACATTCCCACCAGTAGCACATGAGGGTTCCCTTTTCTCCACATCCCCACCAAAACTTACTTGTTTCTTGTGTTTTTGATACTAGCCATTCTGACAGGTGTGATAGGTGTGAGGTGATATCTGATTATGATTTGATTTGGAGTTCCCTGATATTTAATGATGTTAAGCATCTTTTCATGTATCTGTTAGCCACGTGTGTCTTGTTTGGAAAAGTGTCTATTTAGGTCCTCTACTCATTTTTAATTGGATTATTTCTACTTTTGGTGTCAAGTTGTAGAAGTTCTTTATATATTTTGTATATAATCCCCTTATTGGATGTTTCATTTGCAAATATCTTCTCCCATTCAACAGGTTGCCTTTTCCTTTCGTCGGTTCCTTCACTATGCAAATGCTTTTGATCTTGGCATAGTCCCAATAGTTTATTTTTGCTTTTGTTTCCCTTGCCTGAGAAAACCTGGCCAGAAGAATGTTGCTAACTAAGGCTGATGTCAAAGAGATTACTACATAGGTTTTCTTCTAGGAGTTATGATTTCATGTCTCCCATTTAGGTCTTTAATCCATTTTGAGTTTTTGTGTATGGTGTAAGAAACTAGTTTTCCCAGCACCATTTATTAAGACTGTCTTTTCCCTATTGTATATTTCTGCTTCCTTTGTCATAAACTGATAAGTTTGGATTTATTTCTAGGCTCTCTCTTTTGTTTCATCGACATAGGTCTTTTTTTTGTGCTTGTACCATAGTGTTATGATTATTATAGATTTGTAGTATATCTGGGATACATCCCTTTAGCTCTGTTCTTCTTTCTCAAGATTGCTTTGGTTTGCCATCTGTTGTTTTAGGTAAGCTTCCTATAAGAGGTCTCATTTGTATGTATATCCCCAGAGTCTATTACCATCCTTAGAAGCTTTACTTCCAACTGGAAGAAACAGTTAAACGACATCTATCTCCATTTCACAATGACAGGGTGTTAGCAGAATATTCACTTAAATCTATCTACTGGTTATTGGTTAATTGAATGCTTATCTGCTAAGCTCTGGATAACAAAAGAAGTAATGTCATCCCTATAGTTTGAGACTTTTTTGTGAATGTTCTAGAAGAATGAATAGTAGAAAATTTTATCTGATCTCTGCTAACATGGGTCTGTTGCTGCCCATTTCCATGCAACAGACAGCCTGAGAGATGGCATCAGAAGGGCAGAGACTGATGCCCATGAGCTCCACTGACTTATAAAATTTGCACTTGACTCCTTTACTCCAGGGTCCTCATTAACCATTCCCTGGCTGGTTATATACTTTGTGGCACCTTCTCCACCCTCACACTGTGCTAGACCAGTTTTCTCACTCTGATTTGTGTTTTATAATTCACTTATTCTTGGAGGATTTAACCATGAATCCTTTCACAACCGTCCCTCTAGATAGGTCTGTTGTTATCGCCTTTGCACACCTGGCCTCAGCCACTGGTACTCAGCACTCAGTGCTCCCCATTCTAACAGCTGGGCCTTTCAGAGTCAGCAAAACCTTTTTTTTTTTTTTTTTTTTTTTTTTAAGAGAAAGAAAACACTTGCCATTTGACCAGAAGCAGGAACTACTAGAAGAACAGAGGCCTACTAGCTTTTTTTTTGCGATAGCTACTGTTTTGAAATCATTCTGAAGTTAATTTTCTTCATCTCTTTGAACCTTGCCTTCTCCTTGGTGGTTGAGCCATGACTGGACCCTACCCTTAGGTGTTATAGAATTGCCTGTAATCATTTACTTTATGCTACCCCACCTGATCACCACTTTCATACATTCCTGTTTTCTTAGCCCTCAGGTTGTATTCATGTGGAACCCAGCCACCTATAGCATTTCACTCTTTTCTTCAAAACAAAACAATCTGTTAATCCCAGTCTGTCTTCCCACATTGTCCTTTCATAGGTTAGTGTACTGGAGATCACTTCTCAATAAGATATTTTCATTTAGAGTAGAAGGCTTGGTCTTATCCTTACTCCCCTGGTCTGGACAATTTAAAGCATTCCCACTTACATCTCAATAGTCTCAACTAGTCTCAACCCCAAGGGCATGACCCAGCGTGTGGTTGTGGCAAGTAATCTGTAACCAACAACAAAACATCAGTGTTTGTAAATGGATCCCATTACTCTACAACTGTCATTTCTAGGCATTCCTGTACGAGTTTTTAAGAGGGAGAGAAAGGGGTAGAATCCCTGGCGTCCTATAAAGCATTGGCATGATGTCCAGTGCAAGTCATTTATGCCATCACCCTAGCCAGGCCACAGCTACTGACACTCTGAGTGATTACACACTGTAGTAATTAATCTGGGCGGATCCTTGGGACTGTGAATAAGAGGTTCACAGCCACTGGTCTGTCATTAAAAACTACCACATTTCTTTGGGTGGTAATACCTGTCTGATCTTCAGAGAACTAAGACTACAATTCACTATATAATACCAAATAGAAAACTATTAATTTATTAGACAGTATATTTTGCATTGGAAAATTATTCAGGCCAGTGCATGCTGTGTTATCTGAGCACTACATACATGCCTTATTTTTATTTATTAGATTGTGATAAACCAGCTAGAAAAGGTTCATAAAATTGCTTAAATCTAAACAAAATCCTTTGGTGAAGAAAATATTTTCAGACTGGTCAATTCTGCCAGATCAGTCCTTGGTGATCGGTAATGACACATGTCACATCCAAAATACCTTCTAAGAAGAAAGCAACTTTGCCCTAAGAACTTTTACTCTTCATTCCATGGTATCATTGCTAAACGACATCTCTCAATTTGTAGGCATCTTGAATAAACCATCTTTAAGATCATTTTCTTTTGACATCAACTGAACAGTAGAGCCCAAAGGAAAAAAAGAAAACCTTCAATCATATAAAATAAAAACCTCAAATACTTCAGTTTGGCTCCATGGAATAAAAAAAACAATTCAGGTTATAATTTTAGAGTTTGTTTCACATATATAATGTGGTGTTACTAAGCAATGAACACTTTCATAAAAAATTTATTTCACACTTTTATACAAATATCCACAGGTATTTTCTAATCATGAAATAATTTTACAGTGCTAGTTAGTATTAAAATGTATCAAATGCAAACAGACCAGTGACTTGACTTGAGATGACATTTTTAACAATATACACCACTACATTCTTGTTTCATTGTTGTTGAACCACCCTTCCACCTCCTCCCTCCCTTTTATTCATTTTTTTTATAACAAAGGTCTGTAACACTCAAAATACCAGCTTCTTAGCAACCTAGAAAGACAGTGCATTAGGTTACAAGTTACCTAAGGAAGAAATTGAGATTTCAGACACTGGTATGACCGATTTTAGAGAAATTTTTGTAAACAAAGTATCATTTGTAAAACTGTCTTTGTGAATGAAAATCCCAAAGTACAACAAGAGTATCTTAAGGGCATACGATTTCTGAAAAGAAAAAAAAAAAGCTCCACAGCAAAAATGGCACATATAGCTGTATTTTGTTCTTTTGAAAGATTGAGACACTGCTTATACTATATGCAAACAAATTAGCACCTGCTTGCTATTATTCCCCATATAACATTTTGAAATTTTTTTAAATTCAGCTTTACTATCTATTCAATCTCTGTTGAATGTATAAAAATGCCACTTCATTCTTATAATTAAGCCATTTAAAATTGTGGTTAGTGCAGTCCCAAAGTAATTTGGGGGAATACAGATTAGGGGAGGAAACAAAGTTAAAGACAGAACATTGACTCACTGTTTCCAACATTTAAAAACTTAAAAGCCATGATGTTCTGACTTTCGGTATCAGATACTCAGTAGTCTCACGCTGGATCAGTCTGGATCTGCCAGAGGCACCCACCATTTCTTTCAAGTCCTGATTATACAATACTTGCAGTAAGGACTAAACTGCACTGAAGTTCAGCAAACGAACACATGATTTCCAAGGGTTCCTGAAAGTTACAGCACAAAATGCAGGACACATCACACAGGGCTCCAAACTCAGAAATATCCACTGTGTGGTAAGGATTAAACCTCTATGGTTAATTCCTATTTCTTAAACATTTTGGGTCTGGAGGAAGGCGTGTGAGGGCTGTCATGAAGGGAGATGCAGTAGGAACTTTATAAGGAATGTTGTTGTTGTTGTTGTTTTGCAGTAAATCCAAACCAGTGACAATCCAGGTTCTAATTCTGATGGTTTAATCCAACTGGAAGAGAATCTTTGGCCTGTCAATGACAAAATGGTTTATAAAGAAGAAAAAATAAATACCATATACAAGTAAGTATAACTAGCATTCAAGTCTGTTGCACCTGTGTGTTTTAGTGAAAAGGAAGCATGAAACCTGTATGTTATCTAGTGTGAGTATTCACACATCTAGGAAATGGGAAAAAAATGGCAGGATGGCAACATCACCTATTGCACATTTAAGAATAGCACTTTAAATCGAAATACAACTCCCCCGACGGCATAGTCTTGTGATGAGGGACAGTTAACTTGCGAGTTCTCGAGTCCTATGGGAACAATGTGTGCAGAGGCAGCGCCAGGTTAGGACCAGTCTGTTAGCGCCGAGACGGGGAGCCCTCTTCAGCTAGGCTAAGCGGGAAGATGTCACGTGAGCGCCACCCGGCGGTCCCTGTCCCGGCACGTGTAAGTCAGCCACACCAAAACAACAAAGGCAACCCGGAAAGTTAAATTAAGGCAGTGAAAGAAAAATCCATTCCAACAGTCTTAAATTTGGCTGTGCAAAACCGGAGCCTCAGGCTACATGACCACGTCCACAGTTGAAACTGCTCAGTTCGTACTGTGTGTAGTCTGTCTGAAGTTAATATTCCAGGGATGGAGCAGCCTTTTAAGTCCGTTTCGATTTGAGTTGGGAGGGGGAGGGTGCAGTTTGGGAACTGTGAAGCTTTTTCTGGCCCCCTTTAAGAGTAGCTTTCATTTTCATTCCACCTTGTGATCCACTGTTTTTTTTCAAGGTTATCATTATATTTTTCATCTTTGATCTCCCGCTCTTCCTTCCGGATCCTCACAGCATGGTATCGGGGAACGCTATCATCGTACCTAGAGCGTTTAAAGAATCCGCACTGACGAAGGGGAAAGAGAAACAGAAACAAACTAAGTATCTCAAGAAAAGCAAATGCACAAAATGGGAATGTCTAAGCTTTCTGTTCAGCTACGCCTACCTTTGGATGAAGGGGAAAAAATAAACATGGTTTAAGAAGGAACTAGTAGGTCCAAAAGACATACCAGCAGTGGGGATAAACAGAAGAGAAGACAGCTGTAACATTGGAAGAAAAGTCCGTTTTTCCATTGTGTCTCTACTAACAAACTTAAGAGTTATGGAAAAATGCTTCCATTTTTTATAATCACAATATTATATGTTAAAGATCTAATTTTCAGGTTAAAAAGATTGGTCTTTAAAAATGATATTCTAATAAAGGCCATAAACCAAAGATTATTCATACCCCTTTCCCACTAACAAAATGGAATCAGATCACAAATATTTTACAAATTACTACTTAAATATGCCAGTGTTCAAATGGGCCAATTTAAGAATCTTCTCTCCTCCAAGGCTCAGCACATATCTCTCATTAGCTACCAGGCAATTTATACTGCCTGGATTTCCTGTTGTGCTTATAAATTAAGCTGTTTCATTAATAAATCATGTAGTAACTGTGTCCTGTAATAAAATCAATTGTGTACCACAAAGAACTTGAGGACAGTAGCACTACATTGAATTTCTGAGCACCCCTGATTTTTTTGGCAAAGGAAATTTAACACTTAAATTATTAATATATATTTTATTCATTTTTTAAAAAATATTCAATCTAATCGAAAGTAGATTTTTATTGAGAACATATTAGGAAGTTTTTTACTCAAACTGAATTTTTAAAATGAATAAAATATACGTTTAATGAAACAGATGTGTTTTCAATTTAAAAATGCAGATAGAGGGAAGATGAGGAAGACAGTTGGAAGGGTCAATTTGTATCACGTAACAGGAATGGAACATTTAGATGTTATAAAAGTGCCACAGGGGAAAGTAAAATTATATCCAGGCATCACTAAATCAGTAGGAAAAACTGACCAAGACATTTTGTTCTAAGGCCATTTCTACATTGGACTCCATAATTATTCTGTGCAAAAAGCCAAAATACCTATCAGTTACAAAATGTGGCTCTTCATTTAGACAAAGGAGGAAATCAAGGGTGGTATGTAAAACTGAAATGGAAATGCTGGGGTTCATCATGACAATGCCATGGAAAGGGATTATGGAGTCTATCCTCTCATGCCCAGAGAAATGGAAAAAGGAATTATCACCAATTCCTGTTTCCATGGATCTACACACAAGAGAAGCAAAATACATGAACTTAAAATCAAGAACCAAAGTTGAATAAAATCTCTAGGAACATGAAACAAGATCAAACTCCATTACAACAACATTGAAATAGTAACTGTCCAGAGCATTTTTATATTAGAATTTTGCATAATGAAGGTCACTTTAGTATAGAACCATCTTCTGAAACTGGCCATCATGTCCACCATGTCAACAACAGTCATAGTTTGTTGTAATGGTCTTTGACCTGTAGTAGATAAGCAGGAAAAGGAAGTTGCATGCTTAGCTAGCATAAAACAATTTCTGAGCAACAATAAAAGCATTCCAAGCCTTCCCCCATCACTTTATAGCAAGATCAAAAAAGACAGTGAGAAAGCCTTCTCTTCAGGAGAAACACGTTTCCAACATGCAACAGGTTAATTAGGCAGTCAACACAAGCTTCTATCTCTGGGAAATTCCAAAATGGACAAGAAACCGGTCACGATTTCTTATTCATCTTTGAAATTCCAAGTGGGATGCTAGGTACTGGATTGACAACACATGGCAAACTGGGCTACTGTGGAGGGCTAATGCCTCCTTTTGTGTGTACATAGATTACAATCTTCTTCATTGCTGTGGGTGATGTTTGACAACAACACAGAATAACTCACCTGCAACAAAAGATTCTTTGTGCATTTCTAAAAAATAAAAAAACCCTGAGCTTTCAAGTGAAATAGAATAAATCCAAGCAAGGCAAGCCAGTGTGGACATTTGGAAACATCTGTTAATGGGACACACACAGCAAGCTGTTGCTCTTAAAGTTAGCCACCACAACCATAGCACGTCCCACAGCTAGCAATTAAAAAACATTGATCAATTACCAATTACAGAAGTAGATCAATACTATGCATCAGAAGTAAGCCTCTCTTTATCAGATGGCTGAGCATGGATCTCAGCCTTGTGATATGTGGCATCATAATGATCTTTCTTATTTCTCTTGAAGAAACCACACTATAAGGAAGCAAGGTATTTAGTCAGTTTTACAGTTTTGTATATAAGAGCTAAACAAAAGCAAATCTCAGATGTTAACCTGTTTTCTATTTATAGCTTGTTTATTTACAAAGAGACCATGATGGATCAGCCAAAAGTGGACAGCCACCGCACTATGTTACACGGACAGCGACCAAACCAACTCGATTCTCATGGGTCTCTGGTCAGATACTTAGATGACATTACTCAGCTGATTTTTGTATTTGTAACAGAAATCCTGAGGACAAAAATCATTGTAACGGTTATGAATATGAACTCTAAAACAGGCAAAAGACTGACTTTTGCGTTTTACTTAGACAAAGGTTAAGGAAGTTCTCTAAAATTTAGCACAAATCCAAATAAAAAAAGATGCTGCATTTTTCTGTCTTTCACAGTAACTTGTATGGAACAAATGCCATCTACTTGAAGCCTTTGGATTTGTGGGTAAATCACAATATAAATTTGAATTTACCATCATGAAAGAATGATTGCTGTCATTTTCCCAAATTCTGAACCACTATGAAACCCTTAAGTGGTAGGAACCTATGTTCTTCAGGTTAAGTCACTCTAAATGAACACAGAAGTGTAATTCCACTTTCTACTATAATTTCCTTCACTCAATGATGGAGAAATTCTTTGGTCTACTTGTTCATAAGGCTATGGAACTGCCCTTTGAAACATAGCTTGGTCAAATAAACCTGCCCTCCTGGAAAACTGTGCTTCCTAGCCTGGCAACTCATGAAAGTAAAAATCTAGGTCTGTTTTGTATAGCATGCTAACTACTAAGTACATGAGAGTATTCAAATTTAAATGAAAAATACCTCCGTCGCACCAGCCACATTCCAAGTGCTCAGTAGTCACCTGTGTCTCATGACTACACACTGCATAGTGCAGCTGCAGAACACTTCCATTATCACAGGGCGTTTTATGGGCAGCACGGATCTAAACTCTCTATCCTGGTGTTTACTTGTGACTCTCTCCATTTAATACACAGTGAACACACCCAGCCAACTTTCAGTCACACATGCCAGGCAACAGGGTGGGGAGAAGGAATGAGCCAGGAACCCAAAGTCCTGGTCCTGCCTGCAGTTTGGCAACATTCTTAATATCCACAGGCATGAGCATCGTTGCTGGCACAATTAAAGCGACTGGACCAGCCTCAAGGACTTTTTGTCTTTACCTTCCAACAAAACCCTATGTAATATCCTGGAATTTAAAGCAGATATCAGAACTACTCTGGTTGAAGTGGGGATATTTGCACTAACTCCCCTGCCTCACTTCATCTTGGCACCTATGTGGATGTGCAAAACTCACTTTAAAGGCCACTGAACCAGAGTCCTCTCCGGCCCTCCAGTTCTAGGATTTTAACACATAAAAACAAATAGTTCACTTTCAGAAAGAAGAGTATCCGTAAAGTAATAAAAATGATCTTCATGGAGGGGACATAGAGGTTGTCTGAGTTGCACTTTTGAGTTCTGGATACTTTAGAGCTACAAACAACCCATGAGATCACACAGTCCAATGTACGTACTAAAGAGCTAAAACAAACCAGTGCCCTGGGGAGATGAAATGATTTGCCTAAAATTATATAGCTTGGGTTTCTTAACTCTCAACCCACTGCTATGTCTCACCCTCATTAAAGACTGCCAATAAGACCTGCTCTGAAAAAGACTGTCTTTGTGACCTCCTCCAAAGAGTACACGAAGGCCATCCTCAGATATCAAACCTCAAATTCAGTTTTTGATACCAAAATAGCTTCCAGAGCATCTCCTGTGGCTGGCTGTGCTGACCAGAGAAACCTACTGCCTAAAGTGAACATCAGAGGTAGGATTGGCTAATGTCCAATTCAAGGAGGAGTCTTGGCATGAACAATTATGAAGCTTCAATCACACATTTGGAGGACACCAGAAAGTTATCTCACACTAGGAAAAGGAAGTTACTTGGAAAAATAAAACAAAAAAGAAATGTCCAATATTTGAAAGTGACAATATCCTGACTCCTTGTCAATTATACTTGGATCCAAGGGAAGGATATAGATGGTTTGGTCCTGGAGATTGTTGGTAGAGGTTCATAATCATTTGCCCAAAATCCTGTGGACCAGAATTTTTCTGGAAATCCAGAAATTTTGGCATCTTAGAAAAGTAACATGCTGCATACATAATGCCACTGTAATCTAGACATTAGTTTCACAGAACTGCTAAATAAAGGATAAAGGGTATATACTGCCTCTCTTCACATGTCGTCTTGTTCCCAAATAAGTCGTTACAAATTTTCAGAGTTTTTTTGCAATTTGTAATTGTCGATAAGGGACTATGAGCCTCCTTTACTCACTTAGAATCGTCCAAAATCTATAGGTCATAATCTTTGGCAACGAAAGTATGCATCCATCCCACACACATATTTTTGTAATGTAGTCTATTTACTGGCAGAAATCAAGGGGAAGATACTAAACTTTATTTGCGGGACCAAATTCTCATGAAGAACATCAAATTAAACCCAGATCTTCCTCATGTTTGATAGAGGCTATGAGGACTCCCTTGCAGTGGAGTTATTAATTGCATGTTTTTAATGTTTATTTATTTATTTTGAGAGAGAGAGGGAGAGAGAGAATCCCAAGACCTGCTCTGAAGGTGCTGAGCCTGACACGGGGCTCTGTCTCACGAACTGTGAGATCATGACCTGAGCTGAAATCCAGTGTCGGATGCTTAACTAACTGAGCCACCCAGGTACCCCAATTTCATGCTTTTCTATTTCTAATCTGGCTGCAACTGTAAGTAAGCCCCGTTTATTCACAGAAGTTGAAATTAACAAGGATACACATTCAGGTTAATGGGATATCCAACAATTTGGCTTAGATTCCTAATTTAAGATGAAGAAAACGCTGAAGTAGTAAAACTTTTAAATTGTTACTTTCCGAACAGCTAAATTATGTGAAAAGCACCAAGATTTTTTTTATTTAGGAAGCTCCTCATAATGTACAAATGACATACCTTTAAATCTAAGGTGCTTGGTAGATATACAGGTTTCACTGTAAAATTCTCAAGTTTGCTCTATGTTGGCAAAGCTTTATAATAAAATGTTGGGGAAAGGGAAGCATTACAAAGAAATGTACAGACTATCAGTGTAAATTCACTGTTTTCAAAAAACATTAAAACTCAAATGCCAGCCAGGACTTACCTTCCAGAGTAAAAACACTAAGAGAGCAAGCATCAAAATCCCAGCAAGTATAGCCACTAGGATGATCCACCAGGGTACTCCTGAATATTGAGCTACGGTCTTTGAGGGAAACACAGTCACACGAACCTATGGGGCACAAAAGCAAGCACCACTGTAAGTGGGGTTCATAGTTCTAAGTCTGTTCCAGACACATTTTGAATACAGCCTAATTGCGATGCCTTTGATCTAATTGATGCGAGATCTTTTCTCAGAGCCTGGAAAATGCTGGACTGTGTTTTGACAAAGTTTTTTTTTTTTTTTTGCTAACCCCTCTTTTTAAAACCTTTATATTGAATCAAAGTAGAGAAAATTGTATAATAAACCTTCATCACCAAGTTTCAACACTCATCAATACACAGCCAATCTTGTTTCATCTGTATAATCTGGTATCTTTTTGAGAATGATCACCTTCTCTTTTCATTTTCACTAATGGAAATAGAAGGACCCAAAATGGCTAATATAGGCCATAATTAGCCTATATTCCTCAGATTAAAAAAATGTTTATATATTTATTTTGAGAGAATGAGCAGGGGAGGGACTGAGAGAGACGAAGAGAGAGAATCCCAAGCAGGCTCCACACTGTCAGCACGGAACCTGATGCGGGGCTTGAGCTCATGAACCTTGAGATTATGACCTGAGCCAAAATCAAGAGTTGGACACTTAAGTGACTGAGCCATCCAGGCACCCCATTCCTCACTCAGATTTTAAAGATGATGTGAAATATGGAAACAGGGATGGAGCTGCATTGCTGATACCATTTTAACTTTTCGATAGGATGTCCAACTAAGGACCCTAATACACAGTAAGGTTTCCTGCAATGGCCTTGTACGTGTGTTCTACAATAATATATTTGGACAAAGTAAGCCCTGGATTTGTTCTTAGAGGGCTTAGAGCTGTAAGCTGCAGCTGGTGAGAAGCCTAAACTCTAACCATTTGATAGCTGGCAAATACCAATGAAACAGAAATAGTGTCTATTCAGAAACCTAAGAAGTTGCTTACAGCAATTTGCAACAACTCAGTTATGTGCGTTTAGGATTCAGGTGGATTTCTGTGAAACCAGGAGACTATTTTCCCAAGCACGTAAAAGACCTGGTGATAGCTACAAACAGGATTTTGTAAACGGATTAGAGAGCTTCCAGTTGGGTTTCTGATATTTCTGAATTACAAGAATGTAAGGTGAAGGGTAAAGAAAAAGTGTGAGTACTTGGCTTCTGAGAAGTGTTTTCAGTCAAGTACTCTGTATTAGTATCGAATTCCTGATGCTGCCTAAAAGTGCTTCTATGTCTGTCTACATTGTGCTTCCAAACTTACGTGATTCTCTTTTTAAAAGAAAACCTCTTCACTAAAATACCTCTCTTTCTACTTATAATAGAAAGTAGCTTCTCAGCCTCATTTACAGAATATACTTTAAAGCAAGAGAATTGCTTTTCTTTGAACATTTAAGAGGAAAGA
The DNA here is from genome assembly GCF_007474595.2 of Lynx canadensis. Taxonomy (NCBI): domain Eukaryota; kingdom Metazoa; phylum Chordata; class Mammalia; order Carnivora; family Felidae; genus Lynx; species Lynx canadensis. The sequence continues at coordinate 160,642,204 of NC_044310.1, read as the reverse complement.
AGTCTGTTTTCAGCCTGTTACACCAACTCTGACACCTCTCCCAGCTACTGTGTTTCCTGTTATGCTCTCAGTGAGGTTTCTCTCAAACTGCCAGACAACTGTGGGGGTGAGGGGGCCCCTTTGTTCAATCCTCCCTACCTTCCATCCCCCTTCAGAAAGGCATCCCAGCTGTAAGCTAAAACCACCCCTGATTACTGGGTCTAACACAGGCGTATCCATTTAGTGGGAAGAAAGAATGGTGAGAGACCAGTGATGAAATAGCGTACTCGATGTGACTGGTAAGCCTGCCTACTCTAAACCAAAACAAACAAACAAAATTAGCCTATGCTGATCTCACTTACTTGGGGGCCAGATGACAACCTGGAAGGACCATCCTCATTTTTAAGAATAAGTTCTGATAAATCTGGAAGTGGAGAGTGGAGACTGGTCCGTGGCAGGGGACCCAGCCCCACAATCGCACTGTGTATCAGAGTGCCTTTTAAATGGCTAATAGGGGAAACCACTCCTATAAATGGCAGCAGTCCAACAGTATAAGAGCTGAACAAGGTAATTTTTGATTTGGTGGGGGTGGAGTGTACATCCTGCTGAGAGGTCTAGCCCCGAGTCTGACTACCATTCAAACCAGATTTTGGAGCCTTTCAGAAACTGTGAAACAACTCAGCGTCGAAGACTGAAGACTGAAGCCAGGGGCAGGGCTACACTTGTAAAGGGCAGATGTGCTCTGCAAACCCAGGCTGTGTGTAAGGCCACACTGCAGTCCAGGAAGGTGAGAGAGGCGAGTCAGCAAGATTTTGTTTTTTCCATAAACTTTCACCTAAATTTTGTTTTGTTTTTAAGACAGTCATTCTCCAGCTGGGACTGGGAATCAAGGGGGAGCTGACCTCAGAACTGGGGAAGGGGAGACCAGAAGTGAGCTGTGACCTCCAGAGCTCTGGAAAGCCTGGTCGGATCTTGCCACAGCAGCTATTATTGATGGACAGTGACAGGTTAAGGGGAGTGGGAATTACTCCAACTCCAAAAACATTTGGGGGGGGGGTTGTTCTTTAAAATCTAGGCGTTTGCACATTTCACATATGCATGTGAAGATGAGGCTTGAGCTCTGCTGACGCATTAAATTCCATCATGAGTGAGCAGTGCTTAGACCCCATTTGCCTGCTCACTGCCAGAATGGTTCCCCTGAATCACTCTCTGACATAGTACTCTCTATTCTTAGAACATCAATGTAAGAAATCACGTGAAGGGATTTTCATATCTTTCACAAAACTCTTTATTAAAGACATCATCACCTTTCATGCGCGTTCCTCATATCAGAAGCCCATCTTGTAAAAGGATCCAGATCTCATATTCTCTGAATTTAAAGCCAAAAGAAGAAAATCACATTCCCCTGAAGAATGATATGCCTTTTACCTATTTTCGGCAATGAGGAAGCAGATACTCTTCCCAATTTCCTTAGGAATGAAGTGGGGGATATATAAATACAACCAATAAACAATCTCTTCCTTCCTTGACTTAATTCAACAATTATCTCCTGGTTCACAGTCCCCTAGACCATGAAATTCTTAACAGTCAACACTGTATCTTACTCAACTTTGCTTCTCTAGCATTTGTTCAGGGAAGGCACTAGTGTGTGTGCACAATAAGTACTTGTTAACTGGATGGATTTAATTGATGCTAAAATGTAACCACTTTATCTGGTTCAATTAGGTGACCAGCTCTCTGACTTTATTATAACAATGTGCTAAAATGTATTGAGAAGCAAACAGAACACTCTTAAAATTGGTTGGGTTATAAGGAAACTAAAAGGTGTTTTTTGTTTTTTTGTTTTTCTTCCTTTTCTTTCCTTCTAGCCAGGACTAGAGTGAAAGCAAGGAGAAGTTTTAATATGAAGACCAAAAGACAAGACTGAATTACTCAACCTCCTTTGCTTCTATCTCCAAAGAAAAATGATCTTCAGGCTAGAAAGGACAGATGGACTAAGATAAAGATGAAACTGAAACCCACAATAAGTGAGGGAATAAAGAGAACGGCATCCTGACACCTGAATTAAGCTCACATCTTTAGGCCCAGGAAAAGTACACCTAAATACTAAAGAAAATACTGAAGAAACATGTAGATGGATATCTGAGCTGCTGTATCTCAGAAATCAGAGTCAATAGAAGAGGTACCAGAAGACGAGAGATAAGAAAATGTCTCCATTTTCAAAAGAAATGCACTCTAGATACAAAACCGTAATACATTCACAAATCCACCCATTATTAAATAACCAAGGAGGGTCACAGCAGACTCCACTTCCCATTAGCATGCACGAGTTCTCCAAGCCCTTACATGAAATGCCCCAGAGAACCTCACTTTCACTTGTGACCCAGCCACTAGACTGGGTACCAGCACCCTAGTCCCATCATCTTCCAGAAAACAAGAGCACTTGATGGGGGCCTGTGAGCCCAAGGTCTGGTCTCACGTCACATGGCGGTCCTGTGACCTGAGGGAGAGACAACCTTCCTTGGATTGTTTTCTCATGGGAATCTGACATCTGGAGACTTACTGGGAAGCAGGCGTTACAGAGTCAAAGAATAGGAGCCCTGAAACCAGAGACTTACAGGTTTCAACTCAGGATCCCAACTGTGCCTGCTTCCTTTTAGGTAAAATGGGTAAGTCTACCTTGTCATTCTTCTGAGGTTTAAATGACTGTACATAGGTAAAATGTCTAGTAAATTGTAGACATTTTATTAATGCTTTATGATGTTTATCCATCCCCTCTAAAGCGTTTCTTCTTTTTCCAGCTCTAAAAACTCAGTGATTCTCAGGGTTACTGTTGTTTTTTTTAAGTGTTTATTTTAATTTTGAGAGAGAGTGCACACAAGCAGGAGTGGGATGGAGAGAGAGGAGCGAGATTCCCAAGCAGTCTCTGCACTGTCAGCACAGAGCCCACGACAGTGCTCGAACTCCCAAACCAGCAGTTCATGACCTGAGCCGAAACCAAAAGGCAGGTGCTTACCAACTGAGCCACCCAGGTGCCCCTCAGGCTTACTGATTTAAAGTTCTAGCAAGCTATCGCAGCTGCCTCCAGTCAGAGAGGGTAGAGAAGGGCTTCTCAGGAAGGTTATGGCTCCACTGACCGTCCTCTATGATGCCTTATTGATAAGAGGCAGAAAGGTGGGCTGGAATAACATGCAAAGATAATCTAAGGCCAGGGTGACGTATGTCCTTGTGAGCCTAGGACAATCCTAATTTATATCCCTTGTCCCAGCATCCTGCCCAGTTTAGCATTTGCCCCAGACAAAAAGACAAATGTTTTCTAGTTTGGACGATAGGTTTTAACAGCTAAAAATCACTGTATTCAGAAACGAGTGCTCAGGAGAGCTCACTGCTGGCTCAAAGGACTGAAGCCAAAACACGTCTATAGGCACATCAGTAGATCAGTTTAAGAACGGTAAGTCACAATCTTCTTCTCCAGTCTCTTGTAAAACATCCTGGTCTATGACATGCAGTCACTGTATCTTGAGAGCATGACAGAAGCCCCTGTGGACTACAGACCCCCATAAGGAACCCTTTCCAGTGTGCCCCCAAAGCCACTGCTCCGTGAAGCAAAGGCACGCATTTAGGGGCGTCTGGGGGGGCTCCGTCAGTTAAGCTTCTGACTTCAGCTCAGGTCACGATCTTGCACTTGGTAGGTTTGAGCCCCGTGTCAGGCTCTGTGCTAACAGCTCAGAGCCTACAGCCGGCTTTAGACTCTGTGTCTCCCTCTCTCTCTGCCCCTAACCCACTTGCACTCTGCCTCTGTCTCTCAAAAATAAATAAACGTTAAAAAATATTAAAAGGTATACATTTAGATTTTTAAAAATTGCTCAAGGACAGGATATGGGAGCTATAGCTTGACGGCACATTCTTTTGAAAACACTGGGAAGTTTCAGCAGAACACAAACCGTAGCCGCTAGAAGTGCAAACACAGTCTCCCATGTTCACCACAAGACCAAGTTTTAGGCTGACAGAAGCGTGGAGCCGAGGTGTCTGGAGTTCGGGGCCTCAGGGTGAGGCGAACCAGGCAGACAGCAGGTCCACACTCTGCCCATGTGGGAGTCACACTGCCGGGCCAGTGCCAGCCCAGGAGGAGAGGGCCTGGCATGACGGGTAACTGAAGAGGTGGATGCTTCGCTCTGAACGGAAGGAAAGGCATGTCCAAGGGGCATCTCCGTTTCCTTCAATTATTCCAAAGGCCGCTACGTGGCTAAGAGAGAGGGCTCATTTGGGACTTGTGCCAAGGTGCATAACCAGGGACCGATTTTATAAGATTCACCTCCGGATTCACATGTAAAGAGATCTTTTCCAATAACTGCAGCTGGCCACACGTGCCATGAGCTGCTCCATAAAGTGGTGGTGACCATCAGCGGGGACACTCCCAGCGATGACTACGGCATCAGGGATGGTCTAAGACTTGGGGTTTCTACAGAGGTGGGAGGTGCACCCATTCTTTCACGGGGCTAATAGCTCTCCAATCTGCCACGTGCACTGCAGAACTAGATGACCCCAGAGGTACTTCTTTTTCCAATGATTCTATTAAAATACAGCTTGGGGTGGCAGCACCTTAACGCATCATCTGACTTCTAAAGGAGGGGTCACGGTGCTGTGAGCGAAATGAGTGCCACGGTAGCATGTCCTCAGGCTGGGGCACAGGGCAGAGACAGAGTGATTTTCTCCGAGTTCAGGCAAGACAGGGGGACCTCTCACCTGAGTGCCTGCGTGTGGCAGTTTGATATTCTCAGCAGCGGCAGCGACATCAATGGAAGCCCGGACGAGAATGTCCAGGTAGTTCATTTTGGAATATTCCTGTTTGGAGACAAAGTCAGCAAATGCATTAAGAAAGTGAGAGATGTCCTAAGAAACAGCAAACGACTTGCAGGGGACAGCCTCACGGCAGGACCAAACCTCTAGAAACGTGCTGTTCCATAACCTCGAGCGAAGGACAACAGAGGCCTTGCTGTCCAGCCCTCGCAGCGGACAGCTTATGTTCACACAGTTCACGTTCATGCTGCAATTCTGGACAGGACATAAGAGGGGCAGTTAAAATCCAACAGTACAGGGAAGACCTTCCCGCCACCATCTGTCAAACAGTCCCGGCTCTTGAAAAAATACTTACAAGGGTCTGATATTTTCTTTCAGCAAATAAAGAAAATTTTCTGCCATCATCTGTCTGTTTTTCAGCAATTTCCCGTTTCCTTCTTGAGTTGTGAGACTCCTGAAATTATATCCAAACCAGTTCTACTTAATGTGATTCTTTGTCCCTAGCATACAAACCCTTGAGCGCTCCCTCCCAAATAACGCCAAATTCACGTAATCAGCAATTAACATCTGCCCGTCTCCTGTCTTCAAAGGCACAGAAATAATTTAAGTGTAAAATCCACAAATGTTCCGATCTCATTGCAAGTTTATTGACTAAGGTCATTTATTCCCACTCTGACTTCAAAACTCAGGCAAAGAAAAAGAGGCTTTCTATGCTCTTCTGTCTCCTCACCAGACTGAGTACCCTGAGTTCAGGCATCAGATTTCATTGCTTTATCTTTAGCACCCAGCTCAGTAACTAATGTATGGTACAAAATCAGCACATCTTGAATAAATAAATGACACTGAAGAACAAGGAAAAAAGCAAAGGAACTAGTCAGTGACTTATTCAAAGTAGAGTACTGAAAAGTAAGCCATGTAAGAATTCTGTTTCAAAATAGCATTTTCCTTAAGACAGGATTAAGAGTAATGGACCATCTTGGGTTTCTTTTTTTTTTTTTTTTTAATTTTATTTTAGAGAGAGAGTGTGATCTGGAGAGAGGGACACAGAGGGAGAGAGACAGAATCTTAAGCAGGCTCCACTCTCAGCACACAGCCCAACATGAGGCTCGATCTCACAACCCTAGGATCATGACCTGAGCCAAAATCAAGAGTCAGACGCTCAACTAACTCAACCACCCAGGCACCCCTGGACCATCTTGTTTTTCAAAGTTGATGAACAGAGGATACTTCTATAAGCCGCCAACTGTTAACACTGGTCATACCCGAGTCACTCTACAACTTAAAAGAAACAGACATGCAATAACAAAGCAGATCCTCCAACTGGAGCATAGATGATAAACCCATTATGTGCACCAGTACTGAGCAGTTAAGAACACAGGCTCTGAAAACAGGTGGAGCTGAGCTTGAATGCAGAATCTGCCTCTTAACTGCCGAGCTGATTCTTAAAACGTTAATCTCTCTGAACCTCAGTTTCCTCATCTATGAAGTTGTAGGGATAAGAAAAATACCTTAAAGGCCTATCAAGGGAATGAAATGAGAAAAAGCAAATAAAATGCTTAGCACAGTGTCTGAGACACAATAAAGACTCGACTAAGTATTCACTATTTTAAAAAATAAGAATGAAAGCTCTGAAGGTCACTTGCTAAGGTGCCAATATCCTTTGTAATGAGTTTGGTTCTCCCGGGAGTTAACACTGGCTGGCCAACCCCCAGAAGCATATCCTAGTCCTCTTTATAGGTCATGCTGAGCTGTAAAACTCCAGGAAGCGTCATTTCCTTCAACAAGTGCTGAATGACCCTGCCATAACGATCACTAATCAGCAGCAACCCTCAGCCTGACTTGGATACTCAACTGTAACAGAGAAACTGACACCGGAGAAAAAGTCAACATGCCACTATGTCAGTTTCCTAAGGAAAAAGATGATTTTCCCCTCAAAGGTTAGCTTCCCTATTTACATCGATGGAGACAGGAGATAAATCCATCAACATACCTTTAGTTTCAGGGAGTTTATTTCACTTTGCGGCTCACAAGCTATCTTTTCCAAGCCTTTGGATTCTACTTTCACCAAATAAAGCAACCATTTGCCATTGCTAATTTCTTTTGGCCACTGGATATTCAAGGTTGCTGTGCCGAGGTTTTTAAGAGGTTTACCCAAGTTAATAACCTGTTAGAAAATAATACGTATTATATATCTCAGTGTAATTCTCTCAACATAAAATTAAGTAGCAGCTCCTGTTGCCAAGGAGGAAAAAAAAAAAACAAAAACAAAATATCTGGCATAATCCTACAGTGAAAGTATAGGCTCCAAAAATTGACACTACCGATATGGGGTCCAAAACAGAGACTGATGCCTAAAAAAGGTAAAGAGAAATGATTGCTCATTCCCACCCAGGAACTAGTGTGTGCAACAGCATCTGTGGTGTAGATATGCCACACCCTCAACACACTCGGGAAGTCACCAATAACCTGCTTCTGGGAAGCCCCTCCCACTGTAAACATGAAGCAGGCTCTGTCCTCTACTACCCAGGGGAGGCTTGGGTAGCAACGCAGAGTCTGAGTAAAAACCATTATGACAGCCGCGAATCAGGAGTCCAAGCTGGGGACACAGTAACTTCCCGCAGCAGAAGCCGAAAGAGGCACGAGCTCTCTTTGTTTGTGCGCGGGGACAGCTGTGGAGCCCAGAGACGCGGCTCTCAGCCACCCCTGTGCAGGCATCATCACGGCCACCGCCACCACCTGTCACAGCTGTGTCTATGATGCTGAGACACACAACAGAATTCAACCCCTTCATCCTGCTGGGGACAGGGGTGGGCACATTCTTGCCATCTCAGACCCAAATCCACGGATGAGGTATGAGCCACCTCTGTCCTACACGTTTCTGTTCATCCAACCAGACTTAGAGGCACTGTGTGACTCCTATTTTGAAATGCTTCAGAGCAATCAGTAGTCTTCCTCTCTGGCACTGGGCTTGTGAAATGTTAGGGAACATTAGCCACACACGGTAAGAAAGATGTCCTTATGGTGGAGGAAGAAATGAGTCCTAACACATTCTAAAGCCAGATATGAAGTACTTTGAGATTTTTGTTTTACAGACAGATTCTGGGGAGGGGCGAGGTGTTCCTTGGTCTCTACACCACTTACACATTAAAACTCTCTAACAGGAAAATGGCCAAACTGAACCGGATTTTGAAAGTCCTATGTTGAATGACGGTCGTGTTCTTCATTGTGGAGGATAAAACTTTTACCGTAAAGCCAGTCTGTTGCTTAAAAATTGGTGAACTCACTTTTAACTGAGCATTTATCATGCTTATTTATTAATATTACTTAATATTGATATTACATACTAAAATCCATATCCACATTTATTAAAATTACATCACATATCACCATATATAGTATATGTTAGCTTTTAGTATATATAATACGGAAGACCAACTGTTTCAACTCACCCTGAACTCATACTCTATTAAACTTCCCACCTCATCTTCAGATTTCATAGCTTGCTCACCAACAACTGTTCCTCCAAAATACACCTGGGAAGGTTTAGCAACTCTGTTAAATTAAAAAACACCAGTTTTAGCAGGATTGTAAACGGTTCTTTTAAACACTGATTTGTTATGCTAAACACAAACACTTACCCAGAGACCGATAAAAGCAGTTCAATAACCACTTTTGCTGTAGCTGTAATTGAAGCCAAATTATCTTGATTGCTTGTTCTGAAAATGAAAAGGAAACAATAGGGTTTCATTTTAACCGTCAGTTTTCTCATTACAATTACACTTCTTTTAGGAGTTCGAGCAGAGCTGGTTCTTTGGCTGTGTTTTCATGAAATAATTCTGAATGGAAAGGTTGAAGAAACGCTTACGTTTCCAGCTTCAGATTAATATCCAGATCTGTGGTGTCAAAGGTAACCTCAGTTGTACTTAAAATCAAATAAAAAGTCACCTAAACAAATAGAAAGAGATGTTACCAGAGATCAAGCATGTCAACACTGTAATGGCACGTAGAACAGTACAATACAGTATGTAAAGGCATCACCTACACTGGAATTTCTTTTAAAAGGATTTCCAAGTTCACAGTCTGCTTGTGAGCCGTTCTGATTGGCAACACAACTCAACTGTTTCTCCTGTAACAAAAAAAACACGAGATCACAATGCATTCACTTGCCGCACAGCTCTGGGTGTTTCCTCCTCACAGCTCTCCAAAAACACTTACAGGGAAAGCCCTCAATTCTCTGTAGGCCGAGTAAGTCAGAGTGTCCGGAAAAGTTGCAATGAGTTTAGCTTCATGAGCGTCATCGCCGTCTTTTGTGGGGTTCCTTGGATTGGAAGGGCTGTTTGTCACTGTGATTTCTAAAGCAATGTCCTTCTGGTCTTTTAGAACTAGTTCTGGGACACCTTTTTGACTATTAAAAAAACAATGCAAAAAAAAAAACACAAAAAACAAGAAAAATGACAGAGCCCTCAGTACATTTTCAGTAACCCACTGCAAAGCAGTCATTTTTGCTAGGATGACAGAGCGATTCTTACATTGGTAAATAAGAAAATTTGTCTTGATTTCCTTCCCGGGTACAAAATTTATATTCTAGTTTAAGGTTGCTGTTACATACATTGTCGGCTCCACATCCCTCTTTTAAGAAGTGCACCTGTAGGAAAACAAAACCATTGTAATTTATGCCATTTAGGACCCTCAACAGTGACTGGCTGTTTCCACACAGTCCTTTCCCTGTGTGACAGTTACCACAGCACAAGCTTCAAAGGTACTTTGCCATGCATCCAACGCCCACTCTGTGCTTTAACAGAACCACGCTTTAAGAACATTTTGGCCATGGCATTGAGGTGTAGTAAAGAGCATGAGCCCTGCAGCCACACAGATCCATGTTCAATCCTGGCTCTGCCACTCACTTAGCCATGTGGCTTGGGGGAAGTCACTTAACCTTTCAGAGGCTAAGTTTCACCTTAGGTAATATGGGGATACCACCACCCTACTTGCTAGGGATACTGTAAGAATTACCAACAATAATGATGATGCTAACACACGACTACATATTTTAACTCAATCCTCACAACAGACTTAGGAGGATATTGTTACGGGCTCCACTGTACAAATGAGGAAACAGAGTTTAAGATCAGGAAAGCAAATGGTACAGTGCTAACAGGTGCTCAAGAATCACACTGATAAACAGGAAAACAGTCTCCCTGTCTGTTATGTTTAACTGGACTACAGAGCTAGGAATAGACACAAGAAATATTCACGTGATGATAACATCCAAAGTCTATGAAAAAGTATACGATAGTGTAAGGAACCACACTTTGTGACAATGAAGACTGGCAACATGTAGACTGAAGCAGGTCTCCCTGCTGAAAGGCTTCACCCGTGGGCCACCAGAACCAAGAGCCTCAGAGTGGATGCTCCAGCACCAACTGGATTATGACAGCAAGTGCACAATGACAGACCAAGATGCCACAGCTCTCCAGACTAACCCTGTATGGCCACCACCCTAAGCCCTAACAAATAGACCCCACCTCATATGAGGCATACGGCAAGCCACATTAATTTTTCTTCCCAAGATTACATAGGCTAGGCTACATTAGCCACTAGATGACTATTTTATGGCTAATCTTTTTCTGCCTTGCTGAATTGTTATATGCCTTGACTGTTTTTGAGTTTATTTATTTATTTATTTTTTGAGAGAGAGAGAGAGCACGTGCATGTGCGAGCAAGCTCAGGGGGAGGGGCGGAGACAGAGGGAGATGGAGAATCCCAAGCAGCCTCAACAGGGCTCGAACCCATGAACCGTGAGATCAATGACTGGAGTGGAAACCAAGAGACGCTTAACCAACTGAGCCACCCAGGTGCCCCTGTGGTGCTTGATTTTAATGTTCAGACTAACAAGTTTGTTTTCTACATTTTAATGTTCTCAATGGTAAAATGCAATGTATTTTTCTTTGTACATACGGCTACAAGAGAAACTTGAAGTGAGAGTAAGTTATGCCAATTATAGTCTCAGTAAGTTCCAGTGGCCAAAAATTATTCAGAACAATACTCTGGTTCCAAATTGTATTCCATATGTTTCTATTCTCACTATTAATTTGGGAAACAAATCTCAACCAAACTTTGCATATATTAAAAAGCTTTACTTAATACAAAGGAACAGATTTTAAAGCAAATCACTAGTCATACTGCCTTCAGAGACATGTGATGTAACATAATAACACGGCAAAAGCTTTGGCCATACAAAAATCAGAAAGACTTACATCTCTATGAACTGTCTTGGGTTCGTTTGAATTCAGAATCGGAAGAATTTCTGGAAGTGAATTCACTCTCCTCCGTGTGGTTGGCTCCTGGATCTCTACTGAAGCAGTTATGGGAATGGGGCGTAGTTTATCTCTGATATTTTCCTGAAAAGTATGCAGAGTTAAGCATGGTGTCAATGCTCCTGGGCAAACAATGATTTCCTTTTTTATTATTTTTTAATTTTGTTATTATTTTTTAAAGAGAGAGAGAGCACAAGTGGGGAAGGGGCAGAGAGAGAGGAAGACACAGAATCCGAAGCAGGCTCCAGGCTCTGAGCTGTCAGCACAGAGCCCAATGCGGGGTCGAACCCACGAATCATGAGATCTCTACCTGAGCTGAAGTCGGACACTTCACCAGCTGAGCCCTAAGCACCCGCAATGCTTTCTTTCGTACTGAATAATAAGCCGCTGGCATAAATTTCAGAAATCTACATATGCCACCATAAAACCCAACTTCTGTCCTAACAGCAGACGTGACTGTCTGTGGGCCTCACCTGCAGCCAGAGGGTCTCCTCCATGCACGCACTCTGCTTCTGCCTGTTCAGAGTTAGCTCTTGAGTATACTTGGGCTCAGAGCCTTGGTTTCGAAACTGAACTCTTGATGACAGCCCAGATTTTCTTCTCTCCTTTTCCGCCTCAAGTGTACCCAAAATGGCTAGATAAAATGAACAAAATCATATGAACTTTAAGTGCATCCACGTACAGTTCAGCCAGAAGTATGGGGAGTTCCCTTTTGCGTTTAGTTCCTTGCAGAAGAATACTTTTCCCATTGCCCTTGTTGCTCTTCATATTTCCTGATAACGTACATTTTGACTGATTTATGGTGTTTCAAATCAAGCCGTCCTTTCCTGCCCACTGCTGTTAACAGTTTATTTGAAGTTAAATTTCCATTGAGCCACCTGGGGGAGCTCGAGAATAAGTCAAAACCTCTGAGCAGCATCCAAGGATTTCCGGCTAAATTTCAACAACTCCTAGAGAACTAAAGATAATGGGGGATCCAACACTCCTTAAAGGCAGACACTGATTCCCATTCAGCTGTCTGTTGCTTATGTGGGTCCATGTCTGCATATTAACAAAAGGTCTCTGAACCAGGTCTCCTCAGGTCTGTTGGGAATTCAGAATCTCAAGCCCCAGCCAGACCTAGTTAACCAGAATCTACATTTTAACGGGACCATCAGGTGGTTCTTATACATGTTAAAGTTTAAGATGCACTGATAAAATGTTGGCCAAATGGGAATAATCGATATTAGAGAAGTCTTTTAATAGGAGACTTTTCACTTAAAAGAATTAAAAGATAAAACATATTCCTTTTAGAAGCTAGAGGGCCCAGCTACTGTATCTCCCACAACCAAAGTTTCCAACCTCCTCGAAGGCACATCCTGTTCCTGATTATCTGTACCAACGGAGCTCAGAGGGCAAGCCAGGATTTGGACGACCAAAATCTCATTTCTTGACCTCAGAATGCATTCTCTGCTGGTTTGCTGGATGTAGCTACTGTGTTTCTTCATGGGACAATATTTAAATAACTTACATTCATTCATTAATCACTCACTAACCATCAGGAGGGGAAGAAAACCAAAGTGTGTACAGGGCCACAGAAGGCAGCCTCAAGAAAAAAAAACAAAACAAAACTTCTCCAGAAAATGTAGAAAATGAACCACCCATGTTCTAATATTCATGCTGGAGTTCAGAAGAGGCCTCAAAGAGCATCTATTTTAATACCCTTTTCTTGCAGATGAAGAAATGGGACGCCCACAGAGGTAGGAGACTGGCCCAGGATCATACAGTGAGGGACAGAGGCAGCTCCAGCTTCTAAGTCTCTGTCACAAACACACAAGACAACTGCTTGATGAAGACCTCTTAGATGTCCAGGTTCCCACTTCCTCTAGGCCTCTGCTTCAGTCACTCTCTTCTTCTGCCAGCTGGACCCCTTCCCTCTCCACTTCCCCCTGACTGCCTGGCTAACTCAACTCCTCCTTCAGATCTCAGCGTGGACATCAGTTCCTCCAGGAAGACTTTCCCGGCCTCTCCAGGGGGATCCGACAGTATTCTATTTCCCCAGCCAGTGCACTTAGCTACTGTGCTGTGATCGCCCGACCGTCTTCCCCAGGCAAAAGCGTAGGCAGGGACCACATCGGTCTGCCCGCCACTGTGTTCCCCAGCAACAGGACAACACCTGATGTAAGTATGATTTTTAGAACAGATGAACGGAAGCGGGAGTGACTGGCACAACACCAACATGCACACCGATGCACACACAGGCATGTGCACAAACAACGTGACGTTATTCTTATGCCGAAACAATAGCCAGTCGGATGTGTGAGACCAAAATTTAGAAACACTGACACTTTCAATAGTAATTTCTGCCAAATGGAATGTGCTTCCATTTTAGCCTTGTAGCCTTGACATCATCCATTTATCAATGACCTGTTAACTTCACAATGAACCAGATGAAGGCTCACATGCTGAGTGCCCCTCACAGCAAAAGTAGGGGAGGGTGTGGGTGCATTAAAACCGTTTATCTACCAGGCCCACTCTAACCTTCCCTAACCCTCCAGACAGTTCACATCATCTTAAAATCCTTGCAGGCCACCTTTGCTGACCTTTTGAGGGGCAAGCCAAGTAGAATACTCATTAAGGCTCAATTATAAATATCTGTATGTATGGAACACCGCATCTGAGGACTATGGAGTTAAAATAGCCTGATCAAACAATAAGCTCACATTCTCAGACTCTGGGAACAGATTTGAGATATATCAACTCATATAGCTTTGTGGAAGTTCTATTTGATTTAGAATTACAGGAAGTACAGGAAATGAAAAACAGGGTCCCTCTAAATGTCTTCACAGAAAAAAGTTCTATCCATATTAGGCCATCGGTAAACACCTGGCTAATGGAGTTGTTCATAAACACTTGGTTAATGGAGTAGTTACTGAATACGAATTTCATACCCAGGGCATCAAATGCTGCACGAAAGCTAGAATGAAGTTTGTGACTGTATAGAAATGTTTGATGTGGGAGGAGACGGGGAGTTCTTGAGGAGGTTTCACGTCTGTGGTCAGAGATGTATGGGAAAATGACTGACTGACTGAGAAAGATGTCTCCCCATTTCCTCTCCTCCTCTGGTCAGAGAATTGCAGATTCTCCTGGTCTCTCTAGTCTACTTCAAACCCAGAGGTAAAACGCCCGTTATCCAAACAGACAAGTGTGAGGTACTGCATTTGGGTACAAATAACACAAAAGATACTGAAAGGATGACGGGGTGTGAGAGACCATAGAAGATGTTTTCTTCTCAGTGGGTGCCACGCAAAGAATCGTTTCCAGTACTGAATAAAATACCAGCCACGTCAAAAGGCAAAGGGCACAGGCCATGACACAGCCACACCAAGCACACTTCAGGCAAGGTCTGCAGATCCCAGCGAGAGAGGCTATGGCGGCAGACAGCCCAGAAGAGGGGCCTAAAGAGATCAGGGAGGTAAAGAAACTGCCTGAGGATGGCTCAAAATATGGAAAGACGGAGGCTTAACATACAAAAAGGGGGCCTAGGACAATGTGAGCTGGGTGGAGACAGACACATTTGCCAAATCCTGGGACATCATAAGGGATATACCGTTAATAAAGAAACGGAGTAATACTTTAGGTAACAAGGAGGAAACTTAAGAAAGCTCATTAGCTCCAGTAAAAACTGAACGCCACCCTGTCCCTTCAGAAAGCTGCCCCTGGTAGCATGCTACGCCCTCACCGCAGGCCTCTGGGACTACCGCCTGACCCAGGATGGAGGTCACCGTCACTCTTTGTACCTGCTCTTTGGGAAATGGTTTTCTTTCAATTCCCGTGCCCCCGTCTTGCCTCTGGAGCTGCAGCAGGTGGCTTACACCTGAAAACTCATGGCTGTTACTAAAACATAGCACAGAAGGCTTTGGTGACGAGCACTCCTGTTAGAGTACCATTAGCCTTGTCTAATCCTGGGGCAGAAATCCTGTTTGGATTGTAGGGAAAGGGAGCAGAATAATACCTTGTAAATGACAAACAGCTTTCACCACAGCATCTCCTTTGCTCTCACCACAATCCTCTGTAGTAATTCTATTACAGGCATTTTTCTTACTGACAGGAAAATGCAAACTCAAATGTTAAGAGACTTGCTCTGTGCGGCAGGGTCGGCCAGCCTTGGAGCTGGAACCAGGAGCAGAGCCCAGGGCTCTGAATTCTCAAGACCGGCCTTCCAGCCTTGCAGGAATCTGCACTCAGGGACACAGCGTGGGTGTTCCAGGCCGTGGAGGCCTCCGGGAGGGGACAAGGGAGTGAAAAGAGGCTAAGGCGGCAATTCTGTGCAATGCTCAGGCTGTGGCTCTCACTCTTCTCTAACCACCCCCCACCACCTCACAGCCACAAAACCAATTTTCCACATGGCTCTTCAAAGGCAGAAATGGAGGAAACAGTTGTGGTAGCAAATGACTGCTCTCCCAAGGCATCCTGTCCTAAACCATCTGCTCTGGAAAATCCAAATGAGGACCAAATGGAGTGTTATTCCCTCCTGATTAAAGAGAAGACAACAGATACGCTGAATTCCGTAAACACGAATTTATGAACCCAGCTTGGCCACTGCAGTTTTTATTTTTCCGTTATTTATGCAGAACTTTCACCCTGGCAGATAGAAAATACAGAATTTTTAAATGTACTGGGTACTCACATATCGAAGGATTGTAACCTGTGGGTTTGGCAGTATATTCAAAACAGGCCTTCACCTGGAGGCTGTATAAAATCAAACACATATTCCTTAAAAGATCCATTACTACAGCAGAAAAAAACTCCATGTTCCCCAACTCTCAAATACCCCACTGCCCACCGATGAGTAAAATGTTATATATTCACTTGAGAATCCCTGTCCCCTTTGCCCATTTCTGTCTACCCTTGCCTATGGCTCCCCAGCGCAATCGGGTCATCATAAAGCAGGGCTGTGAAACTGAGGAGGTCATGGGGACCTGGGTGGCTCAGTCGGTTAAGCGTCCGACTCTTAATTTTGGCTCAGGTCATATCTCACAGTTCGTGAGATCAAGCCCCACATCAGGTTCAGCTTGGGACTGTTTCTCTCCCTCTCTGCCTCTCCCCTGCTCATGCTCACTCTTAAAATTAAGAAACTTAAAAAAACAAAAAACAAAAAACAAAAACACAACACTAAGGAGGTTACATACACAAAGCCAAAGCTCTCACCATATCCCACTAGGTGCCCCACAGAACATTTTCTGGCGGAGATCAATCGTGTTCGGTGTTACGGTGAGGGTTTTCTGAATATTAATCACAGGCCGGGACCTGAAAACAAAGGAATAAAAAAACACAGGCTTAGCCTTTTGCTACCTTGAGTGGGAGATGAATTTACATGCTATCAGCTGCCTACAACATCTTAAAAACCAGAGGGGGAAAAAAATGTTCCCCACTGCCAAAGAAAATAACAGATACCATTGAAAACCTGATGACACAATTTTTTTTAAGTTTTAAATATAACATTTTATAATTATAAAATGTTTTATAGTTTTAGCAGAGTTTTTAAATGGTAAGTAATATGTGTGATATGTAAAAGTTCCAGAATTTTCAGGTAAGTGTTAAGTCTCTGTCCCCATCCAAACCCCCAAGTGGCCTGGTATGTATGTCCTTCCAGAAACCTATTTGGTCTTTGTGTTTCTGTTAAAAATATTACCTAAAGTTAAATATAGAAACATACATATGCTTTTCTTCAATGGGAGCTTTACTTGCTTCTTGTTCTGAATGTTGCTTTTTCTAACATTTCAGAGGCCTTCTCCTATCTATCCATAGATCTAGTTTACGGTTTCTCGCAGCTGGTGGTGTTGCTCTGTCCCCACACAACATCATTTATTTAACCAGTCCCTAACGGGTAGACATTTGATGCTGTTTTTAGGCTTCCGGCTCTGACAAACATCCTTGTACCTGCTTCTCGGCACACGTTTGAATTTACCTGTAGGATAAACTCCTAGTGGAACTTCTGAGTCAAAGAATATGGACATGTTTTAAATTTGCCAAAATATGTTCAAAAAGGTTAAAACCCCATATACACCCAACACCTGGGATGCAATCAGGGTTTCTACATACATGAATTGTATTATTACAGGCAATCCTTAGCTCTCGGATATCCATCCTAAAACATTTGCCCTTCCTTGCTCCCATCCGCAGCCTCAAGCCTTTGTCCTCTTGCCACCAGAATGGAGCACAACTTTTCTGCCCCAACAGTATCTCTGTAAGCAGAAACTTCAAGCCCTTTGCCTTTTTTCTGCCCTGCCTTAACCCCGACCTCGCAAATGCTCAAGAAGCTGGAATCCCACACCTTTGGTCCTTCTCACCATATGAAAACATCCTTGCTCTGCCTTCCATCTTCTTCTCCCCTACTCCCCACAGCCAGTGGGGTCACCCCCAGCCCACGTCCTGAACTCTGCCGCAGGTACGAGAAATCCAACTAGACGGTGGCTGGGAGTGTAAGTGGATGGGGAGACAGACCCCTCGCATCTCCATCACTCCTCAGCCAGAACTGAGAATGGGTTCCATGGTTTTATTACCACATGGCTCCAGTTCGACTGACTTCAGCAGTCTTCTGGTAACCTAGCCGTCTTGGGTAAGATGTTTGATAAGCATTCCAAATCCCTTACAGGTAACTGGAACTTCTGGACTCCATCTATTGGTAGGCTAGAAAAGGCATGAGAACATTCGTGGGCAAGGTGGAAGCCTATATAAAAGGACAAATGCTGCCCACCTTCTCATTTGTAGATTTCCTTTTATCTCAATTATTTACCTTTCTATTGTTATTTCAGACAGCTGCTGGTTTCTAAGATGCTAGATATATTTCTAATTAAATTCTAGATATATTTCTAGATATATTTCTAATTAAAGTTTTGAGAGCATATTTAAGAGACAAAAATCCACAGAATCTTAGAACCAATTGCTACAGATGCAAGAGTATTTCATGTATGACAGTATTAAAGCTTTAATGTGACATAAATATCAGAAGGATATATTTTAACATACCTTCTGCCTAAAACATTTTTATTTTTTAAAGTTTATTTATTTTGTAATGCTTATTATTTATTTTTGAGAGAGAGAGAAAGACAGAGCATGAGCAGGGGAAGGACAGAGAGAGAGGGAGACACAGAATCTGAAGCAGGCTCCAGGCTCTGAGCTGTCAGCCCAGAGCCCGACCCGAGGCTCAAACTCACAGATTGCAAGATCATGACCTGAGCCAAAGTCAGATGCTCAACCGAGCCACCCAGGTGACCTGAAATAAATGATTTTTAGTGCTGATTCCCAGCAGTGAAAAGGGGGACTCAAGCAAAGGTGATGGGCAAACTACTGTAGCCCTTCTGGAGGTCATTTTGGTGAATCTGAATCCAAAGTCTGAAAACACATATGCCCTTTGACTTTTGAAATTCACTTTTAGGAATTTATCATAAGGAAATAATTCAGGACATAAACAAAAGTCAAGATTTTACCAGCTTTGTGTATCATCAAAAACAAACCTGGAAAGCAACATAAATATCCAATGACAGTATGGCGGTTCTTAACTAAATTAGGACCCAGCCATGTGACGCCTTATAGGCAGCCATAAACTTCATTTCAGAAAAGTGCTCAACGAAAGGGGAAAAAACACCTGTACATTATAAACTCACTTACATGGAAGAAGTCCACTAATGCATTACAAACTGACAAAAGCAGGTTATAAAACATTATGTACATTATGATCTCAGTTTTGTAAAATATACATGTATGTTCATAGCAAACAAAGGACTAAAAGGATGTAAACCAAGATTTTGGAGCTTACTAATGGATATTAAATACAGGGGATGCTTATTTCCTCCCTTATAAGCTTTGTCCTGTCAAATTTTATGTTTCAGTTTTTACCAAAATATAAGGTTTAAAAAATATTTCCGAAGTAGAATTTTCACCAATTCTGACTTTTTCCTCAATTCAAAATTAGCAAGATTTTACAAAACATGTCACATTGTTATACCACTGTCAAAAGAAAAATCTTCAAAATTCATACAAGCTTTTGACTTTGAAATACAGGTATTACAATTTTCAATTAAAAGGGTCAAAATCTGAGTGTAACCAGATTACTGAACATGCTTCACTGAAGTCAGAGATCGCATACCTGAACACAGTTACTGAGTCTGAGAGTGAACCAACAGCAACATCAGGGTAGGAATTTCTATCAAGGTCCATATTTCCAGCAATTGAATATCCAAAATAAGGTGTTTTACCCTCGAGAATCTGAAATGAACAAAGCATCAGGATGAACGACTGGCCCACCAAAACGAGCTTCTCTGTGCTTTCAAAAAGCCACATGGTTCCTTTTAAACTGAAGTTCAAGAGTTTGCTTATAAATGATACTAAATTATAAATGAGTTATAACTAAGTCTACATGTTATCCAACACTTCATATATTTTATTTCATAGAAGTCATCTGATTTACATTGTATCTCAAAGGTTTTGAGACAAGTTTTGATGAGCTTCTTTACTATATACCAAACAAACCTCTCTGCCTGCTCTCCAAATGTCTTATTCTTCTCGAAAGCAATTTTTAATTTTTGGAGTCTCAATTCTCCATGTAATCACAATCATCTATTTCACTTGCCCCATTTTTACCTCCATTTAGTATGCTACTAAAGGAAAGATATCATATTTCCATCTATTTGTGCTGTCCCGGCAAAATCATCTTTTCCTTTGTATTACTTCAACTCCTAATTTATCTAAGAAATTTTACAATTTAAATAAGCACATCTACATCATTGCATTTGTATCCATTTCCAAGCTATCTTCTAACAGTACATTTTTTAACTACAAAATTCACACTATTATAGATTTGTAAATAAAACATGAGTAACACGAAAATGCACATAAACCCAAATGCCCTATTACACGGCAAAAAGCTAAGACCCTTATTGTAGAAATCCAGGCTGTCTGGTTACCTGTGTTGGCTTGGTGTTTATTCCGTTTGGGGATCCGTGATAGATAAAAACCTTTCCCAGATCATCATAGGGAGCTCCAACGGCAATATCTGTTGAGGACATCACATTTCAACAAACGCTACGTTTTAAAAACGTTCCAATACAACATTTCAAAATAAGATGTCATAAGCACTCATCATCTTAGACAATCAAATAATCTACCTATGAGCAGCATAACTGTTTCACAATCTATTACCTACCTTGGTAGCCATCTTGATTAATGTCACCAATATTTTTTACTGCAATGCCAAACATGGAATCTTTGGTTCCATTGAGACGAATTGGCTTCACATTATTCCACCTGCCTTGCTGGTTAATGTAAACATACACCGCACCTCCGACCTCTCCATCTCTATCAAAATACTGTGGGGCTCCAATAACTATATCTTGCCACCTGAAAATACAACGAGGGATAAAACAACCATCAGCTAAAATGCCAGCAAGCCCACGGAGAATACCTCCAGCCCAGGTATTAGGGACACAGAGACAGGATGTGGAAAGGGTCTCAAATCTGGAATTCATTTCTCATCAATTAAAACATTTTAAGGTACTTTTATGTAATGTTTAGGTAACATACTGTTTAGGCATGTAAATGTTTATGCTTAGGTAAAACATTTTACATGGTAGCCCATAATAAATGCCCAAAGAAAAATATCAAAGAACCTGAAGACAGTCCCCAAGTTAGAATGAGCGTGCACAGAGACTCCCCTCCACCCACCACCCGAAATGGCACCACCAGCCATAACTATTACTCTGTCCCCAATCCAATCCCTACTTTCAAAAGGACATCCTAGATGCTCTGACAGCCCCTGAAGAAATCACAGAAGAACGATGTAGGTGTCATTTTTCAAGTTAACTTTTTTTCCCCCAAATTTCAATTCTCACAGACCCAAAACGTGAGTTTTGATCTGAAAACTGAAAACTGAAATGTAATCCTACACCATGGGGAGGGCAATGAAGGTCTGCTGCCAAAATACAAGTGATAAAGATGTGACAGGATAGTAAAAACCTGGCAGCAAAAACACTCTTTGGAATCCACTAACCTGAAAGGATGGCTCTTCTCAAGACCTAAAGAAGCCAAAGAACCAACGATTTCTTGGCAAGCGTAAAATAACCTAAGACCCTCTTACCCATCTTTGTTAAGGTCCACCACTGCCACATCATAGCCGAATGACGATGCCAGACCCTCCCCGTCGAAAATGTGCTCAGGGAGAAGATGTGCAGACTTCATGTCTCTTTTCAGCAAAACCACAGCTCCACTGTGGTTGGCTCTTGGAGCACCGGACACGAAAGTGAGCTCATCTTTAGAAACGATACCTTTTCCTGAGTCCAAAGAAAAGCCTAGAAACACAAAATAACAGTTCACATCACCCCGTATTTCAGGAGGTATCTACCATTGGTAACTCCATCACTACCTCTTCCTCTGGCTTCCAACCCTCTCCTTCTGAGCCTCTCTACCAGCTTATCACATTTACAACGCGAAAGAGTTACAGAGGTAAGAGGTCTGACTCAAGTACAAAGAAGTAGGCTATTTCATTGCTCTCTCAGGAAATATATTAAGACTTTTAAAGGAAACCACCTATGCTATTTAACATCTGTGTAACTTGAATCATGAAGCATTCATGCATCTGAAGAAGCTGCTCAAACCCCATTTTAATACTGGAACTGTGGGCCAAAGGAGGTCAGGCTAGATACTAAATTATCACGGGAAAGGATACACAGAGATACAACCAGACACAGCATACCTGAGTGCATGTTATAGGGCTCTGCTACAATGTAATGATTAGTGATCTCCTTGGTAATCAGGCAAGAACAAATGCTAACATCATTCGTATACCACAGGCAACATTTCAGTGTTTTGAACCAACTTGATTCTTGGACACAAACATGCAAACAAGACCATGACTTGTGAGATGTAGTATTTGAGAACCCAGTATAAACAATAGAGGTGAGCAAGCTGTCATTGATGACAATTACATACTTGTTCGGAGGGCAGAACATGTGAGACACCGGATTATAAAGCATCAGGTAGGATGTCAGATAACAGACTGAGATCTGGTAGCAAGTGAGTGTAAACACCTCCATCAAAATCACTTGCATTAAGCAAATCTTGCTATGTAAAGGTGAGGCAGATGCAGAATGGTGTAAGCTCCCCCTTTTTAGTGGGATTTATAAAAAGCTTCACCACTACTGTTGTAGTTCTCAAATTGTGAAGTTTGAGTGGCAAAATACGACGAGCTCCAAGTTTAGAAAAGGGTGATAAAACCGAATCCAGCTCTGAAAACCATCCGGGAGCAGAGCCTCAACAGTGGCATGATCTCATGTGTGTGCTCCACTTAAAGGAAATAAAAAATAAAAAGATGGATGCTCTGTATGGATCAAAAAAAAATTTCTTAAATGACCATGACCAAGAGAATTTATTTGTCATCTCAGAGGTCACAAACCTAGGTAGCTATTCATCATCACATCAGGGGACACGTTGGACCGCTCCCTGGGAGGCTGTGTTTTGTAAACAAACTGATCAGGATCTGCGTAGGAAACGCTGGTCAAAAACAGCAGGCCTGGACACGTGCACGGAACGGAAGAGATTGAAGGGAAAAGCAATTACGCTCTGTAAGAGGCACGAGAGCTTCGGCTGCTCCAGCCGGACGATGAGGCCACCAGGCCACCACCGCATCTAGCAAGCCACCCTCTTTGCCAGCTTCCCGAACCCCAAGCTGATCATTTTATTCCTTAAAACCACGGACTCGTTGAAATGACAGAGGCACAGACAGCACGGACAACAAAACATGTAACGACACAAACTTGACGGTTTCCCCCGCCAGACACCCACATTGGAGGAAATCCATTCATCAAAGTGGCAAATGGGCTTAATGAAAAGTGCTGAATCCTTTCAGATGCTCCAGTAGCATCTATGTTTACAAAAATCCATGGGCATCTATCTTCAAGACTAGACCACTGGTTTCTTGACCATGAAGTCAAATTTTCATTTACAATTAAATACTTCTCTCTCTCTCTCTCAAAAATAAACATTAAAAAATTAAAATTAAGTACGTGTCATCACAAATAACCCCTAAGTAACACGCTTGATTGGACAGCACATATATTCAAATAAAATATAGGTTTGCTGACAGTATTTATCCTGAAAAACCGTATTTAATATTGAGACTGCAAACTGCTGGCATCTGCATCCTTTCCTGTCCTGCGAAGCCATGGACGTGGTGGCACTCATGCAATCCAGCCGCCTCCCACCCTGACCCTGTCACTTCCATGAAACTTTCTCTCCTAGGCTGAGGGATCAGTAACTGTATGACCTTAGACTAAGAAATTAATCTTCCTAAGATACACTTTTTTCATCATCAAAAGAGGGATAATCATACTTATTTTATAATGTTTTTGGGAAGGTCAAGTAAGACCTGTAAAGTAGTATATATACCACATGACTTAGAGCACATGAACCACACTTAACAAGTGATAAATTTAATTTTGCTCTGCTCTCTTGTATGCTTTCACATCAAATTTTTAATTTGGGGGCAGGAGGGAATGTCTGAAAGGTTGTTTTTTTCCCCTAAGTTAACAGGATCATTCATGTATATGTACATAATTAGGCCATCTTAAGAATCTGTTTACTAACACATTGATAACAACTATTCTTTGTGTTGACTTATCTTCCATTGTTCCAGTAACATCTCTAGCACAGGGAGACTTTAAAAAAAAATAGGTTACTATTTAGGTTTAGGAGATTTTTTTACATTTTTTTCAAGAAATGTGCAGTAATTATTCTTTATGTCAACTCATACCAAGAATTAAAGCTTTTAAAAGCCTTTGTGTAATTACCATAATGCACACGAATGATTTAGGACGCCCATTAGTAATGCAGACAAGCCTGAGGAGTTAGGGAACTGGCACTTGGACACGATCTGTGTGTCCTCCAGCAGTCCTGCCCAGCTTCCGCTGGAAAGCTGCCGTGCCACCCGCCAGGGGCCCCGTGACATGGGGGCCCCGATCCAGAAGCCGGGCCAACCCTGGAAGATCGACAGTCACAAAGGAAGGACGCAGAGGTTTTGACCCGCCACTGCAGAGTAACTTCATAAACGGAGCTCTCAAGAGTATCTCTAGAAAGAGGATACGGCTCAGCTGACTGCTAACATCCATGCATTTTTTTTCCCCGCTGCATGAACAGCCTGTTTCAGGTTACAGAGGCCGATGCTAGCCCAAGAGATGGGCTTGAATGCAAGAGGTTTTCCCATCTTGAGGGAGCCCAGGTCAGAAGGGAAGGGTCCCAGGCACCAGTCAGGTTACCTCAGGATCACCAAAGCTTAAACCCGACTGCCCATCAGAGCAGCCACAGGCCCCTGGTCCCGCCTGGCCCGTCCTCAGCCTCCAAGTCCAGGTCCAGGGAGGGCGCTGTCACACTGAGGCATCTGAAAAGACAGGCACGCCAAGCTATGCTCATTCCTACCTAAGTAACTGTTAGCAGGAACAGGAACTAGACTTTCGTCATGGTCAGTCTCTCCACCAACTTCGTAAGGCCCATCTTCAAAGATGTTCATGTCAAAAAAAGTGTTATTCTTTTGCTCTACGCGAACAATGCCTACAGGAATGAAATGGCAAAAACAAAAAAACAAAAAAAACAACAACAAAAAACAATGAAGATGAAAACAAAATCAAAGAGATGGTTCCTAATAAACATGCCTCGTGTTATCACTGTCGGTATAGGAAGAAAAGTCTAGAGGAAGAAAAGGCAAAGGAAAGGGGGCTTTTGAAGTTATTAAAGTTTAAAAAATCATGTTCGTGTGAATTTTTACAAAGAAATTGTTCTAGTTATTAAAAAAAATGCACCATGCATTTTTAGGAATTATCTTTATAATGCCACCAACTAGATGGAAAATGGAATGTTTACTTAACTAAACCTACAGAAAATAACTTTTTATTTATTTTTTTTTTTAAATTTTTTTTTTTTAACGTTTATTTATTTTTGAGCAGAGGGAGACAGAGCATGAACGGGGGAGGGTCAGAGAGAGGGAGACACAGAATCTGAAACAGGCTCCAGGCTCCGAGCTGTCAGCACAGAGCCTGACGTGGGGCTCAAACTCACGGACCACAAGATCATGACCTGAGCTGAAGTCGGCCGCCCAACCGACTGAGCCACCCAGGTGCCCCCAGAAAATAACTTTTTAAAAGCTATAGGAGCCTGATGTAGCAATCCTATACCAATTTACCTACTTTACTATAATGTAAAAGTGAAATGTTTTGATTCTTTCTCCAAATCACTTTCATGTGATGGAGGAGACTGGATTTCATCTTTCTAAAATTTTCACAATTAACAATTAAGAATTAAGAAGATTTCATATAGTAAACCTATTACATGACTTTTTAAAAATGGTAACATTTCAGGCCACCTGGATGGCTCAGTCAATTGAGCATCTGACTCTTGATTTTGGCTCGGGTCATGATCCCAGGGTCGTAGGATCAAGCCCCTCATCAGGCTCTGTGCTGAGCGTGGAGGCTCCTTGAGATTCTCCCTCTCTCCCTCTGCCCCTCCCCTGCTCGCATGTGCTCTAAAATTAAATAAATAAATAAATAACGTTTTAAGTCAGGGTTTATAAAGCATATAAGACATGTTTCCCATATATATATATATATATATATATATATATATATATATACACACATACATAATTGATGGGTTTTTTTTGTTATTTTACTATGTATGGCATCTCTTCTTGCTACAACAGAACTAATTCTAAATTCAATGTGTTATTTTCATTAGGTCAGTATAACCTTACAAATACCATCATGTTGGGGGTGGGGAGGCCAAAGGAGATTACTCTCAAAGGTTAACATGGATGATATAAAGAGGAAGGTGTCCTCGAGGATTATTTCTAATAGGAATTCGAACTTGAGCAGGGAGCAGGGGGAGGGGGGCTGGCATCTGGGTGGTTCAATTGGTTAAGCATCTGACTTTGGCTCAGGTCATGATCTCGAGGTTCATGAGTATGAGTCCTGCATTGGGTTCTGTGTTGACAGCTCAGAGCCTGGAGCCTGCTTCAGATTCTGTGTCTTCCTCTCTCTCTCTGCCTCTCCCCAGCTCACACATTGTCTCTCTCTCAAAAGTAAATAAAAACATCCAAAAAAATTTTTTAAAAAGGAATTCAAACTTGGGAGGTTTTTAAAATGCATCTCCTAAGTGTTTCCTAACTTAGTGAAAGTGTTATAACATAGGATTTATTTTAATAAAAAGAAGTCTTCTGTCTAAATCATATACATTTTTCTTCATTATGCATTAGAGTTAATTGTCCTTTATAACATACTGGTTTTCTATGCCTGCCTAATTTCTTCAGAGAAGTTAAACTTTATATAGGAGCTGACCAGGTTCATCCAGTCAAAACTGAGGACCATTCTCCCCTCCCTCCCTCCCTCCGTCTCCTTTTACCTATATCACAATCATCATTAAACGATACCACTAAACAACTTTCCTGTAAATTATCTAAAATTATCATCTCAAAATTCCCCTAGTTCATCTACCCTTCGAACTTTTCTGCTTTATTAGTAAAACACAGCCTTTTAAGATAATATATAATGAAAGATATATCTGTATTAATACACTGTTACTTATATAGGACACCAATTATTTTGTTTTCAGATCACAACCTTAAAATGCAATGTTTACTAACATTAAAACATAAAACTTTCACCTTCAAGAAACAGGAAAACACAAACAGAAAAAACCCACTAATGTTAATTATTATATTCTTACAGAAAAAGGCTACTTGTATTAATATAAATTGCTGAGAGAAGGAAAAAAATATCTTCAAACATTTCCACCACTGTTTCTGAAATCACATAATTGAGAGATTATAAGATCCTACCTTACTTCTATAATACACAAGTGTCTTGGAACACATTTGGTTTCAAATTAAAACGTTCTCAATCATGGTGCATATAGGAGAACTTACGTAGTCAGTCTAATCTCTATTGCTATAAGTACATGTCCTACCTTTCCAGTTATAAGTGCCTGGGGCTCCAAACACAATGTAATGAAAGTCTTTCGTGAAAGTAGCTGCAACTCCTTGCTGGCAAGAACCAAATTTTTCATGGCCTCTCAATCGGCCATCGCAGAAACTCCAGTCTCCTCCATCCATGTCATCCTCAATCCTGAGATTCTGACTCAGGACATAACACCTTCCAAAGATGTCGCGGGATTCCTGCTTTGTATTGACGTGTTGCCTTTTTTCATATCGGTGAGCACATGTCTGCAAACAGATGGAATGAAGCTGCCCATTCATTTCCACAAAACTTAGGTTTATTATGGACAATTTTATGAATTTGTAATAAAGAGGGATTAATTCTAAATGGGATGTGAAACATGTCCTCATCCTGGGCCTGGATCCCAAACCAGCAATTGTTCCCCTAAGTGGCACTAAGAAGACCGTTATCTAGCACATAGGAACTAGGACTCCTGTCTTCTTTTCACCTGGAGAATAAGGCTCCAGTCCAAATACTGAATGCCAATCTGTAATCCACAGGCTATTTATTTGTAAATTTACCTGTCACATAAACAATGGGAAATATCTTATTTCATTTTCTTAATTTAATCGGCTTTAATGGCCGTATGAAATTTCACATCAGTGTGTTTGTGAAAATATGTAATTACATTCCAGAGGAGGGAAATCAGACGTATTTTCATAGGGATCAGGCAAACACAGCTAAGACAAAAACATTTCCCTTTTACTCACACTATTTCCTTATAATCACTCCTAACTTATACTCTAAAGTCTGAGATTAAGTTTATTTTAAAAGGCAGAGAGAATTATACTGCCAGAAAAGATGAAATAATCCCTATAATTTTACAAGATATTCATGGCTACCCTCCATGTAACAGAGGATGAATAGACTTTACAATATCCAAGTTGATTTCCTGTAAGGATCCCTTAGATATCAAAACTTAGTGTTCAGTAAAATTCTCATTTTTTTTTTTTTCAAAACCCTGTGTAAATTTGTTACAGCAACCAGATTTTGAAACAGACACGCAAGGATGATCATAAGCCAGCCTGGAAGGCACCACCAAGGCCATCTCACAAAGCCACCTAACAAACCTCTTTTCTTCACTACACTTGTATTTGACTTTGTTCAGAATAAACAACCAGGAAGTTTTAAATTATCTGATCTTACTTTCCATGACCATTCCCACATTTTTTTTAATTTTTTTTTTAATGTTTATTTTTGAGACAGAGAGAGACAGAGCATGAATGGGGGAGGGGCAGAGAGAGAGGGAGACACAGAATCGGAAGCAGGCTCCAGGCTCTGAGCCATCAGCCCAGAGCCTGACGCGGGGCTCGAACTCACGGACCGTGAGATCGTGACCTGAGCTGAAGTCGGGACGCTCAACCGACTGAGCCACCCAGGCGCCCCATTCCCACATTTTTAATAACTCCTCTGAAAAAGACACATAGTTCCTGAGACAGAAACCATGTCTAGTTTTGTGTTTCAAGGACCATCAGAAATCACAGGAAAAATAATGCCTTGATTTCTTCTTGACACCAATGCCTGCTTTAAAGCAGTCAATCTTCTAGAAGGTACAACTCTGTGTGGGCAGGGGCTCTACCAGTCTTGTTCACTACTGTACGTCTCATGCTGGCACGTAACAGGCACTCAGACATTGTGGAATGAACACGCTTCTCTACACTTACCACAACTTTGCCCCCTGGACCTTGGCTCTGGACGGTGACCCCCATCCATTGATCTTCCTTGCTTTCTGATGAAGGGTCAGCTGTGGAAAGCAGCGCAGGTGAGATAACACAGTTAGGACCTTCAAAGTGACTGGAGCAGTCAAAAAACAAGAGATAAACACAATACAAGACGGTTTCTAAATTGCCCAGATTCTGAGTCTTTGCTACTTAGTAAATTCATGTACTCAATTCAGAAAAATTATTTCTCATTTTAAGAAAATGGGTAAGTGGTTATTGGTAAGAATCTTCTGTAAAATTCTTAAATAAAATATATAGCTCTATTTGGTAGCCCTACATCCTCTCTGACACCTAGGGTCCTGAGTACAGAAAGGCATTTGAAAATTATAAGGCTAAGAAGTAGCCCTCCCCCATATGCCACTTAAAGCAAAGATATATTTAAAAAAGCAGTGATGCAGAAATCCAGTTTCCAAACTCCAGCTATCATCCAAACTAACACAAAATGGGCAGTTCTCTACATAGTATCAAATTTGTTACATAACAGCATGAATCATTCTCTTCATTAGAGATAGGAAGCAAGGCCTCAGATTCACTTTATTATCTATCAATGTCAAAAAGGAAAATAGATATATTTTTAGTCCCTCCCCCCAGGAAAGAGAGATATCACAAACACCATCATGTATGTTCATTTCAGTATCAATCTAATCCTACTGTGTGACCCTATCTCCAAATTGCTGCCTTCCTCAATGAGAAGGCAGGTATGATTTTTAATCTTGAATCATTACAAAAATGCAAACACTAAGTCACTTTAAGTAGACGGAAGCCAAAATGTTAAAGGGTGATTAAGTCTAAATTACCCACAGGTTTTTGGTTTATTCTTTATACAGGTTGGTGTCTTTTTTACAAGTTTCCCACAATTAACATGTATCATTTGCTAATCAGCAAAAAAACAAAAACAAAAAAACAAACGTTATTTCTAAAATATGTAAAATCAAGAGAAGCACCTAAACGTGAATCTGCAAATCAACTTAGACCAAGTATGTCAAATCCAGCTCGCTTGAGCCTTCTTAGTACACTAACTGCTCTGCTCAGCATGGAGGCCTCACAAAACAAGCCGGTCTGAGCCAGCAGGGAAAAATTATCCACGATGGTCAGTTTTCATTTCAGAGAGAGCTGATACTTAAAACAGACTTTCTCCCACATAGTTTAACAGCAAGCGAGAACTTTTGGCAGCTAAGTACAAGCGATGCCCAATTTTCTTGCCGCTGTGAACTGTTTTAACAGCCTCCTGTAGAACCTCAACACATCACTAGGTGGCGACATCAATACACCATATCAGTTTAGAGAGCAGGATTAGGAAGGGCAGCAATTTCAAGCATCCCACCAAACAATTCAAGACATGTAATGAAAACAGGCCCTCTCTCCGAGAATACTTGGACCTCCCTCCCCCCTCATGGAAAGGGCAAGTGGGATACGGGCGAGCTGGCCAAGTGGACACAGTACAGAACACACCATCATTATCAAATTCAATCCGTGTGCAAGGCCCCCGGGAGGTGATGTCGCAGCTGTACAAGCCTCCTGTTCTGTTGGCCCTCTGCAGTGGAAGGGCCACGGCCCGCGGGGCCCCTACGAGCAACCTGTTGACAAAAGAGAGAATTGGGGGATTGGAGTTTAAAACACACTTAACATTTCAATCAGTCAGAACCAAGAGATGTGGGAAATCATTCTTTGTCAAGAGTTCCCAGATGCCCTGCTGGCTTGGGCGCTGGGGAGAGTGAAGGTCGAGTCCCATGACCGGCTCATGCAACACACACATGCACAACTAGCCAAGTCAAGCCTCAGAAGAGGGGTTGTTCAAACAAGGCGAAAAGTATCAGCCATCTGTCACAGTATCAGCACCTCTCTGCTGAGTAGGATTCTGGTGTTTTAAAAGACACACTTTTCATAGATAGAACATGACCCCTAAACCTAAATCAAGGACATATGGAACTTAACAGACAAATGCTCCCACACGGGAGGGGGGGAAATGGTCCCGTTAAATTTAACAAGCAATAATGTGTCAATTTCTAACACTGTGCCTTCCTGAGGTATTTTTCAAAGGTAATTTTAACGGTACCCTGAATCTTCAGTATACATACTGGCTAAATTAATGAAACAAGGAGGCCATTAGGCTGATGTGGCTCTAATGACGTGGCAGCCTATGTAAGCAAAAAATATCTAAGCCTATAAATGCCTCAAGGTTATAAAATCAAACCCAAGGACAACCGATCACAAACAGCCAGTCAGGCTTTAAGCTACAGCTGATTAAATAATTTTTCTTTGATTCTTTACTCCCTGTAAGTAGGTCTTTCCCCTGGTTCCTGTTGGCAGAGCACTCCTAACCACTTCCAACTTGCTGCTGCCAGATTCCCATTGATTTTTGCTCAAATAAACTCGAAGTTTTTAAAATAGGCTTCAGCTTATCTTTTAACAATACTGATTTAGATCCTAAGCTCGCCCAAGTTACAACCAGCCTGAATTTATTTCCCTCTGTCCCCTTCTCTGCCTTTCTGCATCACTTCTTACTTTTGGCACTCTTGAATCAGACAGGGTCCTCCACATTCCTCCTATCAGCCTGGCACAGAGACCACAGGCAGAGTCTGGGCAGTGCCACCTACATACTAGGTATTGTAATGCTCCTTCTTCTTCCCTCCCACCCCAGTGTTGTTAGCTCCTGTAAGAAGGGGCCTTATCCCCAACCCACAATCCTTAAAGTCTCAGTGTCACAGCCAGGAGGGATCTCTAGAGTCCTACTGTCTTTCTGCAGGGTTCCTGTTGCTAATGCTCTTTACTCACCATCTTTGGGTCTGACTGACTCATGGAACAGCTAGGAATAGAGACAAAGAGAAGGAACACACCTGACTGGACAGAGAGAAGCAAGGCTGGAGCTGGGGGAGAGGGCTAGACGCACAAAAGTGAACAAACAACCCCCAAGCAGAAAATAGGCCACTCCTGGCCTTTAAGAAACCCACAAAACTCAAATGCAAAATAAAAATAATAAAAAAATAAATAAAATAAAAATAAAAAATTAAAAAAAACCCACCTACAAACAAAAGTCTCTACCACCTGTCTCTATGATCCCAATACAGGATTTAACAAAAACAACAACAAAAAATTTAAACCAATACAATGCAGCAGGTGCAACAGAAGGAAATGCACTCAAAAATGGAGGGGCCAGACTTTGTCCAGGGAGGGCAAGTGCAGCCAGGTGTCACAGAATGAGAGCTGGCTCATGCAGGAACACACGCCCCTAGCGCTGTCCTTCCTCCCGGAACCCTGGACAGCAGGCACAGTGAGCTTCCACCTCGAACCCCGTCCTACATTTGAAGGGATGAACAGCATACACCAAAACACAGAACTGGAATGGAGACTTAGCAGGACAAAGGCAGGGTCCTTAGTGCCTGGAAGTTTCTGGCAGAGAGTCGAGGCAAGACCAATGGCCACAGGGACTGCCCCACATACATATTCCATGAATGCTGTCCCAGATCCCAGGAGCTCTGACAAATAACTGAGAGGTGAGCTGGCCTCGACCGTCAGTGAGCAAGCTCAATTACCTGGCAGGATGGGGATGGAACCCTGACCCAGGGGCTGGGTGGGACTAGCAAGGCACTGGGGTCAACAGCGCTGAATCACAGGATGTGAGCACTGGAGGCGCCAGAAAGCATCTAGCTCCCTAATTTTACAGAACAGAAAACAGAGGCCTTTGCAAGGAGGGTAAGCAGTCTGCCCCTAAGATCTCACAGCTAGATATAGGTATAAGCATATATCTATATAGATACACAGATATAGACAGTACAAAAAAAATTACTTTGGAGCAATGTTTTTTCCCATTCCTGTTAGATGCTTCCTAGGAAATAAAACCCAGGATTTTCAGGCATTTATAACTTTGCTGAAAGGGCAAAACCTACACAAATGAAACACTGAAACAAGAATTGCTCTGGTAACTGACAGATGTAAGCAAAATATGGAAAGGCTGAAGGAAGGCGGAGTGAAAGGGTTGCTGGAATTGGGTGGGGTGAAGGTTGGGAAGAGGTTATCTGTAAAGGTAACCAACTGCAACGGGAAGGCTATAAAGAGCAGTCGGGGAGTTCCAAGGTTATTACAGCGTCTTCTCTGACCACTTCCTCTCCTCCTCATCCACACCCGAGGCTAAGGCAGGTGCTGGGCTTGTTATTTCATGTTCACTCATTCACTTATTCATTCCACAAACATTTAAAAACCTTCTAGAATGAGTACAGGTTGCCCTCGCACCCTCCCCCCCCCAAAAAAAACTCTGGCCCTGAGGGAGGCAGATTCATAAGCAGGTACTAAACCAGAGGGAGGCAGAGGCCATGCGAGGGCGGGACCGGTAATCCTGCGCACGGTCCGGGGGGGGGGGGGGGGGGGACACCAAAACCTGCCTGCGGGGAAGGGGGTCACCCAGACCACAGCAGAGCTGGGAGTGCAGATGAGGGGCTTGTCACCTGCAGAGGCTGACCGCGGGCAGGGGGAAGGAGCCAGAGGAAAAAGAGGGGTGGGAATCGGTGATGCCACAAGACGGGGCTGGGGAGGCGCAAGCTGGTCAGTGGAGCTGGGGGTTCTGGGGTGAAGGGCCAGAGGCACACGCACCCGCGGAGCCCCTCAGAGCCCCAGGCTGCCGTGCCCTGCAGAGGATAGGCGCTTGCGGACTTCCTGTTCCACGTACATGGACAGTCCGGAGTAGGCCTGCCACCTCCCCCAGCCCCCTTTCTCCTGGCAGAACGGTAGGGCCTCTCCCTCCTCAGTACCTCCACCTGCCACTTGTCCCCCTTATCCAGAGTGGCCAAGACAAGCCTTTAGCAGGCATGTGAGAAATAGGAGGGCTTTCACTCCAGTTTGCCAACTGTGACAGCAAAATTTCATGTGTGCTAAAGACACCAACCTCTCGCAGGAGGGGTCCACCCATGTCTCTCGTGGCAACTGCCGCAGATGAAAGCCGACATACAGAAGAATGGAAACAGCAAGAAGGTCTGAGGGGGTGGGGAGGGGCAGGAAACACAGAAGAGAAGTTGGCAAACACGAGAAATGGACTCCTGGAGAACAACGTTAAGGGTCAAGTCGCCCCCTGGTGGGCTTTGCCTGCACGCGTTCCCACCACAGTCCTTCCTCCCAGGTCCCCGGACAGCTGGCACAGTGAGCCCACTTCAGAACCCATCCCACCCTGGATGGAGGGAGGCTGAGTGCTCTGGGGCCCCCAGCAGACCCCCTCCAGCCTCGGGCCCCAGCCAGTCAGAGGAAGAGCAGACAGCAAGCAAGTACTGGGGCGGAAGGGTGCCCCTGCTCTGGCTGCCCCTGGTTCCCTGGGCCCACACTTAATCGGAAATTCGGGAAAACAATGACTGGGGTGGGGGAGGGAAGGGCAGGTGGAATTGAGTTGGATAAAATGAGAATCGCAGAAAATGCAAGGAAGCACCTTGATGGAAAAACACAGTAACTAACCCCAACCAAATTCAACAACTGGCAGGCGTCTCAATCCTCAAGGTGAAAGCGGTCTTCTCTGGATCAGGAAATAAGCAAACTCTTAATTCTGCTCGAAACCAGCCTTTATCAGGAGGTCACAGTCCGTAAGTGGAGGCTATGTCTGGCAGGAACAAATACTCAAAAAGAGCCGTGTCCACTCAAACGATACCATCCCCGGTGCAAGTCCCATCTAAGTCCTGTAGGATGGGCACTGGTCTATAAGCCATTCAAATACAAGCGGCCTCCTGAGCTAGCCGACTGGTACAGCTCCAAAAAGGGTGGTGTTCATGTAGAGGAACCCTGAGGTCACACCAGAGTCCACAGTTTCTGCTCAAAGCCCAGTTTTCTTCACTTTGCCCCCAACACCCCTAGAGGCTGCTTCGGTGTAGGCAGCACACATTCTCTGGGCATGGCCAGGACACCCACAGCGACTCCTAGGACTCAGGTAGTAGCTGCTGGTCTGTTGAGTTCATTTCCTCTTAAGAAGCAGTGATAGCAGCTGCTGTTATTACTAAGCCACATGTATGGAGGAATTCAAACCTGCAGCGACAATTCATATTCAAAGTGGCAGGGGCCAGCGGATACAAGTTATGGCCTTCAAAGGGAAGTGGTGGAAATTAACAGAACTGGGTCTAACAAGCCTATTCCCATATCAGGTCAAAAGAAAAACTGTCAAGGAAGGGCAAGAATCTAAGTTTTAAACTAAGATTGTCTTAGGCGCCAAAAGGAACAGGAAAAAATACTTCCCAGATTGCTTTCCACAGGGCTAGTGAAACATCACCTTTACTATTTTGAAGCTGCAATCACATAAAAACTGCCCTGGGATTCCAACATATTGGAAAGCCACATTTAAAATATAAAACTCAGAGGCGCCTGGGTGGCTCTGTCAGTTAAGCGTCGTCCAACTTCGGCTCAGGTCATGATCTCACGTTCAGGGGTTCGAGCCCCGCTTCAGGTTCTGTGATGACAGCTCAGAGTCTGGAGCCTGCTTCAGATTCCATGTCTCCCTCTCTCTCTGCCCCTCCCCCCCCTCTCAAAAATGAATAAACATTTTTAAAAAATTTTAAATACACTACTCAGGGCACTTGGCTGGCTCAGTCAATAGAGCGTGGGACTCTTGATCTCTAGGTCATGAGTATGAGCCCCACATTGGGTACAGAGATTACTTACATAACTAAAACTTTTTAAAAAATCCACAAAATTCAAAACCTGCAAAACCACATCATCATCTTTAAAGATGAGAAAATCTGAAATAGTAAAATACAATATGAAAGGCTAATAATGACACAAGTATGACATAAAACTGAGGGTATGGTATTAAAATTCAAGGTCCTTTTGGAATCCCGATCAGAAGTCCTAGCACAAAGATTCGGGACCCACTGTCATGCCATTAACCACAAGGTTATTTCAAACTTCAAGTACTCCTATTTCATATACGCAAGTTCTCCCCCAAACAGAGCAGGTATACTTTTGTATAACTACTTCAACCAAAAGATCTAAACACTGGAACACTTTTAAAACTCTAAGCACAATAGCAGCTTTGCTTCATTGCTTTTGGCAATAACTCATTTCCTCGAGGATTAAAGATTCTGCCTCTAGCTATGCAACTCTGTCCCAGGAAACATGAAATATTGCTTCATTAGAACAAGGACACTATTATTGCCTAATTTAAAACAGTCTTCTTAGTTTCTTCAAATTAAGCATTAGAAAATTAGAAGACCGCCTTACCGTGGATTTGTGTCACCTCTGCATTTAACCCATCCTCAAACTCAAGTTTTAATTTTTGTTAAATACAAATGACAAGAAACCAAACAGAAAGAACTTATGATGGAAAGCAACAGATTCCAAACTCATCCCAAGCCCCAGTCTCTAGGTATACCTCTTTAAAAAAAAAAAAAAAAAAAAGTCTGTATTTACTTCTCCATAATTCCATTACTTCTGCCTATATTTTTATCTCTTGATTTATCAGCTTTGGACAATAACTGTTGACCCCACAACATGAAAAGGGAAGAACTTACACTACTTGGGACTGCACTTTCCCTCCTATGTTTAGCAACTATATTACCTTAGTTCTTGTATTTGTTACCCTTAACATTTTCACAATATACTTAACCCTCTATTTTCCCTTCACCGACTTCCAACAAAATCTGTCTCCATTCCCGAATTGGGGAGACGAAGGCTTCAGCATTCTGACCCTTTCCCCCAAACTTTCCCTTCCAAGTCCTACCACCCATTAGCTAAACTTTTACACTATTATCAGACTATATTACCACTTACATTTTGTCTTGTGTAACCATAATTTGGTCACCTGTTCTTTTACATAACCAGGTAAATATTCAGCGTTGAATCAAACCACACTGAAATTATCCTTTCTTCTATCTGGGACCTGGGTCAGAGTCCTTGGCCTCAAAGGAAACTGTCCCCAGCACCAAGGTCAAATAGACTTCTTACATTCTACCAATGGCTTAGTGTACTTCACATTTGAACCATGACTTTTGCTTTTCTTGGCATTTCTCTTGCCCTTTTCCTTACCTTGTTTGCTTTTTTCTAGCCTCCATTGTTTCTAAGCCCCCAGTCATACCTTGTATTAAATCAGGATTGCTTCTCTGCTCAGGTTTCCTCCTCAGACCTCCCATCACTACACGGATTATTCCAGGGCTGTGGTACTGGGTCACCCTAGGACTGCCCTCCTGGGCTGATCTGCTTTGGAAAACAGATTTCCCTCTAATTGTAATTATTTTCTTAAAAACCATCCTACAGGACAGTATATGACAGGTAAACTTAGTCCCTCCATATACAAAAATGTCATTATTCTGCTCTTACCCTTGATTGATAGTTTGGTTGTTTTTTCTAGGCTGAAAAACATTTTCTTCAGAACTTTAATGTTACTGCTGTTATTCTAGCACCCAATGAAAATTCTGAGGGAAGTCCAGTTTTGACTTCTTTGAACTTTTAGGTTCTTCACTTACCCTGGGCCTTCTCAACAGCAAAACACACAACCACCACCATGTATCTGCACGTGAGCCTTTATTCATTACCTGTGCACTGACTGCATGGCCTCGACCAATGGAATTAGAACATTAATTTCTAAGAAACTCGTGGGACGCCTGGGTGGCTCTGTCGGTTAAGCGTCCGACTTCAGCTCAGGTCATGATCTCACCGTCCGTGAGTTCGATCCCTGCGTCGGGCTCTGTGCTGACAGCTCAGAGCCTGGAGCCTGCTTCACGTTCTGTGTCTCCCTCTCTTTTTGCCCCTCCCCTATTCATACTCGGTCTCTGTCTCAAAAATAAACATTAAAAAAAATTTTCTAAGAAACTTGTACAGTACATTTATCACTTTACAGGTTCTATTTTCTGTGCTCTTTCTGGAACTTCCTAACTAGTCAGGTGTTAGGCCTCCTGGATTAATCTATCTTTTCTCTCATTTTCTTCCTTCTCTAAGGCTTTTCAACTTGATTTTCCAATAGTTCTATTGAAAACCCTGAATTTCAGCAGTTATGTTTGTAATCTCCAAAAGCTCTTACTTGGTTCTGATCGTGCCTTTTACATAACAATGCACTCTATTATTAACTTGTGGATCAGTATGTTCTCAAAACTCTAAGCATTTTACCTAGGTTTTTCCCCCCTCAGGTCTCATTCTGTTCCTGGATTATCTGTTTCCCAGTGTTTTCCTGGGTTTACTGCAGCCATTCCCTTTTATGTTCTCACCACATGCCTCATGATCCTTGGTTCTCATGTGTTGGTGTTGTCTTAAAAGGTCCATTTTTGGCTTGGTCTCACCCTGAGAAGGAATTCTGAAGGGAGTCCCGGGTGGGGCCTGCAGGATTCACTATTGGCTGAGAGGGTGGGGAGCTGCTGTCAGACTACAAACCACTCTTCAAATAAATGCTAGAGGAGGAAGCCTTGAATTCTTGGGGTGCCAGCATTCACACCAGAAGACCTAGCTTTGGGTTGTTTTTGTTTTTGGTTTTTAATAACACATATAGCTTCCTTGTCTACAAGAATCTGTTCTTTGTTTTTGAGTTGCAATCAAGCTCTTAAAACCTGTCAACAATCCCATCCCGCTGCCCCCAAAAGAGTGCTATGGGGTTTGGTTTTCGTTCTGGCCACAGTGTTAAATGCCAACAGACTATATCCTCTGCACAGAGTGGGGAATGATGGTGCTATCTGGCATCTGTGGTCCTGCACACAGACCTTCCCTTCCAGATATATACCTCATTCCCCAGTCCCCGCCTTACCTGAGGATTCCAAGGGTGGTCCGTCACAGGTGGACCACCCCCCACCCCCCAGTTCCCACGTGACGTGCTCCAGACTGCAGTTCCTCCCCTTGTCACAGTCATAAACCAGAGTCCATCTGCTTCCTGTCTTTCAGTAACCTAATCTCACCCATTATGGAGCCTTGAGGAGCCTGGAGGGAAACCCTGTATACCCAGCCCACCATCTGCAACCTTAACTCAAAATCCAATAGTTTCTTGAAGGAATCAGGTCTTCATTCCAGCCTTGTTTCCTGGCCATCTGCAGAGGTCTTTCTCCCTCCCAACTGTTTCCATAACACCTCTTTATCATTACTACCCTCTCTCATATACTGTGTATACCTACTTAGAAGACTCCCTGCATGGGAAAAAAAAAAAAAATCCAAAACAGGTTTTCTAGCCAATTTGTATATGTAAGCTTTTATGAATATAGAGGATAATCAATTGACCACATCTGATCATTTATACATTTTAAATAACACATTAAACATCTAAAAATAGTTTTACTTGTATTTCATGAAGTGATTTTATTCAAACTCCATATGCTTCTTTGACATTACTTTCTGAAAGCCAGGTCTAACCCAGTTTTCA
Organism: Lynx canadensis; assembly: GCF_007474595.2. Classification (NCBI taxonomy): domain Eukaryota; kingdom Metazoa; phylum Chordata; class Mammalia; order Carnivora; family Felidae; genus Lynx; species Lynx canadensis. The sequence goes on along the minus strand of NC_044310.1, from coordinate 160,603,071 downwards.
GGAGCATTCCCAGGACATTTTAAAGTTTATAACAACATCCAAGACTTGCAATTATGGTGTCAAATCCTGAGGAATTATTACTAAATGGGAGCTAAATTTCTTTGCCTCCTTTTTAAAAGCAATTTATTTTATTTAAAATATTTTAAAACCAATTTAACCTCTATCCGCATCCACAATTATAACTGATTGAGGTCCTTTCAGGCTAATGTGTTTATAACAAACAGAACTTTGTTGTTCAAAATAAAGTAATCAAGAGGGCAGTTCTCACAGAACATCTTTATAAGGGTTCACATAGAAGGAGGAATCATTTGGAGGTGAAAAAATAGATCTTTCATTATATTCAAGGGTGCACAGAAAACAAATCTTCAAGACCCCCCCAGCCGGAGAGCTCCCCGTGCTGTGGACAGGCATCTCAGGAAAGACCTCTGGGTCACGCATTCTCTCCTGGAAGGGGTAGTCCCGTCTATACAAAGGCCGTGTTGTATGGAGTTATTTTTGGTCAGCAGACTATCCACAGTGTGGTTAAAGCTTTCAGCACTTAGCTCGGCTGACCATATCCCCAGGTTTTCCCAGGACACTCCTGCTTCACACCTGTTGTCCTGGACCTCCCTTACTCCCACAAATATCCCAGCTTGGTAGACCAATTATACAGTCACCCCAGCCTCAGAGAGAGTGCTAGCAATAGAACTGGACTGATGCAGTGGCTTGAATTTAAAAATGCTGTGCTTAAAACTCCAGCTGTGTGGTTGGATCTGACCATGGCTTCACAAGCACTTGGTGAGATGTTCTGGCCTGGGAGGCCCTAGGTTCAATTCCCATATATCTGGGCTACCTGGGGACAGCTTGTCTGGTCCTCAAAGCTCCACTGGCCTTAGGAGAGCTTTTCTCCCCCGACCAGGTTGACTCTCCAGGTGTCCACTGATAGAAGCACTGTCCTGCCTCTGGCTGGAGGGAGAGGTACTTGCTTTCCAAGGACTAGTGGTCAACAGGGAACGTCCATACCCCTGCACCACCACTAGCAACCCAGGTAGCCTGCCAAGATTGCTGAGGCGTCTCATCCTTCTTCTTTTTTTTTTAATGCTTATTTCTGAGTGGGGAGGGGTAAGGAGCAGAGAAGAGAAAGGGAGACACAGAATCCAAAGCAGGCTCTAGGCTCTGAGCTACCCGCAGATCCCAACACGGGGCTCAAATCCACAAGCTGTGAGATCATGACCATATCAGACCCTTAACCAACTGAGCCACCCAGGTGCCCCCCCCCCATTTTTTTTAATGGTTCTTCCCTCTCTTTAAAGACCCTCCTCCTCCTCTTTCTTCTCCATCTGGTAAAGAGAAGCAAAGGCATTAAAGCTTTTATCTAAACCCTGCAACTCTGCTTGAGTTAGATTCCTTCAGGGGAGAGAGGGCCTGCTTCTCTCTCCTTTGCAACTAGAAAAAAATCAATCATCAGACTAATACCTCCTGTTAGGCTTTTCAACCAAAATGTATGTATATGTATTATTAAAGTTATGAAACCTTAAGCAATTTTCCTTATTTTGGTGACTGGTCATTTGGAGATTTAAAAATACATCTGAGAACTCTGCATTCACAAAAAGTTCTATCCAGCAGTCATGAGCTAGAAATCTCTACCCCCACCAGCCCTCTGTGTAAGTTGGGCTGTGAGGCACATGGATTGAAGCTCTAGAAAAGCACAGATCCTTCTGTTCTGAACCCTCGGACTCATCCCAAGCTCCTAGGGCAGGCTCTGGCTCGTGGCAGTGCACCATCAATATTTACTGAAGAAGCATCATGACTAACTGCCGCAAGACAGGATGCATAAGAGCCACTCTCCGCTGCTCTGAGAAGAGCAAACAGATTGTCAGAGGTCGTTACCACCAAGTGACTTGGTGGCAACAGCCATCTGTGCAATGAGACCTGGAGTTGGGCAGGTGTACTAGTTTTCTATGGCTGCTGTAACAAATTACCACCAACTTGGTGGCTTAAGACGACACAAATGTAGCATCTTACAGTTGCACAGTTCAGAGGTGAAAATCGAAGTGTCGGCAGTTGCTTTCCGAAGGTTCTAGGGGAGAATCTGTCTCATCACTCCAGCCAGCATCTTATGCTGCCCGCATTCCTGCACTCATGGCCCCTTCCTTCCGCGAGGCTGGCAGTAAGTGAGATGTGCAGCTCCCAATCTCTCTTCTGCCTCCCTCTTCCACATTAAGAGGAGTCCTCCGATTACACTGGGCCCACCTGGGTAATCCAGGATCATCTCCTGAATCGTAAAGTCATTTGATTAGCAACCTTAATCTGCAACTTTTAGTCCCCTTTGCCACTTAACCTAATACATTCACAGGTTTGGGAGTGGAGGGGTTAGGACACAGACTTCTTTTTTTTTTTCAACGTTTATTTATTTTTTTTGGGACAGAGAGAGACAGAGCATGAACGGGGGAGGGGCAGAGAGAGAGGGAGACACAGAATCGGAAACAGGCTCCAGGCTCTGAGCCATCAGCCCAGAGCCTGACGCGGGGCTCGAACTCACGGACCGCGAGATCGTGACCTGGCTGAAGTCGGACGCTTAACCGACTGCGCCACCCAGGCGCCCCGGACACAGACTTCTTCATAAGCCTTATGCTCTCTACCATGGCAAGAAAGCTGAACAGCCTCTTCCCTATTCATCTTCACCAAGAACTTGAATTTTGGTGATAACCCAAAACATTTTTGCAGAGGTTAAGTATGTCTCAAGAGCACAGTCTGAGTTAAACTCTTCCCTCACTCTGGACCCTTTAACTGGATGGGGCTTCTTTCAAACCCCTCCAGCACATGCTGTCTCCTGGCTCAGGACCTTTGCACATGTTCCTCTCTCTCCCTGGAATCCTCCTACTCAGACTTGAGGTCTCTGCTTAAAAATCTCTCTATACCTTCCAGACGAAGCCAGGTGTCACCTCTTGTAAGTTCCCATTTACCTCTCCTTCACAGCATTCACCATGCTTAGTAATGTGACCACTTGCATACTGTTCACCTCCCTTACCTCCAGGTCAGATCTATGGGGACAGGGGCCACATTTCGTCTGTTCACTGCTACATCCACCCCCCAGCATCCAGCTCAGTGCCTGACCCTTAAAGGACACTCAACAATTCTTTTAATAAATGAGCCCTGTTTGGGGCACCTGGATGGCTCAGGTGGGTAAGCATCTGACTCTTGATTTAGTCTCAGGTCAAGATCTCATGGTTTGTGAGGTTTAAGCCCCACATCGGGGGATTCTCTCTCCCTCAAAAAAAATAAATAACTTTTCTTAAAAAGTCTTAAAAATAAATAAACAAGGGGCACCTGGGTGGCTCAGTTGGTTAAGCATCTGACTTTGGCTCAGGTCACAAACTCACAGTTCGTAGGTTTGAGCCTGGCATCGGGCTGCGGGCTGTCAGTGCAGAGCCTGCTTGGGATTCTCTCTTGCTCCCTCTCTCTCTGCCCCTCCCTCACTCGTGCTTTCTATCTCAAAATAAATACATACATACATACATACATAAGCCATGTTCATACAGTAATTTACACAATTAAAAGTTCACTGTTAACAATTTCAACACAGCAGATCTAAAATCTGAGAAACCTTCAACCTTCAACCATTTCTACAAGCAGCCCTCTAAAGGCAGGGGACAATGGGGAGATCTTTTTTTTTTTTTTTTAAGTTTATTTATTTATTTTGAGAGAGACAGGAGAGCACGAGCAGGGGAGGGGCAGAGAGACAGAAGAGAGAGAATCCCAAGCAGGCTCTGCACTGTCTGCACAGAGCCCGATGGAGGGCTCGATCTCAAGAACCATGATGAGATCATGACCTGAGCCAAAACCAAGAGTCGGACGTTTAACCAACTGAGCCACTCAGCCACCCCAACAATGGGGGAGGATCCTAATACCAGAAAGCCAAACACTCCTTTGAGGGCTCTGGTTTATTTCTGAAAAAAGCATTTGCACTGTGAATTTTTAAATGTAAAAGTTAGACTAATAAACATTTAAAATTAAAAAAAATATATATACACACACACACACACACACACACACACACACACACAGAGAGAGAGAGAGAGAGAGAGAGAGAGAGACATTAAAAACTAAAAAAGAAAAGAAAAGAAAAAGAAAAAAAAAAAGGGAGGGGTGCCCGGGTGGCTCAGTCAGTTAGTTAAGTGTATGACTTCAGTTCATGTTAAGTATATGACTTCAGGTCATGATCTCACAGCTCGTGGGTTCAGGCCCAGCGTCATGCTCTATGCTGACAGCTCAGATTCCAGGTCTCCCTCTCTCTCTGCCCCTCCCCTGCTCGCACTCTGTTTCTCTCTCAAAAATAAATAAACATTAAAAAATTTTTTTCTTAATGTTAGACTGTATTAATGGGACACTGTTTTAAGCAAAAACGTTTTGTCTGTAAACCTTTGAGTGAAATGACATGGAAATGCTGGCTGCCAGTTTCAATCCTCTGTTCGCTCCTTCATTCATTCAGCAAATATTTCCTGAGCTCCTCACTGAATGAGTGCTCTGTCCTATGCGGTGACTGACCCACTTCCCCACCTCAACTGGACCTATTAGAGGAGTCAGTGGTCCCGTCCAGTGATTCCTACTGACTAATGCATTTGCAGAGGAAATGGGTTTTTCAAAACGGGACCCTTAGCAACACCTTGCACAGTGAGCCGTTTTTCCCAGATGCCCACACATTTGGAAAGTCAAAAGAGGGTCTACAAGGTATCAAAACATAGCTTTAAGTAACATAAATGCCTTCAACTAGAACTCACCCAAAAGGACAAACACCAAAATAAGCCCATTTGATGGGTTTTGAGAGAAAGCTTTAGAAACTTCTACTTGTCAAATGAAATCTGAACTCTGTTTCTGGTTTTAAACATGCAGAACTCATAGCCCTAATGTTTCTGAATGCCTTTAACTCCACCCACTTTGGATTCTCCACATGGCTGCTTGTACAGATGAGAAAATACAGGAGAATCACCTATTCCTATATAACAGTCCCCCTTATCCGCAGTTTCTCTTCCTGCAGCCTCAGTTACCCGTGGTCAATCGCGATCTGCAAGGTTAACCTCCTTCCAACTACAATCAGAAGGTCAAGAGTAGCCTAACACAGTCTCAACAGCATCACAGTGCCTACATCACTCACCTCACTTCATCTTATCATGCAGACACGTTAGCTCACCTCATTACACAAAGCGGGGGGGGGGGGAGTACAGTATCTTAAGAGAGACCACATTCACATAACTTTTATCTCAGTATATTGTTACAATTGTTCTATCAGTTATTAATCTCTTCCTGTGCCTAATTTATAAGTGACAATTCTTCATAGGTAAGTGGGAATAGGAAAACACACAGTATGCATAGGGTTTGGTAATATCTGTGGTTCCAGGCATCCGCTGGGGGTCTTGCAACGTATCCCCCTTGAATAAGGCGGCACTGTGGTATATGAGGTCACCATCTGGAGCTGGTCCTGTACATTCGTCACTTCCCCCTCCACACCCACCTAGACTCCAACCAGATAAACCCTCTGGGTGCATTCTTTCCACCAGGCTGGTGCCTCTGCGCTCTGCAAATGCCATCCATTCCCGCAGAACGTCTGCCCTATATCTTCACTCAACTCGAGCATCCCCTCACGAGTGAAGAAAGCCCTTTCTGCTTCCTCCAGTGCTGGCCGCCATGCATACTCTCTCTGAGCCCTGGTACCCCCTGGGCATAGCCACTGCCCACCAACCCCCACCAGTCCCTGGTTTCCTGGAGGAGCTCAAGAATCCCAGCTTGATCTCATTTGATTTCCTAATTTTAGGGCAACAAGGATGAAGGTTCACAGAGGACCTGCCCAGGTGCCATGGTCAGTTATATACAGCCCTGCATTTAAGAACAGAATGGTGAAAACAATTAACCACAAGGAGAGAGGAACTAGAAGGTCAAGGGTAGCAGGCCAAGGAAACAGACTACCTCTTTCTGAGTCCAATTCTAAACCACATTTCTTTACCTCGTTTGAGAGGAAGCCCCAGAATGTCAAACTCCTGCAGAATCTTAGTGAGATTAAGCACCAGGGGGCTCCTCTTCATTGTTAGAGCTTTAAACAATAATTCTAGGAGGGTACCATGCAGAGAGGGCCCCTCCTAACTGCTTTTCCCCCAGTTTAATGGGAAGTGTCCGTTACCTATATATTCTTCACTTTGGGAACTGTGTCCACTATGACCAGTCTTGTCTTGCCCTGCAAGAGCTCTGAACTGCGGGCTCATTTTCCTTATTTAGGAGGAGAGGGACAAGAGTGTGCCTGTGACTTCCCCTGTCTAGTTCACCTCTGACCCTCAAATCTTGTCCAAGCAGGAACTAGACGTGCCTGGATGAAGAAAGGGCTCACTTTCCCTCCAAACCCACGTCTGACGCATCCATCCATTCTCTTAGCTCTGCCTCCTCATCTCACTCTGACCCACTTCTCGGGGGCCCCTCTGCTATGGGAGCCACCCTCTGGTCACAGCTGGACAAGTGCAGTATCATTCTACCTGGTCTGTTTCTACTCTTACCCACCCCAGTGCATCCTCCACAGAGCAGCCACTGTTTTCTTCTTCTTCTTTTTTTTTTTTTTTTTTTAACATTTACTTTTGAGAGAGACAGCACAAGTGGCAGAGGGGCAGAGAAAGAGGAGGGACAGAGGATCCGAAGCAGGCTCTGCGCTGACAGTAGCAAGCCCAATGCAGGGCTTGAACTCAGAAACCGTGAGATCATGACCTGAGCCGAGGTCGGACGCTCAACCAACTGAACCACCCGGGTGCCCCAACCACTGTTCTTTCTACATCTTAAGGCACATCACATCAGTCCTCCACTTATCACCCTCCCATCGGGCCCCATGGCCACTCACATGAAATTCAAATGCCACCGTGCTCTGCAAGGTGCTATGAGAACTGCCCTTCATCTGCCCCTTCTCACTCCCCACCCCTACACTGGCCTGACTTCTGTCCTTTAACACATCAACCTCGTTTCCATCTCAGGGTCTCTGCCGTTGCTTCCTTGGGCTCAGAACATTCTTGCCCTGGGTCTTTGCATCTCTCGGAGCTCAACTCCAGTCACCACCTCAGAGAGACCCTACCTTGATTATCTAGCTAGAGCTCTCCCTCAGTCCCTCCCTACATTCACCCTAATAACCTCCACAGTCCTTACCAGTGCTTGAAATTATATTCATTTTTTGTGTCAACTTCCCACCTTTTCTCCAGAATGCTACCAGTCCACAGGTGCAGGGGTTCTTCTCTTGCTCCCTGAATACAAAACCTGGAGCAGTACCTGGCACAGCCTTGGCCTTCAATACATGGGTTGGCTGTAACCCTATGTAGACACTGTTCATGCATCCCAATGCTTTTCTTAGCAAGGGAGGCAGCACACCTGAGTAGGGGGAACCCGCTTGCATGTGTGGGACACTGTAATTTATTAAAGTTATTCACATATGCTTTTATTCGAATGTTCCAGATAGGTATCTGCATCCCAGAGGTGAAGAAACCGAGGCTGGGACACTGCCTGATTAATACCTTCCTCCATGCCGCCCGCTGCCTGCGACAGCTGAGAGCCCGCCCCCTGCACCCAGCCAGGCCCTAGCCATTGGGCACAAGTTGCCCCTGCTCTCTGAGCACACAAAGGCCTCGGTGCCTTCCCTCATGACTTCCCTGCCATCCTGCCCCACTCCAGCTACTTCCAGACTCCAGCTCCAGGCTGTAAATAGAAATGTGCCTTCAAGATTCTGCACTCATGTGTCACCCTCCCCACAGTAAGCTTTCCTAGACAAGGATTTCTCCCAGCCTCACTTTAATCAGGCTATAAACTCCTCAAGGGCAGGAATTTGGTCCCATTTTGTGTGTGTGTGACCTCAAGAGTGTTTGGCCAAGAAAAACCAAAACGCTATTTAACTGTACTAACTGGCTGATCCAGTTGGGCAAGTAGGAGTTAAAATTCACAGTGCAACAAATCTGCTCATCTCCTTGCTTCAGGTTTTCCCATTTACACAGAAAGGTGATTAAAAGGCTGAGGCTCCCTTTTGAACTACAATCTCACTTTCAAAAGACTGGCTTTCTAATAACCTTCCAAGAAATCACATAAATACACACCTGACCTGCAAATTAGGGCAAACAAGCTATTATTAAGAACACACTGGCAGCCATCATCTCTTATTATATACGAGGCACTCTGAGTTCATGAAGAAGCAGATACCATTATCACCACCCATTTTACAAACGTGGATGCAGGTTCAGAGAGGGCAAGTAACTTGTTCAGTGTCTCACAGCTGGTAAGTGGTAAAACAGGAGTTGTGCCCCATACTCCCTAATCTTGCTCTAAACCACTACACCCTAGGTCTCCTTTCTGCTTGACTGGATAACATCACCAAAGCACTTTCATTTATTTACCTTTACAAAAAAGTACGTTATAAAAGGATGGCCAGTTATAACTAAGGTCTAAAATACAGCGCTTTGAGAGCCATGCCACAGAGGCCCAAAGAATACCTGTTGCCTTTTTGTGGGCCACAAAACCAATAATCTCATCCTGGCCATCCAAAACTCTTACAAGAGACTTTTTTCCTGGCTCCTTGGAGACACATGCCGGAACTAAATCCAGTTTCCAGTGACTACGAAGCTCCCGTGATGTGTGAACCTGAAGGTTCTAGTTCCTACCTGACTGGGTACATTTTCCAACAGGTAGGTCTCTGACCAAGAACAAGGAGCTCATGCAATAAAGAAACACACAAAGCACAAAGGGTTTTTATTATCCCCAGCATTCACCTCATCTTCCATCTCAGAAACCTCGACCATCTACCGGGGGAATAAGAGGGAAGTCACGGCACCGATTTCAACTACTTAAATGGAATACCAATGAGAGTGGTCCGATCAGCAAGAGGGAGACGGGCTGGGGAAGGATTTCTGGTTCCATCCCTGGCATCAATTTTTGGAGTGTCTTTGGTGCAACACTGGCTTCTAATCTCCCAGGAATAAGGATTTAAATAATCTGAAGGAAAAATATAATTAGCACCCAATAAGGTAAAATCATAAAGGACTCTATTTAAAATGTCCAAGAATTCCACATCAACAAAAATTGAGAAAGTATAGGTATCGATACATAACCAGCTCATTTAAAAAATAATATCATTAGTGAAAAGAGCTTTTCAGCAGATCAAGCAAATCATTACTGGTATGTCATCACTCAAAGAACTGTAATAAAAACGCTATTATCCACTGCAGTAAGAAAAGGGAAAATGAAAGGTCTCCGAGCAAAACTATTCCTTTAGTTTTACAAAGCAGATGCCTGACCTTGTCAAACGTGCCATTTGATCACTTCCTGTGCTTCTGAATTTTCAGATACCTGACTTCCCAGCTGCCAAATCGAGTCACATTTGTCCTTCTGGTGACTTGACCTTTCAAGGATCCAAGTCTGAGAAGCTGTACGAGCTGGGCAGTGAGCCCAGCCTCCCATCCCCAATCTTCACACACTGCTTGGCACACAGTAGGTACACAGTAAGCTCAGTTAAATGAATGAAGTTTATTTTAGAAGTAATTTATTACATGTAATAATTCTAGACTTGAGTATGTTGTTACCAAGCAGGTTTTTATATGCCCAATGTACCTACCATGCATCAATCGTATCAGTGCTAACTCTTGGGGGGAAAAAAAGTCATTCTTAAAAGCTGGTACCAAATAGTTACTTGCAAAGGAAAAAGTGACTTTCAATTTCCATCATTCTTCAGTAAAATATTAATAAAAACCAGGGAGACAAAAGGTATATTTAAAAAACACACACCTGGTTAGTCACCATATCCATTTTACTATTCCAATATCTCAGGAAATCCAAATGTTTCAATGTTTAGAAAAGGAAATTAATATCACATAGTTTATTTTCTAAATGAGCTAACTGAAACGACAGGCTTAGCTGGGCCAGAGGCTGCCGGCTGTGGCCCAGTACCGACCGGTTCTCCGCTCTTCCCACAGTGAAAGGATTACCGAGGCACCAGGCCACCCTGAAAAAAGGCAGCTCATGCCAGCCTCCCTTTCCAGCTGGACGTGCCACAGAACTCGGTCCTGCTAAAGGGGATGCAAGACAAGGTATCACATTGCTGCTTCCAGGAATCTCCTTTAAGAGATGGCGCCCGTGTGCCTTTGGCTCTATTCTTTGTCCCCTCGTTTGTCCCCCTAGAACTCAGACGCCACCCTCCTGGATTACAAGGTGGAGGCTATGCATGGTGCAGTAGCAGGGAGAAGGAGTTCCGGTTCCCAGACACCTCAAACCAGCTACCCTGATTTTTATACGCTATGGCAGAACAATCAACACCAAAAACAACACAAAAAAGCAAAGCCAAAAGAGGTCTTTCAGGTAAAAAAAAAAAAAAAAAAAAAAAAAAGATTTAGAAATAAGGATACTGTGAACAAAAAAATACCATTTCAGAAGTGTATACAAGATTTATAGAAGGTACACTGCTAAACATTTATGCTGTTTACCACTCCACGCCTGCATTTAAAGAAGTATTTAGTGACCAATTAGCACAGATGGTGGCAAAGTATTGGAGGTGCACCCAGAAGCCCCCTGTTGTGTTAGGACACCTCCCCTTTAGTGGCTGGATTGTGGGGAAACATGGCGGGAGCATCCAGGCAGAGCGGCCAGCGCAGTTGTCAAGGGACACTCAGGGGGTTTGGGACATAACTATTTGCCAACTAGAAGCATTTCAATAGCCTAACAACAAGTACTGCTTCACCGGCATACCCTGGCTGAGCAACAGTTCTGCTTGGACCTGCTGCGGTCAGAACAATAGGGCACATGCTTGTAGCAGTTACCGCCTAGTGACCTGTCCCGGAGCAGACTGCCAAGGCAAAAACCATAATCGGAAACACTGAGGGAGTTACCAGAAGGCCTGATGGGTTCAAATCCTGGCTGTACAGCTGGGTATCATCTGTGAAATGGTTCTAAATTTTCTCATAGGGTGTTGCAAGGATCAAACAAAAAAACATCAAATAACCTTGTAAACTCTGATGCAGTGATGCTCTTATCAGTATTCAGTTAACACACATTCCAACATGCCACTCTGACTTGCAAATAGTTTTTAACAAGTCTAAGTACAGGGGGAGCACAAATGCTGAAGCCATTAGGAATCCAACAGTTTGAATGTAAGACTGTCGATTGTAGGGGCACTTGGGTGGCTTAGTTGGTTAGGCACCGGACCCTCACTCAGGTCATGATCTCACGGTTCATGGGTTTGAGAGCCCCATGGGAGTCTGTGCTGACAGCTCAGAGCCTGGAGGCTCCAGGCTCTTCTTCAGATTCTGGGTCTTCCTCTCTCTGTCCCTCCGTCACTCACTCTCTGTCACTGTCTCTCTCTTTCTCTCAAAATTAATAAACATTAAAAACAATTTTTTTAAAAGACTGTTAATTGTAGTTGTTGAGAAGATTCCAGTAACCCCAATAGCAGGGTAGTAGTCTGTGACAGTATCAGATGGTAGGACATCATTCGTGATAGGCAGTCACGAAGAGCAGCCAGTCACTCCTCAAGAATCAACTATGTTCATGAAAACAATGCTGGGCAAACCACCATGCTGGGAATTGACCCTTGACTTAAGGTAAAGCAAAGCAGGGCATAAAGTTCTTCACTATAGCACTGCTTTTAACAGCAAAAGATTAGAAATTACTTGAACATCCAGACTGGTTAAATTAATCATGGCTCCCTCTTAAAACCGAATACTATGCAGACTTTAAAAATATCAAGGAGGGGTGCCTGGGTGGCTCAGTCAGTTGAGCGGCTGACTTTAGCTCAGGTCATGATCTCGTGGTCTATGAGTTCGAGCCCTGTGTCGGGCTCTGTGCTGATAGCTCAGAACCTGGAGCCTGCCTCGGATTCTGTGTCTCCCTCTCTCTCTGCCCCTCCCATGCTCATGCTCTGTCTCTCTCTGTCTCTCAATAATAAATAAATGTTAAAAAAAAATTTTTTTTTAAATACCAAGGAAGCTCTTTATTTACATCACACAAGCTCTAAAACATGTCAAGAGAAAAAAGCAAGGTGCAAAAGAATATATACAACATGTTACCATATGTGTAAAAAAAAAAAATGCATGTATTTGCTTATAAATGTATAAGTGCCTGTGCAAGGATTCACAACAAGCTGGTTAAACAACGGTTGACTCTGAGAAGTACAGAGTAACTGGAGACCAGGGGTGGGAGGGTGATTTTCACTTCACATCTTTTTGTAGCTTTTGTATGTGTACCTGTGACTATATTACCTATTCAAAAATAAACTTAAATGTGCTTTTAAAAATAACATCAGCCGATGAACACTGGGTCACTGAAAATCCTGCAGAGTAAAGGACAGAGATGGTCACGGAGGTTAAAATCCGTGCCTGGAAGTCATGAAGAAAGCAAAGCTCAGAACTGCAGAAGACAAGCTCACACATGCTATCTTTATGTAGGCAGCTGCAGGCAGGCAAAAGTCAAAAGCTGATTTTTACAGCCCATTCCAGAGGCATGAGGACACAGCAATAAAGAAGCATATAACCCGTACTGTGCTGGCCATCTGGGCATTACAATCAAGTCCACATGGAGGGCAGAAGTTGAAAGATACTGAGGAGAAGAAATCCAAACAACTGAGAAGGTGGACAAGCTTCCCGCCATGGTCAAGTGAGCTAGAGAGTAAAATGCATGGACACCAGAGAGGAAGCTGCACACTCATCATAAAAGTCCACACTGCTAATAGCATTCAGGGGAACATGTCAGCTACAGAGGAACATCGACACAATTCTCACTCCTCATATCCTCCTTTAGAAGGGAATGAATCTACCGAGTTCAGAGGCATCCCAATATACAGAGCTATTTATAAATAGCTGCTGGGTTTAAATGCCTTAGTCTTCCATGCTATGGACACTACCCAACCCTCTCCGCAGTAACCACCTGCTAAAGGGAGGAGCAGGAATGAGTCATGGCCTGAGTCAGGCACCTCACCTTTCGTCTAATCTACAGCATGAATGAGAGGAGTGTAGGCGACCAGGACTCCTGGTCCAGGAACATACCAGAGGGTGTGGGGATCCATACAGGGAACACATAACTGCTTCTGGATTTGTGGTCAAAGGCAAATCCAGGCCCAGCTCCTCATCAAGAAACGCTTAGCTCAGACTCAAGATGGCAGCTCTTTTTGATGAGAAAAGATTTTCAGAGAGGCTTGGTAGGACTTGAACAGATCTGCTTAAGCTTCTCTTATAAAAACAGAAGCATGGACTACACAGACCCCTGCTTGGGGGTGGAGGTGGAGGACGGGGTTCAAGTGTACAAAGACTTCTGGATGGAGGAGGGACACAGGGGCAGCTCCACCAGTGGCTGGCTACATGACCTACAACAAATTCTAGGCCTCCATTCCTTGATCCATAAAACAAGGGAGATGGTCTACCTTTCTAGATCATTTATTGGGTTCCTTGCCAACTTCTGCAGGTGATAAATAATTCCAGTGATAAAGAAATCCACAAAAGCATTATTGGGTGATATTACTAGAATACGCCCACTCTTTGTGTGCAGATGAAAACATCTATGGCTTGTGCATAGGCCTAGATTTCTTTTAAAGCACTTTTCTGTTTTATTTTGAGGAATGACGTGTGCCAGGCTCCACATTAAAGCCCCAGGAAGGCACAGGTAAATCAGACGCAATTCTGAGGGCCCACAATTCAGAACCATCAGTGAGTTTCTATTCTGACGGCTCCCAAATAGCTTACTAGAAATTCCATGATACACACATCAGTAAGAATAAAAAGAGTTTATTAAGCTAAACAGAATAGAGAAATTAGTCACTAGAAAAATCAAAGAGATGAAGAACAGAGAAAGAAAATAAAGCTGCTCCCAGGTAACAGATGAACATGGCTCTAAAGGAAGCTGGGGTTGGGGAGGTAGGAACAAGGAAAGAATGTGCAAGACAAGCTAATGATGACCATACTGCTAGGGACAGCTGTTAGTCTAATCTGATGTTCCCTGAACGAACACACACACACACACACACACACACACACACACACACACACTTCCTTTCAAACTTCAACCGGCAAATGTGCCACTGTCAGACCAAACCTCAACTCTGACCTGACCTCGGGGTGCCACTGAAATGGAGGTTTCATTCTAAAGCTGCTGAGTTAGGAAGAGCAGCAAGACGTAAGTGACAAACGAATACGGCCAGGCTTGGTATTTGCTGCGATTTTCTCTTTCACTCAGTTAGAAACTGAAAAACAATTACTTTAGTTTTTCAAAGGGCAGGTGTTGAGGAGACTGGGCGTTCCACACGTGGAGCTGGGAGCACAGCTGTGGGTCCAACCGGAGCACAGCCCTTCCGAAACTGGAAAACACACACTAAGCTGCGCAAGGGGGTTTTTAACTTCTACCGTAAATTTGTTAAACTTTTAATTCCGTTGCCACTAATCTACATTAGAATATTCTATCAGATGACAGGATGTAGCACAAGTCTCTATTTAGTTATTTTAAGTTTAGCGGGTCAATATTTTCTGGCCTCATAACATGGACAAGCTGATTTCTGGTGGCTCCAAAACAAGTTTAACAAGTACCAGGCGCGTCTGGGTGGCTCAGTCGGTTGGGCAGCCAACTTCGGCTCATGTCACGATCTCATGGTTTGGGGGTTCAAGCCCCGCGTCGGGCTCTGTGCTGACAGCTCAGAGCCTGGAGCCTGCTTTGGATTCTGTGTCTCCTCCTCTCTCTCTGCCCCTCCCCTGCTCGCACTCTGTCTCTCAAAAATAAATAAACATTGAAAAAAAATTTTTAAAAAGAAGTACCAAAGTATTCACAACCACGTGACTATATTTAACACTACCGAAATGTACACCTAAAAATCGTTAAGATGGTAAACAAAAGAACAGTACCAAAATGAAAGGATCATTCTTAAAAAAATGGTCATCCCACTTCCTGTTCTCTAGAAGTCTTTAATGTATTTGGGAAATTAAATCAACTCCAAGAGCTCAACCAGTACCACCGGGTACCCATTTCCATGAAATCCGAGCCAAAAAAGGACAAGCTACCAGCCTTGCTCTTAAGCAGCTCTCAAACCGGTAGGGATAATATCCATCAGGCAGACATTTATATAGAGTGCCTTCCATAGCAGGGGATCTGGCCAGACCAAGTAGGCAAACAGGTGTTGTCTTATGTGCAGACAACCATTCACCAGCGGAGGCTAACTTATGCTGACCTGGAGAATTCTAAGACTCGGCTGAAAGAAGTGCCATGCTCACTTGGAGTGTCCACAATTAGCAGGGTAAAAGGGCAACAGTGGCTATATACTTGCTGTCCTTATTCCAGAGAGACACTTAAAAACATAGGACACCGCTCTATTAAGGGCAAGATTATGTGGCCCATGATTAATTCCAAGAACAGCCTGCTTCACCAAAAGGTAGACGTGTAGGGCATAGCATTAGAGGGACTAGGCATCAGGCAGCCGTGTGCCAAGGCCCTCACTGCCATTATCTAGCTGTCACTATTCTAGGTCTCAGCTGTCCCTCTATAGAGAGGAGGCTGGTGGGTGCTTCTCAACCACTTCTACGAAAGCAGTGAATGACCAGGGAGAAGGTGAACATGCACGGGGGCATAGCCCAAAATGCCTAAAAGCTTAAACTGTCTTTAAAGCCTCATGTTTTAGGTTAAAAACTTACATATATTTCATTCTGCACTAGAAAGAGATAACCTTTTTTTTTTTTTTTTAATAACTCACCACCATGCTGCCTCAGGGAGATGTTCTGTAATTAATTTGTGGCACACCCCAGGGCAATAGAGGATAAGGTCCTGATGAGTCATCCTCTTGCATAATTTCAGAGACAGTCTATTTCCTTTTAGATTCAGATTTACCTCAAGCTACCTAGTTAGCCTATACCACTTGTCTTGTGAGAAGAGGCTGAAAATTGGCAGTATTTTAGACTCCAAAGGGTTATTTAGTCTAGTTTTCTACCTTCTTGACAATTCAACGAGGCCCTAAGTCACTCTGACTGGATACACACCGTGGTACACTAGATACGTTAACCAGGATTACAAAGACAATCAACCAGGCCCCAGGAGCAGGAAGCAAGGCGACAGCACTCCTGCTGTGCTCCTGGCTCACTGCCACCCTGCACAGCACATCCCTGCCTGCCGATGCCCTGATGCCTACAGCGGGAGGATGATGGACACATGGGCACTACGCCATCCTAGACCGTTCCAGATCCTGGAGCTGCATATACTCCCATATGGGTGATGTTCACTCAACACCTAATACGAGCCTTGTAAGAATTGAACAAAATAAAAAGCTGCAGTTTTCTGCAGCTCAAATATAGCACAAGGAACTAGAGATGGCTAAAGGATTTTGATGTGTTGCCATTTTCTCTTCCTTCTTCCAAGTCCCATGTTTCCCTTTCTTCTCCTCAAGGCGAGACTATAGTTCCTGTCTGCCTACGGACAGCCCCCAACTCCGGTGACAGCCCTGCCCGTGGGGCAACTTCACCTTTGACCTAACCCCCCAGAGGAGCATCTGCTGCCTGCCAGACTGTCAAGACAAGATCACTACAGCAGCCTTTACCACTAAGGGGCCCACAACAGTAAAAGATGATGTTGACTGGATGTGCCAGGCACTATGCCAAGAGCTTTATCCTCACTGCATTCCCTCTTCACAACCCTATGGGGTAGGTACCATTAGTACCTCCACCTTCCTGAGGAGGACAAGCAACCCGCCCAAGGTCAAATCCACAGAAAGTGAAGAAGCGGGGATTCCAATCCCACATTCCTCTATCTCTAGAATGGAGTTCTTACCCCTGCAAGGCAAACTTCTACACAGGTATTGAGTAACGTTGGGCTAATGAGCTACTGTTATTGATGAGAAATGAGAAGCAACCAGAAAAAAACCTCTCGCAGCCTCCCACCAGGACAAGAACCCACCGGCCTGCATCTGTACGCCCTTACTCTGTGGTATGATGAGCCACCTGTGCTGTGGTCCCAGCTAGCACACTGACAACCCTCCCCTCTCCTACGCTCACTTTGCCTTTTCTACTCAATCATCCTCATCAATGGCCCAGCTCACTATCAATTGCTCCCACCATAAAAATAATAAAATTCCCTCTTGACCCCATTTTCTCCTCCAGTTCTTGCTCTGTTCCCCTCTTCAACAAAATTTTGACTTCCTACTTTTTGTCTCCAATTCCTCTTCTATTCTCACTAACCCACTCCAGCCAGGCATGGCTCCCAGACCTCCACAAGTGCTCTGATCAGGTTGCGGATGGCCTCCACATTGCTATCCCAGTAATCAGCTCGCAGTGTCATTGACACAACTGATGGATCATCTCCTCTCCAACATGCCTTCATCACGTGACTTCCAGGAGAGCACATCTACTCCTGCTTACTAGCCATGCCCCCCTTCTCCCTAACCCCTGCACAGGAGTACCCTAGAGCTCTGCCTTTAGACTCTACTCCCACTCCCTTGACCTCATTCATCATTCAGTCCACCAGGAGGCCCAGGACTGTACTGTTTGTATCTCCCACCCAAACCTCCCCAACTTAACTTCACACTTCTTCAACAGCCAACTCAACACCTCCACTGGGGTGTCTCAACCTCTCAAACCTAACGTGTCTAAAATCAAACTCCTGCTCTTCCCCCAAAATCCATTCCTCTTATGCTCTGTCCTAAACCATCATAGGACAACTTTATCCTTCCAGGTGCTCAGCCCAAAAACCCTGAAGATACTGTTTTCTTCTCTCTCTTGCTTCGTCCTATTGACTCCATTTTGAAAATAGATCCAGAATCCAATCATTTGCAACCACGTTGGTCCAAACTACCATCATCTCTTATCTATTATTACAGGAGTCTCTTAATTAGTATCACCACATCTATCCTTGCCCTCATAGAGTCTATGCTCAATCCAGCAGCTAGAGAAAACCATTTAAAATCTAAGTCAGAACATGTCATATTCTTCTCAGAACCCTCCAATGGCTTCCCACCTCAGTCAAGAGTAAAGCCAAAGTCTTTCAATGATCTATGAGGTTCTGCACAATTTGCCTTCAAGGAAAATACAGGCTTCCTTGCTGTTCTTAATTTGCTAGGCATGCTTCTGCCCCAGTACCTTTGCACTTGGTGTTCTTGCTGCCCAAAACACTCTTTCACCCCAATACTGTCATGGCTTGCAGTTTTGCCTTCTCAGTGAAGTCCTCCCCGGCTGACCTACTGCCAAACAACCCCCCAGTTCCTTTCTCCACTTTCTTTTCCTCTGTATTGCTTACTACCTTCTAACATAATACCCCTATTTGTCTGTCTCCCCCAAGAGAACTAAGCAGGGATTTTATCTATTTAATTTGCTGCCATAGCTCCTGCACTAGAACAGTGCCTAATACATAGTAAACGCTCATTGAGTATCTGTTGAACTTACAACTTCTATAGCAAAACCCCAAAAAAGTTGATTATGGTTTCTCCTAGACGTCCAGAGCACGTTCCCCTCTAAGTTTTTACTTGCTCGTCATGGTAAAGTAAGAAAAAAAAAATCCCTTTAAGTTGAAACATAAACTATACATTTATACATAAATGTGCACACATAGAAATAAATGAGCTTACAAAAGATCAATTTCTTACCCTACAACAGTGAAAAACCTTCTCAGACGGCTTCTGGATCATGGTGCTGTCGAACTTGGGGGATTCTCATCTTGCAGCCCTCACCTCCTGGGATCATCCTGAGTGAGGAGGCGTCTCCACGTCTCCACCCTCAGTTAATAATCTCTGTAGCAGCCCTGGGCCCTTTCTAAATATAAGGCTTAGAAAATACATGTCTTTCTGAACTGGCTGATAGGATATGGTATCTCAATTGGCTTTACCATGTCCTAAGCATTAAAACTCTTTTCCAGCTGGCCCCCAAAGCCCTCCCTTGGGCTTTGGATCATCTAAATCAGTACCCGCCTTCTCCAGGTCCTCTATCCTTGAGCCTCTAAAAGGCCCAACAGTGTCCAGGCCTACCTCTTGTATTTGTGGGTTCATGTGAGACCTCTTCATTACCCAGCTCTTTAAGTCACCTCTCAACTTTTTCTGAATATTGTCCTAAGTGTTGGCACCTAGGCCAGGTCCCACTAGCAGCCAGAAGGCCTCAAGGGCAAGTGCCATTTTCCTAGAATTATGTCTTTACGTATCGACCTGATCACATCTGAGTCTCTTTAAGCTTCTCCTTGTTTGAAAACTCTTAGGTTTATTTGTGTCACAGCAAAGCTGGATTCCTTAAGCCCCAGTCAATTGGTTTTCAACACTTCTCTTCACCCCACATATTTTATTTTTTTTTAATTTTTTTTTAACGTTTATTTATTTTTGAGACAGAGAGAGACAGAGCATGAACAGGGGAGGGTCAGAGAGAGGGAGTCACAGAATCTGAAACAGGCTCCAGGCTCTGAGCTGTCAGCACAGAGCCCGACGCGGGGCTCGAACTCACAGACTGCGAGATCATGACCTGAGCCGAAGTCGGCCGCTTAACCGAGCCACCCAGGCGCCCCTCACCCCACATATTTTAAACATCTTTTCCTACTGATCTCCAATCTCACCAGAGCCTTGCAGAATTCTGAACATGTCCATTTCACTTCAAAATACCCTCGTTCTCGGGGCGCCTGGGTGGCTCAGTCAGTTAAGCGTCCGACTGCGGCTCAGGTCATGATCTCACAGCTCGTGAGTTCGAGCCCCGTGTCGGGCTCTGTGCTGACAGCTCGGAGCCTGGAGCCTGCTTCGGATTCTGTGTCTCCCTCTCTCTCTGCCCCTAACCCACTCGCATTCTGTCTCTGTCTCTCTCGAAAATAAATAAACACTAAAAAGAAAAAAAAAAAAGTTAAAAAAAAAAAAAACCTTGTTCTCATGAGAGGGTCCTACACTGCCAGTTGGAGGGGGCTCAGACCATCATCTGACAGATGGATCAGTGGAAAAGGGACCCAGGAAGGGCTGCTTACTCTCCTCAGCAAATAGAAAGAAAAACAGGACTTCAAAATCCCACTGCTATCAATCAAGCGGTCCATTCACACCAGGAATAACCATCCCACAGCCCTGGCTGTGACTCACCTTGATGAGGATCCTCTTGCTAACTTTAGATCATGCTGCTTTATCAATGGCAGTATATCCTAAAGAGAAGGGCTCTAATTCTGCAAAGACAAGAGGCTATTTGGCTCAAGAGACTTCTAGTTCAGTGACATCCTACCCTTATGGGCCTGAAATGTTTACCATCATTTGTACACTTCCCCCCACACCCACGCTTAAAATAACCTCAGTACAAATCGATGTCCTTTACAAAATGAAGAAACTACAGTGACATTGGTATCACCAAACAAAGCAAACAGAGACCTTGGGTAAACAGGCATTACTCTGTGCTCCGTTTATTCTTCATCTCATTAACCAGCGTGCCCCTTTCACATTATTCCAAAGTTTATTTTTATTTCTATGCTTCCAGGCTTAGAAAGCATATTTTGCTAAAAGGTTTTCCTATACTATATCTGAAGTGGTTCTTCAAAAAAAAGTAATCTTCGGATTGTACGACACGCAAAATATATGTTGCTGGTTAGCAAATAAACATGCGAGCGGACATCTGTGGCTTCATGGTACTTGCTTTTGCCTTCCACGCTTGCTTCAGTAACGCTTGCCCCACCCCCCTAACTCAGAACAGCCTTCTGTGCAATTTCATTGGTTTTAGAGTCTTAAACGTTTTCTAAAGTCTTTCTCCCAATTTGGGATTAGGCAAAGTGACAACAGTAACTGACCCTAGCATCCAGCATGTGTGTGGGAGAGAGAGAGAGAAAGACACAGACACACAGCGAGAAAGCAAATTGGGGTCTGACCGGGCTACCCTGTGGCCTGTGAAAGAAGTCATTCTACACGCAACACCAACTATGGAGTAAACTGACTTGGGATTGTCTTGCCTTCTTTACCCATAACCAGAAAAGCCAGACAGCAGCAGATTAGATGGTGATCATTCCACCCTGTTATTAGGCTAATAGGCACGGACACTTGTGAAGAACCAATCTACCTGTCCTAGTTCAGGGCTAATTAACAATTAGTCTCTTAATTTAGTTCCAAGGGATCACTCATTTCCAATTCCAAGTGCCAGCTTAAGAAACAGAAATCTGCTAGAACATTACTTCCACACTTTGTCCGTGCACCTTCAACGTTAAGCAGCTTCACTGTGAACCATCAGACCCAGCTTTGCACAAACAGATCCAGCTTTCCTACCATACATTAATGCCAAAGGACCAGGAAAATAAATCATCATCAACCCTGCCCTGGGGGAAGTGCAAATTACCCAGTCTCCCAAGGATAAGGATGAGGGGGTACTTCCAAAGTCAGAGGTCTGAGAAGATCTGGAAACCGAACAGTTGGTGTTCCTTATTAACTGCATCCTGCAACGTCACAATCCACGCTCCAAGGGTATCCTGTGCACAAAGTCACTGCCCGCCCAGCACCTCACTGTCCCTGCACCAGTCTGCCTCCTGATCTCCACATAGTGAAACCACACCGGTATTCATCTACTGCTTGGCAGCTACCAAAAGACTACGAGGCACAGTTCCTCGGAGATGTACTTTCCAAACATGATAACTACAGAATGGAATTAAAGGGAGGATGTACACTTAACCATGATCAAACTCAAACCCAAAAGGAGAAACCACATGCTGCACAGGCCAAGAAGGATGCAAGATGTAGATTGAGAACCAACCTGCCCAACAATGTGCCATGGTCACTTCACCTCCTTACAGCCTTGGTTTCCACATTTATTTAACAAACACCAAGTGCTTATTCTGGGCCAGGACTAGTCTAAGGTACAATTATCCTCCTTTACAATTGTGTAAGGAGAGCATAGACAGATTAGATATTGTGATTTGAAGTAAGAAATACATATGTTTGGGGGTGCCTGGGTGGCTGAGTTGGTTGAGCGTCTGACTTCAGCTCAAGTCATGATCTTGCAGTTCGTGAGTTCGAGCCCTGCATGGGGCTTGCTGCTGTCAGCATGGAGCTGGCTTCAGATCCTTTGTCCCCCTCTCTCTCTGCCCCTCCCCTGCCTGGGCGCTCATGCTCTCTCTCAAAAATAAACATTTAAAAAAGAAATACATATATTTCGTCTTTATCCATGGTTCCTTTTGGACCACACTTTAAGGATGGGGGCTGACTGCCATGAGAACCAACTGCTTGATTAGAGGGTTGGAACTTCCTAGTCCTACCCTCCTGACCTCCAGTTAAGGAAAGGGGCTGGAAGCTGAGGTCAATCACCAATAGCCAATGACTTAATCATTCATGCCTATGTAATGAAGCCTCCTTAAAAACGCAAAAGGATGGAGTTTGGAGAACCTCTGCTTAGTGAACATGTAAAAATTTAAGGGAGGGTGGCACACCTGGAGAGGGCATGGAAGCTCGGTGCCCTTTCCTCATCCCTGTCCTACGCACCCCTTCCATCTGGCTGTTCTTGAGCTGTACTTTTTTTATAATACACCGGTAATCTAGCAAGTAAAATGTTTCTGAGTTCTGTGAGCCATTCCAGCAAATAAATTAACCCAAGGAGAGAGGTCATAGCAACCTCCAATCTACAGCTCATCCATCACAAGCACAAGTGACAACCTGGACTTGGGACTGGCATCTGAAGTGGGAGAAGGCAGTCTTATAGGACTGAGTCCTTAATCTGTGGGATTTGATGCCATCTCCGGGTAGATGGTGTCACAACTGGATACTGTAGGATTACCCAACTGGTGGTGTGTGGGGAAAAAGCCCATACATTGGAACCGGGTGCAGAATTATAGCTGTCCTGCACAATGTCATAGCTAGTAAATGGCAGAGCAGAATTTCATCCCAGCTGACTCTAGGCTCCAGCTGGGAACTAGACTATAGCTCTAGGATCTGTTCTTACCCACTACATTATGCTATCTTCTGTGTAAAAAAAGGAAAGCTCATCTGGCTCAAACCTAGAAAACTTTAAGAGCAGATTCTTGGATCACATCCACATACAGTAGACCTGGGATGAGCCTAGAAGTGTATGTTTATATAAGTTACCCTGATGGCCAACAGGTTTAAGAATCCCTAATATTCTGGGGCACCTGGGTAGTTCAGTTAAGTGACTGACTCTTGATTTCAGCTCAGGTCATGATCGCATGATCTTGAGATTGAGCCCTTCATCAGGCTCCATGCTGAGCGTAGAGCCTGCTTAGGATTGATTCTCTTTCCTGCATGCATGTGTGGATGCTCTCTCTCTGCCCTTCCCCTGCTTGTGCACACACACATGCACACTCTTTCTCCCAAATAAACTTAAAAAAAAAAAATCCCTAAGGTTCCTTGCAAATATAAAGTTATTTGATTTTCAAGTTGTACACAAACACAGAAGGGTAAGAAAGAACGGGGGCTGGCCTTGCCCCTGGTGCCCATTACTGCAGCTGAGTCTTGACCACCCTCCCAAGAAGCCGTCCGAATTTGTTTCTGACACAAGGTCCCAACCAAATCACAACTGGGATCTAGACTATAGCTCCCACTGGAGGAAGTTAACAGCTTCCCCACCATGGCCCCTAGAGTTACACATATCCAAGATTCCCTTACCAGCCATGAATAACTAAAGCTTTAGCCATCAATTCACTAGTACCCTCACATGCTTACTCCCATTTGACCCATGCACATCCTTGCCAAGTGCTTTCAGGATCTTGTTCTACAGCCATCATCTCTATCTAGTCTCATTATAACAACCAACAAATCCTAAGAACCCACTGCAGTGTGGGTCAGCCACCTTTAAGGCAAAAATCAAATGTAATTTAAAATCACTCCTGAAAATCCCTTAGCTGGGACTGGAATCCTTGAAAATTCAAAAACCGAGAATGAAGGTCTTGGATGCCTATTATGCCTATTATGCTTCCCTTTCCTTGGGGGTAGCAGAGTCCAAGGGCTACTTTGAGCAGGGAATGGCAAGGGGTTAAATAAAGGGATTTCTTTCTCTCTCTACTCTGAGCTGAAAGAGTGGATTTCACAAGTTACATTGACTGTGTGATAGGACTTCATGGTATTTTCAAGGCATATGCTAGGTGCTATCAGGCAAAGAAATGAACATAAAACCCCTGCCCTCACATTACCTATAATCCAGCTGGGGAGACTGGTTCATCCTTTGAAAATGGTAGATAACAGTTAAACACAAAACCATCAGAACTGTCAGACACATGATACTAAGTGCTACAGATTTCAAAGAAGAAATTGCTATAGTGTAGGTTGGGCTCAAAAGGCTTTCATGGAGAAATTTAAACTGGCTCCTGAGATATGATTATGTTCTTTCTTACGATGGGCTGCCTGAGAACCAATCAGTGTTCCACATAAAACCGACCTGGTCAGCTAAACATACAATAGTATTTTCTATTACGTCTCCACTATCCCTCTTGAAAGTGCCAAATAATTCACCGGCCAATTCTGTCCACAGTAGTATGTGGAGCCCAGGTCCCGGGGTAACCATGTGCCATAGCTCGAGTTCCATTTGGTTACCAAAGCTTAAACTAAATCTTAATGTTATTGTTATGCTAAAACAGAGTACAACTAAGAACACACAGTGACTGCTTCTTTACAAATGTGGAGAGTCTTACAAGAGCATTTAACCTGACTCTTAACAAATTATTCATACCATGGGTACTCTGATCTGTTTTTCAAACCCTAAGTCATTACCTGGTTGGTCTCACACCACCCTGTGTTAAAATTAAACTGGTCTATTTCTCCTTCTTGCGGAGTCCTAAGATCTCTAAGTCTCCCTGCCCATTTTGGAGCTTTCTCTAATCTCAGGACTCAAGGTGACCGAGCACAGTCCCTGGATGCTGGCCCTGGGCCACATGGCACTGTGAATGCACTCAAGAAAGCAAGCGCTAAGGCATACATCTTGGATGCAACTCTGAGCCCTGGCTGGCTCCAGCCACCCCTCACTGGGCTTTTTTCAGAAGGGGAGGGAATAAGAGGCAAAGAAAGAAGAACCCGGAAGCTGATCCAAGGCCAGCTGGATAAGGGTCAATTAGAAGAGAGTCCAGGCACAGATACTTAAACAGATAGCCCCGATTCACATGGAAAGCAGTTTAATAAATCAACATAACACAGTGCGTTTCCAAAACTCAGATGCCGGCCAATTCCTCCAGGTCTGAAGGACATTTCTGACTTTTCCTTTAGGAGATGGCATGAGCACAAGTCAGAAACACCAAGTTCAAATCCAGATTCTATTCAGATTCTGAACCAGTTGTGAGACTTTAGACATTTCCTAACTTTCAGCTTCAGTTTCTTCATCTATAAAGGGAGTCAGTCGGACTAGATGACCTCTAGTTAATGATTTTTAAAGCAGGAGCATCACTAGTCTGAGAAAAATCAAAAGCAAACATCACAGAGTCAGAAGGGACAAGGGGCCTGGAGAGCCTCTGGAAGATGATGAGGATCAAAAAGTTCCCCAAAAGAAGATAATGGGCGAGGAAAAACCCAGAACTGCTCTACAAGAATTGCACTTACAGATTTCTTCCTTCTAGTTTCTGCTTTATAGTCAAACATAGATCCGTCTCTTCCAAGAAGAGCTAAGGGTGATGATTCATAGAACGGACATACCCACAGGTGTCATCCTGCACCATCTACCTGGCAGGGGTGGTAACTCAACCTTAAATATCTAAGAGAAACGAAAGATCCCAAGGAGTGCAGACCCTGACCTCGGTAACTCAGACGACTATCTCATCATCGTTTGGAGTCTCAAACTTCCTTAATGCACAGCCTAAAACCGTGACTGAAGTTTTATAGTCTCTAGGTCAGTTTTATAGTCCCCAAAGTCCTGGGAACACCCAACATGTCCCAAGGCTCTCAGATACGTTATTCTGTTATAAAATCTTAACTTGAGTTCAATTGGTGTTAAATATTTAAATAACACTGTAGAAAATTTAAGTCACAAAAATCTATGACAGTTTCGATAACAGTGCATTCATCTGATATTCCCACACATCTTTACTTCTCCTGCCTCAATGAAGTCCCTTGGTCAGCAAATCCACTTTTTGTTATCAGTCTAATTATGACCAATTAAAGTTAAACTGCTTTGAACACAGGTTTCATAAATGTAACTTAAGAGTTTACAATATCCATCACGCCACCTACAATAATAAACTTTGGCTTTGCTCTTTGGCAGTCACAATCAGAATGGTTAACACCAGTCCAATAGCTGGCACATAGTAGGAACTGAATTAGTGCTTCTAAATTTATCAGCACTAACAGCCACTTAGTCAGCAAGTACCCATGCCAGGCAGGAATTGAGCACTGTACGTGCTATCTCTTAATCCTTACAATAACCTTATTAAGCAGTAATAGCTCCATTTTACAGATAAAGAAACTAAGGTTCAAAATAAATTAACAGCTGCTACATGGTCCAGAAGGAATATGAGCTCAGGCCTCTCTCACTGGTTCCCTGAAATACTCCCACTGAACTTTTCTATAGAGTGCAGAGTTTAGGACACTGGACCAGAAGTTGTGGGGTCTCAATCTCACTGGCTGTTATTTACACCCACAACTGTTACAGTCAAAGGTGACAACTGATGTGATTATGGCCTGTGTGTGTGGTTTTCCCGGGAGGACCAAAGCTGCTCCTGAAGCTGGAATACTTTACCAAAAGAAGGGGAGGGGACTCTAACAGCAGTAACAAGTTTTAGCAGGCATGCTTCGTAGTGACAGAGATTCCTGGCTAAAGTCACATTTTGCAAGTCTCCATCCCAGATATTTCCTTGCCCCAATACTTCCCCTTCACAATGTTTGCTTGAACAAGTATTCCAAGGAAGCCATCACCTTCAGTAGGCGTCAGGTCAAGAGAATACCAAGCAGAACGTATTCCCTCCGCTGGCCCACAATCATTGCTGCACTAACCAGTTCAAACTCTCCATATGGGTGGAAGTACATTTACACACTAAGTATTCAGAAACACTAAACGTCATCCATTAACTGAGGTAACAGAAACCACCTTTCATTTCAGATTTACAGCTTGACAATTATTTCTACTAAAAGAAGGCAGAGTATAAGCAGTTGGCCAGCCCTCAGACCACCAGCCCTGGGCCTCCCCACCCCCTACTAGTTTCTTTGCTTCACTAGCAGGTGTTATCAGAAAATCCTGACTTTAAGATTCACCAATTCTGAAGTTCTTAACTCAGAAATCAAAAGGTTTCCTCCAGCTCTAGAATCCCATTCGTCTCTCATAAACACAGTCTTCTCTTTACTGGGGCTGCACTTTGTTTTCTCAGGTCTGTTGGTCCTGGAAGGGCTTCGGTTCCACTAAAAGCCTTGAGGGAGGAGGGACCTTCTGTGAGTTTATTTTTCGGTAGTACAGATCAAGAATGAAGGCCCACAGCGATTAGGTCGGACTAAGCTCCCAAACCCTCTCCAGCCTAAATAGTTTGATCATGTGGGAACCAACACCGTCTAAGAAAGAAAAGGAGAAGCTAAGCAGTGCCAGTCTCCACTTTCTCCCGGGAGGAACACCGCTATGCTATGGTGGGGGAGGGGGGTCATTTCCAAACCTTGTTTGCAAAGCCCCAGCCCAGATCGGACATTTTGCTTTAACCCTTCAGCTTGGGCCTGCCCAGTGCAGGGGCCCAAAGTGTCTTGAGGTACCCCCCGCCGGGCGCTTTGGGGCCTGGGCGGGGGACCGGGAACACCACTCATAGGGGCTTGTTTTCTCAGCTGATCTTAGTCAAGAGAACAGGTGCTTGGTCAATTTCATCTTTTTTTTTTTTGGGGGGGGGGGAAAGTTGGGGTGTAAGAGTAGCTCCCAGAGGAGCGCCCGCCGTTCAGAGAAAGCCACGCAAGACAGGATAAAAAGTGGCTTTCCAACTTCTGCCGGGCTCGCGAGTCTTCAAGGAAACCAGGTAGTGTGTGCGGTTGGGAAAGGCCTGGATCTTTCCGAACAACGCTCCCAGCAAGCCCACAGCAGCGATGCAGCGACCCTACACCCCGGGTCACCCTCGCCCCAAACATACACGTGAAGCTCAGCAAAGCGTGCCACCTGCCGGGTTCCCAGCAAACATGCCCGGAGGGAAGGACCTCCGGAAAGCACTTTTGTTTAAAAAGAAAAAAAAAAAAAAAAGTAAACTCTCCCGGGGCCGAGGACAGCCCCGCCTGGCACCGGGGCCGGGGTCCGCGGGGCTCGGCCCTCGGGTCCTCCGGCTTCCAAGGCCAAATGGGGGGAGGCGCCGCGACGGGCGGGGCGGCGAGCAGCGGGCCGCGCTCCCCCGGGGGCCGGCAGAATCCCGGGCGGGGCAGACGCACGAGTAGGGCTGGCTGGCGGGAACGCGGCGCGCCCTCGCCCCTGCTCGCGCGCAGGCCGGCGCCCTGGCGGGGGTGGGAAGTCGGGGAACTTACAGCCGCCTGTCCTCGGGCTTCTGCTGCCAGTGCATGGCCAGCGAGAAGCCGAAGAGGCTCCCGGGGTCCCCAGTTTTCCGGATCACATTGTCCTCGCGGGTGTCCAAGTTGAAGGCGGCGCCGAGCCGGGGCAGGAGACCCGCGGACAGGTAGAGCAGCCACAGCTGCCCGGCGGCCGCCATGGGCGGGCGCAAGTGGAGAGGAGCGGGAGCCGCGGCGGCCGCCCTGCGCTCGGGGCCGGGTTCGAGGCTGCCGCGCTGCTGCTGCTGCTGCCGCTGCTGCCGCCGCCGCCGCGGCCACCTTAGTCTCCTCCGGCCACCGCGCCCGGCCCCACCCCCGGGACGAGCTGCGCACTCCGCCTGGCCGCTCCCCCTCGCGGGCAGCTCCCGGTGGCTGAATGAGCCCGTTGTTCTCTGGAGACTCACAGGCGTTTTATCAAGTGACGAGGACGCCGGCCCCGCCCCTCCCCACCCCTCTGGCCCCTCCTCGCGCGCCCGCCACCCGGCCCGCAGCCGGCACCTTCCCGGCCGGCCCGGCTGCGCTGCGTCCCCGCGCTGCCCCTCCCCGGCCGGCCCCTGGCCGCTCCGGCAGCCTCCTACCTGGCCCGGAAGCCGGAGTGGGAGACTGGAATTGGGGGGTGGGCCTTGAGCTCTCGGCCCAGCAGCCCCGTCTGGGGGGTCCTTCGGGAAAGAAGCACTGGGAATTGTGGTTGCAATTCGGCACCGAGCCAGAAAGGCGTTTACTATCTGTTAGCAAGGAGTCTTGCCGGTGTTGCGCCGGCACTGATCGCCTTAAGCAGCGGATTCTCGCCGACCCAAGCCCACGTGCAAATGCGCACTTCATTCAGTTCACAAGTGTTTATGGAGCGCTTAACGCGTGCCAGATACTCGGGGAAGGGAGCTGCATGGATTGTTTTCAGCCCTCAAAGAACTAACCGTCAAAAATGATCATAGCCCAAACTTTGATGGTGCTATACAATTTACAGCTCACAGCTATTATCTCATTTAACCCTCCGAACACTCCTATGAGATGGGTATTTCTTTTGCAGATGAGAAAAACTCAAGCTCAGCCTGGACCCAGAGCACCCAGGGAGGGATCTGACCAGGTGAAAAGGAGAGCTTTTGGGAGAAGTCACACTGGTATCAGCAATTTGAAACTTGGTTTGTAGGTGCTCTGAAGCTGAGAAGAAGCCCCTCAACAGTAAAGGATGGGTGTTTAAGGTGGTACCGACAAGGGCTCAGGAGCCCTTCTCTCCTGCCCCCCAAATTGCCGGGACTAGGTCCCCACCCAGAGTCAGCTCTGAGCTCTGTGTGGGTGGCCTAAAGGCTCCTGCCTCCAGAGCATGGGTGGGGCCTCCAGTGAGGTGTTGATCTCTGGGGCAACTTTATCCCCAGGGATTCTTAACCAGGGAAAAGAGAATTCAGAGTTACTGTGAAATTTGGATGACAAAAAAAATTTTTACATTTTTATTTTCACTAACCTCTAATTGGCATTTAGCATTTCCTTCCTTTATGAAGGTAGGCAACGCACCACGGGCAGTAGGATAAGTACCTATGCTTTAGTCTCGAGTAGAACCCATAGATTTTTTTTACATCACATCATAGTTACAATATCTTCAATTACAGTCATTAGATAGACCCTCCACTAGATCTTGTTGTGCAATAGGTCAATTAAAAAGTATATAGGGGCGCCTGGGTGGCTCAGTCGGTTAAGCTTCTGACTTCTCTCAGGTCATGATCACATGGTTTGTGAGTTCCAGCCCCGCCTGGCTCTGTGCTGACAGCTCAGAGCCTAGAGCCTGGAGCCTGGAGCCGGCTTCAGATTTTATGTCTCCCTCTCCCTTTGCCCCTCCCCCACTCTTGTCTCGCTCTCTTTCTCTCAAAAATAAATAAACATTAAAAATCTTTTATGAACACGTCAGGAGACTATAGATGCTGGAGAGGATGTGGAGAAACGGGAACCCTCTTGCACTGTTGGTGGGAATGCAAACTGGTGCAGCCGCTCTGGAAAACAGTGTGGAGGTTCCTCAAAAAATTTAAAAAAGATCTACCCTATGACCCAGCAATAGCACTGCTAGGAATTTACCCAAGGGATACAGGAGTGCTGATGCATAGGGGCACTTGTACCCCAATGCTCATAGCAGCACTTTCAACAATAGCCAAATTATGGAAAGAGCCTAAATGTCCATCAACTGATGAATGGATAAAGAAATTGTGGTTTATATACACAATGGAATACTACATGGCAATGAGAAAGAACGAAATCTGGCCTTTTGTAGCAGCGTGGATGGAACTGGAGAGTGTTACGCTAAGTGAAATAAGTCATACAGAGAAAGACAGATACCATATGTTTTCACTCTTATGTGGATCCTGAGAAACTTAACAGAAGACCATGGGGGAGGGGAAGGAGAAAAAAAAAGAGGTTAGAGAGGGAGGGAGCCAAAACATAAGAGACTCTTAAAAACTGAGAACAAACTGAGGGTTGATGGGGGGTGGGAGGGAGGGCAGGGTGGGTGATGGGTACTGAGGAGGGCACCTGTTGGGATGAGCACTGGGTGTTGTATGGAAACCAATGTGACAATAAATTTCATATCAAAAAAATTTTTTTAAGTATATGTACTGCTACAATGTAAGTTTCTTAACATTTTGTTAATTTATCTCAATATAATTGGTTTCCTTTGTAATCCCATGTATTTTATTTTATGCATTTAAAAACCTTGTTCTGAAAAGGGATTCGTGGTCTTTGGCAGCCTGCCAAAGGGGTCCCATGGCATGAAAAGGTTTCAGAAGTGCTAGCCTGAGGCTCTTGGAATGCCTTGGGGAGGCTGTCTTGGAATCTGATGTCCCTGCATTGGAAAGGGAAGCAGAGCACAGCCCCAGGGAAGAGCTGGAGCACTGTGTGTGCACGTGGGGATGGGGATAGGGATGCCCCTTCACCTCAAGGAGTATTTGTACCAAGGGAGCAGCCCACACCGCACAAAACTGCCTGAACACCATCAAGGGTCCACGGGTGGTAACAACTGCCAGAGTGTGTCCCTCAGGTAAGAGGGGCGTGTCCTACTTCTCTTCCAATCAATAACTCCAGTCAAGTATTGTCAAAAGTGGGGTGCAGAGGACTTCAACAGGAATTCCACAGAGGGGAGGGACACAATTCGGTCCATTAACACTTGGCTTTTCCAAATTCTAGAGGCCACCTGCTTTTCCTTGGCTTATGGCTCCTTCCTCCACCTTCAGAGCCAGCAGTGTAGCACCTTCAAACAGAGTCTATCCTCTGACTCTGCTTCCATTATCACATCTTCTCTAACTCTGACTCCCCTGCCTCCCACTTTCCCAAAAGGCCTCCTGTCATTAGCACCAGGCCCACCAGATAATGCAAGATAATCTCCCCATCTCAAGCTTCTTTATGACATCTACAAAGTTCCCTTCGCCGTGTGAAGTTACATAGTCACAGTTCTATGGACTAAGACGAGGGCATCTTTGGGGGCCAGTATTCTGCCAAAAATAGCCACTCAGCTGGTTAGTCCGTGACCAACAAGCTACTGGGCAGATATCTTCCCAATAGATATCCAAGCATGTGCTGGTTACAGCACCTTGTGTCTACTGAGCCCCTTGTGTAACTTGAACTCCAGTGCTTGTAACCACATCATTGGCAAGGAAGGATGATGCCGCAGATGGAGGGTCAAAACATAGCCCAGGATTCTAGAATCCTGGAAGTATGGTCCTTCCATCTGGCAGGTACCACATCCCAGGTGCATTCATTACCCCATCAAATTCTTGTTGCTTTTCATGGTGTTTTGAATTGAGTGAATAAACCATGTGATTTGAGCATCTCAAAAAGAAGTGGGGTGCAGTGAATTCAAATTCAGTGGGCAAGGCTGAAGATCACACTGTTTTAACAAATGCGTAATAACCGTGGTAAGATTGAGAAACTGTTGGAAACTAATTGAGAAAGCTAAGGAAAACATCTGTATTATGATGTTTCATGCAAGATAGCCTTTCTTCTTCATGTTGAACACCTACTATTCCAGAGAAACAGATCGGAGCTATTACAGTGAGAGTACAGTGAGCCTCACTGCAAGCTGGTATTCAGGGAGAGCCACTGATGCAGCTGTACTGGTTGCCCTTGTTTTTTTTTTAAGTAACTCTTTGTTTTTTTAATTTTGAAATGCGACTCGATTTGACACCTGACACTGTCCAGCGTAACAACGCTTCCTTCCTTCTCTAAGCCATTGCTCATGCAGTCCTCCCCACCGCCTTGTATCATCTTTAATACATATTCCCTACCGTGTTCAAGGTCCAGTTAAGGCCCCACCTCTGCCTTGTGTATCTTCCTCCCACTCCACTGAATTTCCATCCTCTTTGTCTTCTATTTTAGAAATTTAATATTTACACGGTTAAATGTGGTATTATTTTATTCTCCAGTGGTTTCATTTTTAAATCTTGGGTAATGATTAAAGTCAAGAACTTGAAAAGGGCAAACACATTATACTTTTTAATCTTCTAAACTACCTAATACAGGGCTTGTAGTATAGGCATAATAAATGCTGATTCTCTTTAATGTACTAACTCATTCTCAAAAACATTTAAGTAAGTTTTTTTTTCCTGATAGTAAATTGTTTCATTTATTTTTTTTATTTTATTTATTCTCAAGTTAGCTAACATACCATGTAGTCTCGGCTTCAGGAGTAGATTCCAGTGATTCATCTCTTACATATATCACCCAGTGCTCATCCCGACAAGTGCCCTCTTCAATGCCCATCACCCATTTTCCCCACCACCCCAACCCCCATCAACCCTCAGGTTGTTCTCTGTATTTAAGAATCTCTTATGGTTTGCCTGCTGAAATACTTCTGAACTGGTTGATAAAAACTCTGCCCTGAGCTCCCCAAGTTCAACTGCCCCTACCCTGGCCACTTTCCTAGGACCCACCCCCACAATACAGCAACTAAAGGTTTAAACCCTTAAGCCCTTGTGTTGCAAGGGCATCTGGTGGGGTGTGCCTGTGTCATAGCAGCTGTTCACCATACTGGAATATCACTCCTTGCTTCCAAGGGTAATTCTGTGCACCGTTTGCTGCTTCCATCCCAAGATATGTTTTAGTAGATGATGTTTGAATGGCCAGTTATCTACTTGATCCCAAATATTGATTGTGCTCAAATTGACATTTTAAATAACGTTAAACTTAAAATAGCAACTAACTATAGAGTGCTATGGAATTGAATGATGTGTGGGAAAAGAAAGGGATAAGGAAAAACAAGGATAAGAGACTTGTTCTGGAGTGTGCCGAGTGCCCATGACAGATGGAAAACTTTGAACCACCCTCCTACCTTCCACCTATCTCCTGCCTAGGATGCCAAACATACTTGAAGTTGAGTCAAACTCAAAGACTCTTCACAATAGTCTCTTTGAAGGCTGTCAGCTTTGCCTGATTAACTGTAACAAGTTTTGTGAATCAGTTGTCATTTCCGTGATAAATAGAGTTAGGCTAACATAAGAGAAGTCTCAAAAGGGAGATGTAGACGACCTTCACGATCTGCTGAGGACATTGTCAGTTTCAGGACCAAAAGAAATGAAAGAACCAAGAAAGCTAAAAATTATGAGGTAAAGACCTGGGGAAAGAGGTACATAGTTTTAACGAAAAAATAAATCTGGGACAAGAAGACACTTGTCTGGAAGCAAAGGGAGGAAGTTAGCTCGATGATAAAGATGTGCTGACCGTATAGGGCATGAGGTGTGTGCATACACATATTGCAAGAATTGCTCGACAAATCCAGTAATGACAAACTCGGGTCATGTTCCAAAAAAGGCTGATTAGAAAACAGGAATACCTAAGAATATGACTATAAGATCATAGAAGATACTTCTACAAACCGGAAATTTTAAACAAAAAGGCAATGAAAGCTATGAACAGACATTTGCTCAGATGAGAGCTTTTGAATTATGTTTTACCAATACACTTTTCAAAAGAAAATTATTTGTTCTATATCCTACCTTAGGTAGGGGAGCTTTCAAGTAATTTTAAACTGTGGGTCACCTGTGGAGAACTCTGAGAAACTCCCATCATGCCTGAAATATTTTCCATTTCCTAGGACCTACTGTAATACTGTAATCATTTTGCTATCAGGTTCACAGTTGTACTGACTTCATCATCACCAACTGCAGAGAACATCATGTTTGCTGCTTTTAGGCAACATGGAAACTAACTATTGAAAACATCTCTTTATTCTCCTTCTGTGGTTGCATTATACTAATGGTTTTACATGTTTCCTGGAGCACATGGTCTGTGGACCCCATGCTTCAAATTCTGCCTCTGTGTCCAGACTGGCCACATGACCTCATGTCATTTAATCTCTCTATGCCTCAGTTTCCCCAGCTCTGAGATAATGATAGCATCTACTCCCAAAGAGTTGCCTTGCCTTAAGGATTAGTAAGGTTGATGGAATCTGAAGCACTTAAAATGTTACATTAAAATAAAAACTTTCACGTGTGTACAAGCTTTCAAAATCTGGCCTTTACAAGTTATGCGTTGACCCATGATACACATACAGTTTTGTGAGCTAAACTTTTTAAATAGGGATTCTACTATTCAGTGGCAGATTTTATGTTTCAGAAAATGAAAAAGAGTTTTCCATGTTGCTTTTTTGTCTCTTTATGTAAGCGGTCAGAGATTTTCCTTCCACACTAAAAATGTTTTTTGTTTGATGTTTTATTTGCTCTAAGTCACAGCACATTTTCTAGGGGCAAACCTACCTCTGGCTGGAATCAGGAGAAACCAAATTTCCAGCTATACCTTAGTTTAAAACCCAGATCTATTTTATTTATTTTTCCAGACTTTATGTACATTTTTAGTGAAATAATCACCACAATAAGTTTAGTTAACATCTGTCACTTCACAGTTCGATTTTTTTTCCCCTGGTGATGAGAACTTTTAAGATTTACTGTCTTAGTCACCTTTAAATATAAAATACAATATTATTAACTAGAGTCACCATGTTGTGCATTAAATCCCCAGAACATATGTATATTATTAACTGGAAGTTAATTTGTACCTTTTGAACACCACTCCCCCACCTCTGCTTGTGCTAACCACCAATCTGTTCTGTTTCTATGAGTTTGGGTTTTTGTTTTCTTTTTTTTAGATTTCACATATAAGTGAGATGATACAGTATTTGTCTTTCTCTCTCTGATTTATCTCACTTAGCATAATGTCCTCAAGTTTCATCCATGTTCTCATATATGGCAGGATTTCCTTCTTTTTATGGCTGAATGATATTCTGCTGAATGATATCATTCAGAATGATATTCTGAATATCATTCTGAATGATATGGCTGAATCATAGTATATATATTATATGATATATATATATATATACTCACACCATGTTTTCTTTATCCATTAATCCATCAGTGGGCATTAAGGTTGTTCACCCAGATCTATTTTAAAATAAATTTCACTTGAGTATTTCAATTCACTTACAATGAACCCGTTAAAATGGTCACTTTAGGTGGGATTCTTTTCTTACTGTTTGTTTTGAGGGAATTTTTCTAAGCCAAGAAGCCACATTTTGCTAGACAGCCAAAAATAAACTAAATTTTAAAAGAATCAAGTGAAATATAAAACTGAGCTCCCAAGGCTGAGGCGAAACCACCACTTGGAAAATTTGGTTTTCCATCCCACCATCATCAGAAACAAACATGAAGTTAAGTGTAGCTCATGCCATATGCAATGTAGTCTTTTTTCTTTTAATTCAGTTGTAATTAATATACAGTGTTAGATTAGTTTCAGGTGTATACTGTAATGAATCAACAATTCTATACATTACTCTTTTTTTAATCTTTTGTAATGTTTATTTATTTTTTTAGAGACACAGAGAGAAACAGAACACAAGCAGGGGAGGGGCAGAGAGAGAAGACATAGAATCTGAAGTAGGCTCCAGGCTCTAAGCTGTCAGCACAGGGCCTGATGCAGGGATGGAACTCACGAACTGCAAAATCGTGACCTGAGTGGAAGTCGGATGCTTAACAAACTGAGCCACCCAGCACCCCATGATAAGTGTACTTGTAACCCCCCTCACCCATTTCACCCATCCGCCCCTAATCTCTCCTCTGGTAACCATCGGTTTGTTCTCTATATTTAACAGTCTGTTTTTAGTTTGTCTCCTTTCTTTGTTCTTTTGTTTTCTTTCTTAAATTCCACATACGACTGAAATCATACGGTATTTGTCTTTCTCTGACTTATTTCACTTAGGATTATACCCTCTAGATCTATCTATGTTGTTGCAAATGGCAAGATTTCATTCTTTTATATGGCTAAGTAATATTCCATTGTATAAATATACCACATCTTCTTTTTTTTTTATATATATATATGAAATTTATTGACAAATTGGTTTCCATACAACACCCAGTGCTCATCCCAAAAGGTGCCCTCCTCAATACCCATCACCCACCCTCCCCTCCCTCCCACCCCCCATCAACCCTCAGTTTGTTCTCAGTTTTTAACAGTCTCTTATGCTTTGGCTCTCTCCCACTCTAACCTCTTTTTTTTTTTTTTCCTTCCCCTCCCCCATGGGTTCCTGTTAAGTTTCTCAGGATCCACATAAGAGTGAAACCATATGGTATCTGTCTTTCTCTGTATGGCTTATTTCACTTAGCATTACACTCTCCAGTTCCATCCACGTTGCTACAAAAGGCCATATTTCATTTTTTCTCATTGCCACGTAGTATTCCATTGTGTATATATACCACAATTTCTTTATCCATTCATCAGTTGATGGACATTTAGGCTCTTTCCATAATTTGGCTATTGTTGAGAGTGCTGCTATGAACATTGGGGTACAAGTGCCCCTATGCATCAGTACTCCTGTATCCCTTGGATAAATTCCTAGCAGTGCTATTGCTGGGTCATAGGGTAGATCTATTTTTAATTTTCTGAGGAACCTCCACACTGCTTTCCAGAGCGGCTGCACCAATTTGCATTCCCACCAACAGTGCAAGAGGGTTCCCGTTTCTCCACATCCTCTCCAGCATCTATAGTCTCCTCATTTGTTCATTTTGGCCACTCTGACTGGCGTGAGGTGATACCTGAGTGTGGTTTTGATTTGTATTTCCCTGATAAGGAGTGACGCTGAACATCTTTTCATGTGCCTGTTGGCCATCTGGATGTCTTCTTTAGAGAAGTGTCTATTCATGTTTTCTGCCCATTTCTTCACTGGGTTATTTGTTTTTCGGGTGTGGAGTTTGGTGAGCTCTTTATAGATTTTAGATACTAGCCCTTTGTCCGATATGTCATTTGCAAATATCTTTTCCCATTCCGTTGGTTGCCTTTTAGTTTTGTTGGTTGTTTCCTTTGCTGTGCAGAAGCTTTTGATCTTCATAAGGTCCCAGTAATTCACTTTTGCTTTTAATTCCCTTGCCTTTGGGGATGTGTCGAGTAAGAGATTGCTACGGCTGAGGTCAGAGAGGTCTTTTCCTGCTTTCTCCTCTAAGGTTTTGATGGTTTCCTGTCTCACATTTAGGTCCTTTATCCATTTTGAGTTTATTTTTGTAAATGGTGTGAGAAAGTGGTCTAGTTTCAACCTTCTGCATGTTGCTGTCCAGTTCTCCCAGCACCATTTGTTAAAGAGGCTGTCTTTTTTCCATTGGATGTTCTTTCCTGCTTTGTCAAAGATGAGTTGGCCATACGTTTGTGGGTCTAGTTCTGGGGTTTCTATTCTATTCCATTGGTCTGTGTGTCTGTTTTTGTGCCAATACCATGCTGTCTTGATGATGACAGCTTTGTAGTAGAGGCTGAAGTCTGGGATTGTGATGCCTCCTGCTTTGGTCTTCTTCTTCAAAATTCCTTTGGCTATTCGGGGCCTTTTGTGGTTCCATATGAATTTTAGGATTGCTTGTTCTAATTTCGAGAAGAATGCTGGTGCAATTTTGATTGGGATTGCATTGAATGTGTAGATAGCTTTGGGTAGTATTGACATTTTGACAATATTTATTTTTCCAATCCATGAGCAGGGAATGTCTTTCCATTTCTTTAAATCTTCTTCAATTACCTTCATAAGCTTTCTATAGTTTTCAGCATACAGATCCTTTACATCTTTGGTTAGATTTATTCCTAGGTATTTTATGCTTCTTGGTGCAATTGTGAATGGGATCAGTTTCTTTATTTGTCTTTCTGTTGCTTCATTGTTAGTGTATAAGAATGCAACTGATTTCTGTACATTGATTTTGTATCCTGCAACTTTGCTGAATTCATGTATCAGTTCTAGCAGACTTTTGGTGGAGTCTATCGGATTTTCCATGTATAATATCATGTCATCTGCAAAAAGCGAAAGCTTGACTTCATCTTTGCCAATTTTGATGCCTTTGATTTCCTTTTGTTGTCTGATTGCTGATGCTAGAACTTCCAGCACTATGTTAAACAACAGCGGTGAGAGTGGGCATCCCTGTCGTGTTCCTGATCTCAGGGAAAAAGCTCTCAGTTTTTCCCCGTTGAGGATGATGTTAGCTGTGGGCTTTTCATAAATGGCTTTTATGATCTTTAAGTATGTTCCTTCTATCCCGACTTTCTCAAGGGTTTTTATTAAGAAAGGGTGCTGGATTTTGTCAAAGGCCTTTTCTGCATCGATTGACAGGATCATATGGTTCTTCTCTTTTTTTTTTGTTAATGTGATGTATCACGTTGATTGATTTGCGAATGTTGAACCAGCCCTGCATCCCAGGAATGAATCCCACTTGATCATGGTGAATAATTCTTTTTATATGCTGTTGAATTCGATTTGCTAGTATCTTATTGAGAATTTTTGCATCCATATTCATCAGGGATATTGGCCTGTAGTTCTCTTTTTTTACTGGGTCTCTGTCTGGTTTAGGAATCAAAGTAATACTGGCTTCATAGAATGAGTCTGGAAGTTTTCCTTCCCTTTCTATTTCTTGGAATAGCTTGAGAAGGATAGGTATTATCTCTGCTTTAAATGTCTGGTAGAACTCCCCTGGGAAGCCATCTGGTCCTGGACTCTTATACCACATCTTCTTTATCCATTCATCTGCTGATGGACATTTGGCTCTTAACGTGGCTATTGTAAATAATGCTGCAATAAATATAGGGGTGCAAAAATCTTTGGAAATGTAGTGTTAGTGTTTTCATATTCTTTGGGCAAATACCCAGTAGTGAAATTACTGGATCATATGGTATTTCTATTTTTAACTTTTTAAGGAACATTTATACTGTTTTCCACAGTGGCTGTACCAATATGCATTCCCACCCACAGTGCACGAGGGTTCCTTTTTCTCCACATCCTCACACAATATTTCTTGTGTTTTTTATTTTAGCCATTATGACAGGTATGAGGTGATATCTCGTTGTAGTTTTGATTTGTATTTCCTTAATGGTAAGTGACACTGAACATCTTTTCATGTGTGTGTTGGCCATCGTCTGTCTTCTTCAGAGAAATGTCTGTTCATGTCTTCTGCCCGCTATTAACTGGATTATTTATTTTTTTGGTGTTGAGTTGTATAAGTCCTTTATCTATTTTGGATATTAACACCTTATTGGATATATCATTTGCAAATATATTCTTCCATTCGGTGGGCTATCTTTTTGTTTTGCTGATGGTTTCCTTCACTGTGTAAAAGCTTTTTCTTTTGATTTAGTCCCAATAATTTAATTTTCCTTTTGTCTCCCTTGCCTGAAGAGACATATCCAGAAAAATTTTTCTACAGCTGATGTCAAAGAGATTACTGCCTATGCTCTCTTCTGGGAATTATATGGTCTCAGGTCTCACATTTAGGTCTTCAGGCCAATTTGAGTTCATTTTTATGTGCGGTGTAAGAAAGTGGCCCAGTTTCATTCTTTTGCATGTAGATGTCCAGGTTTCCCAACACCATTTGTGGAAGAGACTGTCTTTTTCCCACTGCATATTCTTGCCTCCTTTACTGAAGATAATTGACCATATAATCGTGGGCTTATTTCTGGGCTCTGTACTCTGTTCCATTGATCTATGTGTCGATTTTTGTGCCAGTACCATACCGTTTTGATTACTACTGCTTTGTAGTGTATCTTGAAATCTGGGATTGTGCTGTCTCCAGTTCTGTTCTTCTTTTTTCAAGATTGCTTTGACTATTTGGGATCTTTTGTGGTTCCATACAAAGTTTTGGGGGTGTTTGTTCTAGTTCTGTGAAAAATGCTGTTGGTATTTTGATCGGGATTATATTGCGTCTATAGATTGCTTTGTGTATATGGACATTTTAACGATATTTGTTCTCCCAATCCATAAGCATGGAATGTCTTTCCATGTGTATGTGTATCTTCAATTTCTTTCATCAATGTGTTATAGTTTTCAGAGTACCGGTTTTTCACCTCCTTGGTTAAGTTTATTCCTAGGTATTTTCTTATTTTTGGCGCAATTATAAATGGGACTGTTTTGGGGCACCTGGGTGGCTTAGTCAGTTATGCATATGACTTCGGCTCAGGTCATGATCTCATAGTTGGTGGGTTCAAGCCCTGCATGGGGCTCTGGTGTTGACAGCTCAGAGCC
This sequence comes from Lynx canadensis, assembly GCF_007474595.2. Lineage (NCBI taxonomy): Eukaryota > Metazoa > Chordata > Mammalia > Carnivora > Felidae > Lynx > Lynx canadensis. Next base: position 160,562,212 of record NC_044310.1, on the reverse strand, counting down.
TGGAGCCTGCTTCGGGTTTTGTGTGTCCCTCTCTCTCTGTCCCTCCCCTGTTCTCTGTCTCTCTCTGTCTCTCAAAAAATAAATAAAAAAAAATGTTTCAAAAAAATTTAATAAAAATAAAAGGGACTCTTTTCTTAATTTCTCTTTCTGCTACTTCATCATTAGTGTATAGAAATGCAATGGATTTCTGTATATTGATTTTCTATATACTGAAAGGCCAAACTTAGAGGAAACATTTTAAAAAAAAATTTTTAATGTTTATTCTTTGAGAGAGAGAGAGACAGAGCATGAGTGGGGGAGGGACAGAGAGAGAGGGAGACACAGAATCTGAATCAGGGTCCAGGCTCTGAGCTGTCAACACAGAGCCCGATGTGGGGCTCGAACTAGTGAACCAGGAGATCATGACCTGAGCCGAAGTCAGACGCTTAACCGACTGAGCCACCCAGGCACCCTGAGGAGACATTTTTAAAATTGATTTCTGTAAAGAAAAAATTGTTTTGTTTTCTAGGGGAGCCTGGGTGCCTCAGTTGGTTAAGCGTCTGATTTCGGCCCAGGTCATGATTTCACAGTTATTGGGTTCAAGCCCCTCATCAAGCTCTCTGTTGTCAGCGTGGAGCCTGGAGCCTGCTTGGGATTCGGTGTCTCCCTCTCTCTCTGCCCCTCCCCCACTCGTGCTCTGTCTCTCTCTCCCTCTCTCAAAAATAAATAATAAACATTAAAAAAAAAAAGTAAAGAAAAAAATTTTGCTTTCTACAAAAAGAACTTCAATGAAAAACAATAACAAGCTGACTCTGAGTCAGGACTTAAACCAGTGATGTCTGGAGTGTGTCAGTTCAGATCAAGGCAAGCACTCAAGAGTGGCAGCTTAGCCTCACCTACTGAGGTGAGGGGCTGGAACGATTTCCTCTGCATCTCAAGGACTCGGTTTTCTAATCCACAAAATGTCCAGCATTCTTGTCTCCCTGGGTTGTTACACGAATTAAATGAATTATGGACGTGAGGTATGGAGCACAATGCCTACTATTAAATACATAGAGAGTAAAATAGTAGCTATGAAAATGAAGAAGGAGAAAATATTCTAGAAAATAAAACAAGAGCAGGCTTCAGGCAATGGGTATTAAACACAGGGCAGAGGCTATGTACATGAGGTCACCTGCACCCCACAGTCACTTCATGTAAATGGTCCGGATAAACCGTTCCTTCCCTTTGAGCTTGGCCAATAGTCCCTGTCATTGCACTTCCTCAGTGCCTGGCGTTTGGGCGCAAGCACGTCCACGCTTCACACTAGCTCTGGGCCACTTGCACCTCTTGCCGTGTTTGCAGAAGCAACGATGGGCCCCAAGCTCCACACCAGAAGCTGGAAAGGGAAAAACAGCTCAGAGGACCAGCCGGCGAGGAGGCCGGGCGGGAGAATGAGGTGAAAGTGGAAGGACAGGGGCGCCTGGGTGGCTCAGTCAGTTAAGCATCCGACTTCCGCTCAGGTCATGATCTTGTGGTTCCTGAGCTGGAGCCCCGCATCGGGCTGTGCGCTGACAGCTCAGAGCCTGGAGCCTCTTCAGATTCTGTGTCTTTCTCTCTCTGCCCCTCCCCTGCTCACACTCTGTCTCTCTCTCTCTCTCTCTTAAAAATAAAACATTAAAAAAATTAAAAAAGAAAAAGTAGAAGGACATTTCCAAACACATTCTTATCTCCTTCCTTTCACAGTCTGTCCAACCAGGGGAAACGTTAGTGATAAAGATCCTCCAAAACTGTGGCCGACTTAACAAATCACTGCTACTCTGTTTGAAACTTTAGCTTATTGAATACATCTTGCTGCTAATGTTAAAGCAGCTTATACTATTGAAAAATCAATTGGCGAGGTAGTTAAGAGAACCTGCTGCTTAATAGAGAAATCAGACTCTGAACGTCAAAATTTCTTCACAGTTGAATCTGGAAAGCAAGCCATTTGCACATGAATAATTAAGAACTCACTATTCAATAAGTCGCTTCTGTTAGCACATTAGCAAGACGTTTGAACTCAAGGTAATAAATTCTGCCCTGTGAACGTACCACTGTATAGAACAAATAACAAAGAAGGAAAAGAATGCAGAAATTTGGACCACCTAATAGTTGAGAATGTTCCTGTAACAATGGCTTTGCTGTCCCAGATCACATGATTAAAAGTGAGGGGCCTAATGATTCTGCATTATACAAGGTATTTCTGGGCAGTCCTGGTGAAAAAGGAGAAAAATGGGCTCACTGGCACTTATATCACATTTCATCTCTCAAAAATCTTTAGAAAGTCAGTGCATTTCCAAAAGGCAAAGCCACTGTCCTAATTTTATATCTGGAGACATTAAAGCAGGGACTTTTCCTAAGAGAGAATGCCAGGGTCTCTGAACAAATTAAGACTCAGGATATCTCGACTTCTGATTTGGTAACCAACACCACACCTTTATAGTCTCCTTCAGCTTTGGCGGACAAAGACCAAATTTCCTGCCTCCCAAACCAGGAACTGTAGCAGGTCACCAAGAGTAATCTCCTGGGGCGCCTGGGGGGCTCAGTCGGTGGAGCCTCTGACTTCGGCTCAGGTCATGATCTCGCGGTCTGTGAGTTTGAGCCCCGCATTGGTCTGTGCTAACAGCTCAGAGCCCGAAGCCTGTTTCTGATTCTGTGTCTCCCCCTCTCGCTGCCCCTTCCCCGCTCATACTCTGTCTGTCTCTCTCTGTCAAAAATAAATAAACATTAAAAAAAAAAAAAAAAAGAGTAATCTCCGTCCAAGGTGTTCTCTGGCAGGAAACCACCACCAGGAACATTGTATCAGTTAGGTTGGGGTGTTCAGACATAAACACATGTGCTTGTTCTTCCTGCTTACAGAAGGGTGGAAAGTGTAGAAAGGCTAACCAGGGGGATTCACTCTCTACCCAGTCCAATGAACCAGGGTGAATTTTTTTTCAGCCTTGGACCCTACTAGTAAATAGAGTCTCCACGCCATCGCTCCAGAAGTTTGCTTTCCCAGAGTAGCCAATCCACCCCCAGTTGCTATTGGTTACAGAAGAGTTTGGGTAAATGCCACACTGGTTGAAAGGAAGGTAAGAGGGTGTGGGAGACAGTCAGCTCTTTGATTTTGAAGGGCTATTAGAATATCCTAATTTACACTCTGTAAATAACCAAAATATTTTCTTTCTCTGAGCTTTCTTTATGTGCTGGCTACAGTCATCTAGCAATGTCTTTAGTGGTTATAAATAATTTCTAGCTGTATTTTGTAAACAGTTCAAACGCAGGAAAAATAGTTTTAGTGTTATGTGTATTTTTAAAATATATTCCTTAGTTGAAATCTTTTCAAATGTTAATTAAAAGGATATAGATGTATATAGAATATATATATATATATTCTATATATATATGCTAGCCATTAGCCACTTACAATAAATACTCAAAAAGGAGAGTAGCATTAAGTAGACACCCTGTCCATCTGTTCAGATTCCATCAACAGTATGCATACATCTCTCTCCCACTTCATATTTGTGATACTGTGTTTCATCTGCTTACAAAACTGTCTGCTACAGGGGTGCCTGGGTGGCTCAGTTGGTTGACTTCAGCTTAGGTCACCATCTCACGGTCGGTGGGTTCAAGCCCCGCACTGGGCTCCATGCTGACGGCTCCGAGCCTGGAGCCTGCTTCCGATGCTGTGTCTCCCTCTCTCTCTGTCCCTCCCCTGTTCACACTCTGTCTCTCTCTGTCTCAAAAATACGTTTATGGAGCCCAGCGCGGGGCTTGAACCCACCGACCGCGAGATCGTGACCTAAGCCGAAGTCGGACGCTTAACTGACTGAACCACCCAGGCGCCCCTAAAATGAATTTTTTTTTTTAAACTGCCTGCTACTAAACTTAATTCCTTCAGTGTGGAGGTCAGCTTTATTCAAGCTTTATTCATCTTTGTATCCCTGGTACCAATAACTAGTCCTGGAACACGGAAGCTAGAAAAAATGACTGACTATGGTACCTAAGCATTTTTTTTCTTTTTTTTTTTTTTACAGAAAATGTGTCACCCTTGTATTATATGCTGCAAATGGAGCATACCCAACAGTATACTTTATTCAAAGGGCACATCCTCCCTCCCCAGATTCCTCTAAAGATCAGGAATTCTCATGGAAATGCAAAACGCCTTCCTCCAGTCAGCCAATTAACAAGGCACCATTCTGGACTCAAGGTCTCCAAAGAGCTAATCCCGCCAACAATTCAAAGACAGCTAGGAAAAAGTGAAAGTGGACTGCATAATCTGGAGCGGAAATTCTTAGCAAAGGATTTGGGGGAGGTTAGAGGGAGAGTGAAGAGGTGGGTGGATGGAAGAGGGGGGTGTGAAAGCTGAAAATCCAGAAGCCTTTTGAACAAAGAAAGTAGCAGTGTCCTTGGAGGGCTAGATCCCCTAAATTGGAAAATCCATGGTTTCACTCCTTGGTCTGCTGTCCCAGCGTGCTCACAATGCTGCCACCGTCAGTGTGCCTCGTCCTTTAGTCACCAAATAAAAAGATGTAGTGACCTGAAGTAGGAAGGGTCCGGGTGACACGCTTCCTAATCTCCCCCGTCTCCCCCGCCCAATCCACCCAACAGTGTGTGACTGGGACAGTCTCTGCACCTGGCCTTCTCCCAATCCCAGCTGTCCTTGCCGAACTGGGAGAAAGCTTAATGCCAGCTAGGCCTTCTCAGGAAAGGATTTCTGGGAGAGAGCATGCATTGAGTATACATGGCAGACCAGCTGAGGCTCACAAGCTTGAAGCAATACTACAGATGTAACTTTTTATTACAAAAAAAAATCAAAAGACCTGAGAAAATAGGCTTCTGTTCGCCACTACAAGGATGATATATTATGGTTAAGAGCCACAACTATAGTTTACATAGAATTCTGGAGACACGGTTAGTGTGTGTGAGGGCATATGGTTACGGCAATAAATGACAAACCATGAGGTAAACAGCGGGAAAAGGCATCCAATGTGTGAGTCCCAGAGTTTAATACTTACAGACTAAATTGCTTTATATAAACATCAATTTTCTCTGGGATTTGTTCAAGGTTGATAGTAAAATTGTCAGCCAAGAGTTATCTGTTTAGAGCCTGTGCAATTACTCTCAATCATATATTCCATTTAATAGATCTCTCAATTGTTACTACATATTAAGAATTCAGCACATACCAAGGTTTACTCAATATTATTAAATACTCAGTGCATGCTCAGTGTATACATAAAGGTTTCTTGAGAGTTTTCTTCCATTTTTTTTTCCATCATTGGGTAAGAGATTTGAGAAATGACTTGTAATACTGAATTCATTCTTAGAGTTCTAAGGTCACTAGAAAGTGTTTGAGGAAGACTCAAGATGGCCACACGTTTTTTGACATTCGTTTCATTGAGAGATGGGGTCTAACTCCCTCACCTTAAATCTGAACTGGCCTTAGAGATTTTCTTGACTAATAAAAATGAGCAGATGTGATGTTCTGAGACTTCCCAGGCTAAAGCGTAAGGAGCCTTACAGCTCATTCCTGGGACTCTTGGAACACTCATTCTTGGGCCCTAAGCTATGCAAGAAGTTCAACTTCTATGGCACAAGAACCATGAGACCACATGGAGGGGGAGAGGTCCAACAGAGCCCAGCCTTCAGCTGTCCATGGCAAAGCGCCAGCTATGGGAGTGAAGCTATCTTGGGCCCTACAAACCTGCCCAGCCACCAGCCGAATACCGCCAAGAAATCCCAGCGGAGACCATGTGGAGAAAAAGCAGCGTCCAGCCAATCCCTGCCTGGAATCCAAACCCACAGAATTGTAAGATGTTCATACAGCGGTTGTTTTGAGACACTAAGTTTTAGGGTAGTTTGTGATGCAGCAACAGCTAACCACAACAGATGAGGTATAAAGTTCCCACGTGGGACCCTTCTGATGGTGAGCATCACCTTCTATTCAGCTGGTCCGTCCTCTGACATCTTTCTCAGTGGGAGCAAATCCACAGTGCTAGGCCGTGGTTGGCAAAATTTTGGGGTCATGATCTTCGAGAAATGAGGGCAGTTATACTTGCTTAAAGGTGACTAGAACAGAGTTTTGAGGGTGATGATTTCATGGCTCCATGACTAATTTTCAATCACTCAATAATAGATCCAAAGCATGTGCAAATAGGGTAGGCTTTGTATGGTTTCTCCCAGCCTCTAGCATGGGGGATAGGGGAGGAACAAAAAGCGGCTCTGTCTGGTGTTGTGCGGTTCATAAGAGCTTCTGCTGAGCCACTTGGTGCTCCCTGACCCAATTTTACCTTTAAGAGTCTTTTCTAGTGCCTAGGGCCAGTAATGTTACATATATCCATTATGACAACAAAATGAAAATGGCACCGCAGAGTGTCAGGTAAGCAGGAAGGCAAATCCCAAAGTGTCATTCCAACACGGAGTGGAAGAATCCCAGCCGAAGGGAGGCTGCCTAAAACTTAAAAGATCCCCCACCAATGTCTGTCAGCCTCCCTCTTCATTAAAGGCCTTTCTCCCCCTCTCTCCAGCTCTAGTTTCATTTTGTGAGAAGGTTCACTGCCTTATGTGCCATGAGCAGACAAGCTTATCGAATGAACTGTAAATCTAATCAGTTTGGCGCAGGGGTTTCATGGGAGCCGTGTAAACAATAGCTGGAGTTGTGTTAAGCCTCACTGACTCCAACTGATTCCCAGTTTGGTTCATTTGTGCAGAACAGTTGGAGATACAAAGCCAAGCCCATTAATTTCCAGAGAGCAGTTGTAACAGAAGAACGAGCTGTCAATCCCCAGGAGGCTTTCAATCCAAGGTCTAACTCCAGGATTTTATTCAAGGTATAAGGTGTGTCTTTGAGTTACTCAGTTTCTTTCCATTTCCTCAATATTCTGCATTTCTAGGGAGATTCTGGCAATTCTCGTTGAAACTGAGATCCTGTGGAGAAATGGGCAGAGAACGTCTCCAAGTTCTTATAGCCCCTCATAATAGTGATCAAAGTATGGTCCTGAGTCCCCACCCATGATTTTTTCTTAACATGGTTGTGCCCCAGATCACCTCTGAAAAACAGACTTAATTAGCTCCGGCAGCTAATTCAGTTCGATTTCTTATTTGTATACTTTTACAGCAACACGTTCATTTTTTTTAATGTGAAATACACCCTCCTGACTGTAAAGTTTATATAGTTACAGTGCTGAAGTCACACCAATTTTCAATCTCTTAAATAGCATATGTTTAGTTTCCAGATGGAAAAAATGAATATTCACCACGGCTCCGTTAGGAATACCAATTTCCCATCACTCCCCAGCATTGGGCAACGCAGTTATAATACTGTGTTAATTTAAGGCATTTTCTGGTCCTCTGAGCCTTGTATTTACATTCTAGCTGAAACTGCAAATGGCAGTGAATGGAGATGATGATATTTGCCTTATCTCAATTTTTCTGTGAGAAGGAGAAAAGCACTTAAGCTTGAAATAAGCAGATGTGGAAACACTTCTCACTAATCAAAATGTTTACCACTGGGTTAGAAGAGGCTGCCTGTTTACAGGCATTGAACCTGATATGTATCCTTAGCAAGATGAGTGTATTTAGTGTGACAGAACCTTGGGGCAGAACTTGCGCAGCTTAGTTCAGATGACAACTAGCAAAACCACATTTCTTTATTAGGCTTTTCACACTTCGTGAACTTGGATTCAAGAGTGTCTCTTGTGTCTATTTTACTATAGACTCCCACACCACATACCCACAGCTTCAAATCACCATAGCCAGAAGAAATAGAGAGGAAAACAAAACAAAAACAATGTCACTACAAGATTCAAAGAATCAGCTTTGCAAAAATATTTTATATTAAATGAAGGACGCTTTAATTGGAATAAATGAAATTAAATATCTAATATTCTGGAAAACAACAGAAACTGTGCAACTGCTCTCAATTTGATCCCAGGCAGTTGAAAATATTCATAACAGGAAACTAATGAAATAATATATATGAAGATGACAGGAGATTGCCAGTGTGATTCTGTAAGGAGCTTGGCAAAACAAACCAGTCTCCAGTCTTTCTATAGTAAAATCATGGCCACATTGATTGGGAGAAAGTGACAAGAGACCCACCCGCATTTTCTTGAAAAAGACCACCATGGTTTAAAAATCACAGAATCCCACCTCAAACCAGCTTGAGCTATACAATCGGTATTCAACAAAAGTTGTGGCACTACTTATCACAACAATAACAATTATGGCTTATTTACCGTGTGATAGGTAGCTCCCAGAGAACATTTAACATTGATTCGTTTATTTAATCTTCACGAGAACCTGTATCAGAAATATTCTGGAGGGGGTGGGGTGCGCCTGAGTGGCTCAGTTGGTTAAGAGTGGGGCTCTTGATTTTGGCTCAGGTCATGATCTTACAGTTCCTGAGTTCAAGCCCTGAGTCGAACTCTGCCCTGACAGCATGGAGCCTGCTTGGGATTCTCTCTCTCTCTCTGTCCCTTCCCTGCTCTCTCTTTCTCTCTCTTCCTCAAGATAATTAAATAAACCTAAAAAGAAGTTATTTAAAAAAAATATATTCTGGGGCACCTGGGTGGCTCAGTTGATTAAGCATCGACTCTTGGTTTCAGCTTAGGTCATGATCTCGTGGTTTGTGGGTTCGAGCCCTGTGTCAGGCTCTACTTGGACAGTGCAGAGGCTGCTTGGGATTTTCTCTCTTTCCCTCTCTGTCTGCCTCTCCCTTGCTCTCTCTCTCTCTCTCTCTCTCTCAAAAATAAATGAATAAACTTAAAAAAATTTTTAATAAAAAATATTCTTAGTGGTCCCATTTCACGTATGTACGAACAGCAGGGTCACATAAGTCCCCCAAGTTACACAGATCAGAAGTGTCAAGGCCAGATTTTGATTCTAAGTAGGCCAGCTCCAGAGCCTGTATACATGACTCCAACCCCCAACCAATTCCCAGAATATGTGACTTTTTAAAGTTATCAATCAAGAACAAGTATTATCTTTTGGTTTTATTTTGGTAAGAGTTGGAGTCATGGCTTCTAGACTTAAATCACAAGTTAAAAGTGGTCAATAGGGACAGTGTCCACCTGTGATGTTCTGAAGAGAGTCCCATGGGGTTCATTCTTAGAATCTATCTCATTCAGCATCAGTATTTATTAGGTAGATAAAAAGAGACTGTGTTTCCTCAATTTCTGTATGCTAATGACTTCAGTGAAATTGTTAACAGTATGCTAATGACTTCAGTGAAATTGTTAATATCTTGGAAGACGATGGAAATTCCAACTAACTCTCAGAAAAGGGGGGGAATAATTATATAAAAATTATTCAATTCACTTTAGATGTGCCAGAGATGTTTATTAAATACAGTGCCAAATCAGCCACTCCACGCTACATGTGCTCACGTGCCCGGCATAGGTGATTGGATGTGGACCAACACTTGACCCAGGGGTGTTGGACTGCCCGTGGGTCACAGTCTGTCCATAGGCTGGAGTGGGCCTATCAGATCTCTGCTCTTGGCAGTTCTCTAGAAAACAGAGTGTCCCAGTGGGCTACAGCAACTCAGGTTGAAAAGTTATGATATAAGGAAAGAAAATGAGAGGCCATTGTGGCCATGTACACATGCAAGCCAAAGCTACGGGGGAGCAGAAGCTTTGAATGAGCAGAGCAAGATGGCCCATTGGGAGAGAAGGATGAAGAAGAGATACAGAGTGAAAGAGAAAGGGAGAGAGACGAACATGAGAAATCAGAGCACGGCTATGCTTTGTGCCTCTCCAGATTCTGGCGGTGCTCATGTTCCACTGTGGTCCACAGGAACTCTTACAAGCCCCATGGCCTTAGAACTCAAGAGGGGCTCTGTTCCTTGCAAACAGAAAAACCTAACCTGAAAATTAGATGAGCGAAAAGCAATTCACTTTTGGACAAAATCTCTCTACTCCAAAATAGGTTAGGGAAATGTTGATGCACGAAGAGAAAAAGAAAAATGACTTAAAGAATAATTTTACCTATGTGAAACCATTTTTCAAAGAAACAATACAATACTGACCTATATGAAAAGGAATGTATTACATAAATCATGATTTTTTAAGAGGCAGGTTTCAAAAAACTTTCTGCTCTCTTTTAATCAAATCTTACTTAGCACACAGTGTCATTTTTGCCATCCTTTAAAATAAAAAAGATATAGGGGTGCCTGGATGGTGCCTTGGTTAAGTATCCAACTCTCGGTTTAGGCTCAGGTCATGATCTCATGGTTTCATGAGTTCAAGCTCAGCATGGGGCTCTGCACTGGCAGCACGGAGCCTGCTTGGGATTCTCTGCCTCCCTCTCTGTGCCTCCCCAACTCGCATTCTCTGTCTCTCCCAAAATAAACTTAAAAAAATAATAATAAAATAAAAAAAGATACAGAGATATAGATCTCCTGGCAAGTGTTTCAAGAAATTTTAAATTATTAAAGTATGACTTATAAGTGAAACTGTAAGGAATTGGGGCTCTTTGGTCTAGAGAGAAGAAAGTTGAGTAACTTTTTATTGTCTTCAAAGGTATGGAAGGTTTTTAATCACAATTATGTCTTGTATTCATAGAAGTAGGAATGAGCTTCGGTCAAATCTCTTCTGTCAAATAGGAGGAGGAGTCTGTTCACAGGTTACACAAGGCCAAGGACTGCCTAGCCCTGAAGACATGTTCAAGAAGAAATTTAGAAAACACATGGAAGTCTCGCATGGTTGACAAACAGAACTCAGTAGCATCTTTGGATCTGAGGCTGCCAACAAAAATACCCAATGCCAATCCAGAAGTGCCATGGGGAGCCATGAGTCAGATGAGAAGGAATAAATAAATAGAGTATAGAAGAAAAAGAGAGGAAGAAGAAATAAACAGATAGGGACATGTGTCAGAGGAAGTGGTCATGTTAGCTTTCACCTTTCAGATGATGTCCAAAGGTCACTCTTTGCTCTCTTATTTTGTACAATATACTATGCAACGGGGTAGCTGTCATCAAATCACATCCCGGTTTAGAAGTAACCCAAGTTGAGCATGACAAATAGAGTGGCCAAGAGTTCAGGCACTTCATGTGTAGTCGTCCTTCCTGATCTTCACAAGACCTTCCTGGGGGAGACACCTGAGAGTCAGTCTAAGACTGACTCATCAACTACCTTCAGGAACCCAACTGAGAGTGGACCCTACCAGAGTGGGAATGCCTTGACCACAATATCAATCATGGTGTCAACTTGGAGTGCCCATTCTATGCAGAGCTCTGCCCCTGGGCAAAGGTGTCACTTGAAGGAAAATGGGTGACACGGTCCTTATTCCTAAGGTACTGTGCTGATGAAGAGAGATGTGAAGGCAGCTTTGTCTCCATGTTGGAGCATAGAGGGCTAAATCCTAATTCCAAGTCCATGCTTATTTTATGAGAAACCTGAAGCATACCACTTCTCTTGGTTCTCCAATTCCATTCCTATAATACAGGGGAGGCTACAGGGGAGGCTGACTTTTCTTTGACGATATATCATGTTACATATGACGTACACATATGTGACTGAATTGCTGTGTTTAATTAAAGTTGGGCTTTTTTTTTAAGTTGTGCTCTTACTAATGAGAAAGAAACGGTATGGTACTCACTACTCAAAATTCTTGCTTTATGGACCGCCTTAGAGGTCATAAAGCTTTTGTATGAAAAGAAACTTGAGGGATCATGTATAATTCAATCGTCTCAGGTATACAGAGTTGAGGAAACTGAAACCCATAAAGGGTTAGAGGCAGAATCAGGATTAGATCATGAGTCTCCCTAATCTCACCAAGTATTTTCCCTAGCAGGCCAGATCAACACAGAGGTGACATGCTCTTTTTTTCAAGCACAACCCCCCACACTAGAATTCCTAGGGCTTTGCATTGGAACATATCCATGGAAGTTATATTTGCCCAGAGATGCTAAAGTTGTGAGCAAACACCTGGCAGAGTTTGAGGTGATTTCATGACTGTGTTTTGCCATCACATTCTACTGAGGCTGGATCTTGTCTGCTTTAATAGGGTCGCCAGTCACTGCCACTCAGGTTCCACACAAGGGCTTGCAGTCTCTCTGACTTCATACTACTTCTAATCCAGACATGGAGAGAAATCATCCCTTCCCCCTCTTCTAGAGGTTCTACCCCAGATTGTGTCTATGTTCACAAGTTCATCCTGAAGTCAATCAATTCAAATGGACTTATTCTAATGTGCCTTAGATCATACTTGCTCTGGGTTGAGTGTGAATCTAGTTTCATTTTCCATAAGGGAATGAAATTATTCTAAATAAAAACAGTGTTTTTAAAAAGTTAGAATATGACTCACATGCTCACTATTAAAGCAACTGAGACATGGGGTGCCTGGGTGGCGCAGTCGGTTAAGCGTCTGACTTCAGCCAGGTCACGATCTCGCGGTCTGTGAGTTCGAGCCCCGCGTCAGGCTCTGGGCTGATGGCTCGGAGCCTGGAGCCTGTTTTTGATTCTGTGTCTCCCTCTCTCTCTGCCCCTCCCCCGTTCATGCTCTGTCTCTCTCTGTCCCAAAAATAAATAAACGTTGAAAAAAAAATTAAAAAAAAAAATAAAGCAACTGAGACAATAGAAGTGTATAAAACAGAAAGTGACATTTTCCTCCCTGTCTAATGCCACTCCCCTGAGATAATCATTGTTAACAGTGAGGTTTACATCCTCCCTTTTATGCATGTAGGAACATGTTTATAAATATTTGTCTTCCAAACCTTGCACGATTTAAGAAGCTCCTTATTAGAGATCATAGGTCAAACTCCCTCTTAAGAGTGTATTAGGCCCTACTTTGGGGACCCTGAAAATGATAATAATATAGGTATGGAACAGGGCAACCTGGCTTACTAGTTTGGGCAGGTTACTCTAAACATGCAAATAGGTCAAATTTGGTAATTTAAAAATAGGATGCCAGCTCTTACTAGAGTTAATAATAAGAATTATGGAACTGAAATTATTTCTCAGTGCTCTTCTGCTGAGTTGCAGAAAGGTTTCAAACATAGGAAAGTTATATTTAATACTAAATGGTATCTTATTTTACATTAATTAGGAACCTACTTGGCACAGTTTGGAATTCTATGTTTGCTGGTGATTTCTTTTGGTTATAGTAGTCACTAATGGCTAGGTGATGTTCCCCTGATATTTAGGGAAGCGGTTATGACTTCATCTGATTTGAAGGAATATTCTCTCTAGTCTTACTATGACGAAGGCAGGTCCATGCCCAAATACCTGAGGGCTGTGCCTGCACATGCCGCAGTTGAGGCAATGTAACCTGAGGTACTATTTACGCGAGGGCTCCCAAGCTGCTGAGCACCTGGCGGCTGCTCAAGGAGAAGGGACACCTGTACTTGGGAAAGAATAGTAGCTCCCCATGGTAAGCATTCACCCCTTACAAGTCTGTAATTAGAAGTGGATAACACCTTTAAGCTGACTGCTGGCTCTCATGGTCTCAGACAAGCTATTAGCTTTCATTGAGTCCCTTGTAGCTGAATAGGACACATGGGGGTAAGGTACAGGGAGTGTGTATTTAGCACAAGTGCTCAATGAGGCTCTGTACCTTGTGGTCTGAGATATCAAGGAGTCCTGCTTAGCCAGAAGAAGAAAAGAGGTAAAGCCTAAATGATTGTCAGAGCAAGCCAAAGGCTCAGCAATTTGTGTGATTACCACTCACTTTCCCTATCAATGAGATACAAACGACTTCGACCTCTAATCTAAATCTCACCACAATTTTCTCTGTGCTCCCGAGTGCTGTTCACTGCCTCAATTTCTTGTTCTGGAAAGTAGGGTTAGCGGTGCCTGTCTCCAAAGGAGGATCGGTTGGTTCATGCCACAGATGGTGTTGAAAATATAGATCAACGGTCAAAAATCTATTTACAACAATCACAAAATGTTGCCCCATTTGCTCTCTTATTCTGGAATTTAAAAAAAAATCAATTACTATTTGAAATAGGCTAGGGCAATGTTTCTCAAACTAAGATTTATAAGCTCTGAAAGAATTTTTTAATTCAGAGATTTCTTTTAGATTATAATCTAAGAAAAGTAATACAAGAGTGTTCTGGACCATTGGGATGACCACTTATGACCAAACACTATCTTGAGTTCAGCATATGCATTTGTGTTTCCATGAGACCTGGTGCCAACCCTACAGTGTTGTACACAACATTGTACACGAATTATATGCTAGGCAATGTACTAAATTCAATGGACAACCACTATAGAGGATCAATGGATAGAACTGCAAAAACTAAAAATAACAGCAGTAACACCGAGGAAGCCTCAGATAAGGGTCCTTCATATTGAAGATTGAAAGAATCAAGTCAACTAGTGAAATGTACAACAGCTAAACACATCTTTCTATTATTAAACCCAACACCAGCAATTTGGTTTTCATTAAACACCATCTATTGCTTATTTGGATTTTACTGGTTTTATAATATAGATGTTTAACTGATAAATGCATTTTGGTATTATGCTTGCCTAATATTCATAAACCTAGAAAGGATATACCTAGTTTTACTTGTATTTATGTTTAAGTACCGTTAGTTTATTATTATTTTTTTTTATTTTAGAGTGAGAGTGTGAGTGGGGGAGAGGGGCAGAGGAGAGGAGAGAATTTAAGAAGCTCGATCCCACCACCCTGGGATCATGACCTGATCCCAAATCAACAGTCAGATGTTCGACTGACTGAGCCACCCAGGTGCCTCTAAGTAATGTTACTTTAAAAAAAAATTAAGTCATCACTTGGGCTTTTTTTTCCATGAAAAGCAGTCTATAAATTAATTTAATTTGAGAAATACCTAACTAAGGTATTAGCTGCAGTTTGGTTTGTTAAATAGGAAATCTCATTCTAATGCCAGCCGTTGAAAAGGAATTTTGTCAGCAACTCCCAAGCGGAGATTTAAAGCTGGTGGACCATCCTAACGTTATTCAAAGTTTTCTTTCCAATGCACATTTATTAATATAGTCACTTATGCATCAAACATTGAATACCTCTAGGCACTGTTAATAAACTGAAAGAATGCCCAGTAGAAATGTATTTATCTGGGAAGTAAGAAGCCTCTTTGGGGAAAGAAACCCCAACTATATGTGTTCACTACCATGTCCAGCCAACTGGTGGAGTGACCAAATATGTTACTGATTCCGGTCCTATTTACCTATTCCTGTGATAATGCCATATTAGTTTTTTTTTAATTTTTTAATGTTTATTTATTGAGAGAGCATGAGCATGGGAGGGACAGAGAGAGGAGGAGACACAGAATATGAAGCAGGTTCTAGACTCTGAGCTATCAGCACAGAGCCTGATGGGGGGCTCGAACTCACAAACCATGAGATCATGACCTGAGTTGAAGTCAGACGCTTAACTGACTGAGCCACCCAGGCGCCCCATAATGCCATATTGTTTTGATCAAAATAATTATGATACATTTTTAAACGTGGGCAAATCCTACATCATTATTCTACTTTTTCAGGATTTTCCTAGATACTTTTATCATGGATTTTTTTCTTCAGACAAACATTAGAACATTTTTGTCAAGTTCTCCCTAAAATCCTATTGGCATTCTCATTACAAATTTGTTAAAAATCAAAGCTTAATTAAAGGGGATTGACTTACTAATGGATATTATTATTATGTCTTTGCCAGGAGAAAAATAGAATTCAAACCTCCTCTTACATGTCTCAAAAGGAAACTGGGTTTTTTTTTCTACAGATAGGTATATTCCTATGTTGTTGATGTTTTGTGTGTATCAACATCTTAGTATGAACGGGATCTGTATTTTTCTTATATTCCTATGTATTGCTTGCATAGGGGAGCAGTCTTTTTTTTTTCAATATATGAAATTTATTGTCAAATTGGTTTCCATACAACACCCAGTGCTCATCCCAACAGGTGCCCTCCTCAATACCCATCACCCACCCTACTCTCCCTCCCACCCCCCATCAACCTTCAGTTTGTTCTCAATTTTTAAGAGTCTCTTATGCTTTGGCTCTCAATAGGGGAGCAGTCTTGATCTGCACAGTTATCTTGTAACTAATCCCCCTAAATGCTTATTCTTTCTGAGAACTGAGTACTTTCAATTCTTTTTACCTGAATGCTCCCCATGGCAGATACCATTTTAACTAATGTTATTAACTCAGTATTTTTTTTTAATATTTATTTATTTTTGAGAGAGAGAGAGAGAGCATGAGTAGAGAAAGGCCAGAAGGAGAGGGGGACACAGAATCCGAAGCAGGCTCCAGGCTCTGAGCTGTCAGCACAGAGCCTGATGCAAGGCTTGAACCCACAGACTGTGAGATCATGACCTGAGCTGAAGTCGGACGCTTAACCGACAGAGCCACCCAGGCGCCCCTAACTCAGTCTTTAAATCTCGCGCTTTGCAGATATTTGCATTTGATTCCTTACTACAGTACTTGTGATAGAAATACATTTGGAGATACAATTTTATTAATAAAACTGATTGTCAAGGATGATGTGTGATAGATCATTCCCAGTACATTTATTCCAAAGTAACAAACAGAATTTGTTTTTCTGTTGCTTCCCTTGGTTTGGACAGTCTTTCAATATTTACATAAGGAGTACTTATGTCCTTTTAAATATCTATCTCTCGCAAAACATTTTGTTATAAAACAGCAAAGTAACAGGTTCACCACCGTTTAGTCAGATGCCTTACATTAACTTTGAATTTAGTGATAACACTGAATAATAACACACTGTTTCATATTTCCAAACAGTGACAGGTCAGAAGCGAAAATCTGGTTGCTAATCTGCTGTGCTGGTGCCATGTTAAACTCTGGTTTTGGAGCAGCAGAATTTTGGCATTTTTGTTCTGCTTGCTCACTGCTCTGGCCCAAGGAAATGAGTTGGATGAGTGCCTTTCTTTTTTATTCAGAGATGCCATAGATTAATTTTAAAGACTGCCTTTCATCTACATAACAGAATGAGTTCAGATAGCCTTTTAAGCTATTATCTGCAGTTGGGAACTTTGTGCTGGAAAGTCATCCCGGTTATACAAAAGAGGTCTGTTGGAAACACTGAACAATGAGAGTTTGACATTTTTCTCCTTCTGCCTCCAGAAAAGAAGCAAAGCAACTATTTTATTGCATTTATGTGTTTCATAAAAGAATGTGGGGTTATATTTCTATGCCAGCAAGCTTCATGGAAATGACACAACTGTGCAGCTTGTTTAAGGGGACACTCTCATTAATACCTTATCCTCACTGAGTTGGTTGAAAGAAAGGGGCAGAAAATTATTCCATGTGTCCTCCTAGGCACTCAAACTGTGTACTTGTTTAAGTGTAAGAAAAATAAGGAGTTAGGCTTCACGTAGGACGGAACTCAGCCTTATTTTGCAGGGGGAGGGCAATCAGGGAGGGGGAGAATAGGAAACAGTATGCAACACATTTAGAATTTTGGCTGAAATGAGGCTAGGTATACAAATATTCTCAATAGAAATTGAACACAAAGAATTTCTTTTTGCCCTTCCACATAAGTGCCACTTGGTTACATTCTTTTTTTTTTTTTTTTTTTCCGTTTCCTCTCTTGATTTCATTGATTTCGTGTGAGCCTGCATGTGCATACATTCTTTGAATATAAATTGCTTTAATTAAGAGCCACCTGAGCCAGGGAACTCAGTTCTCAGCTTATCAGGGTGAAGATTTAGCAGAAGGGTTTTTGCATCCTGGTTGCCCTTCCAAAGGAGCTGTGATTTTCCAGGATAATCTCTTCTTTGAACCCAACATGAAAACACATCAGAGCTCTTTTTGGAACAAAGAAATATACATAGGAAATAAAGACATTGTTTTATCAAATCCTCATCTTCTACTCTGACGTAAGCTGGCCGAGAAAGAGAGTGTCTCCTTCCAAGAGGAAAGTGGATCGAGTCTGTTTTCTCCAGACTGTATCCCATGAAACTCAACTGGTATGACCACTTTGTAGCATATACAGATAGCAGATTATTAGGTTGTAATTTGAAGCTAACGTAATGTTATATATGGACTTTACCTCAATTAAACACAAAAACGTAGAAGCAAGATTTCCTACTTTGCTTCCCTGGAGTTTCGTCCCCTCCCCGCTCAGTGCATCGACTGACAGTCCAGCTCATGTGAATCACTGGCTGGGTAACCAGGCGGGCCTGAACGCCTCTATGCAGACTGCTTCTGGCGCATTATTATTCATATTTATTCTAGCTGATTCAGCCTCATTCTGGGATGAGGAGGAGTTTTGCTGTCTGAATCTGGGCTGCTCAGAATAGTTAGGAAAAAAGCAACAATCCCAACCTGCAGCCTGTCTTTCCATGAGACTGGCACAGCTTCAGGCCCCAAAAGTGCCCTGGGGGAGACTGATCCGGGCTACATGTACCCAGGGTACGCTTGTCTACTTGGTGTCCTCTGACCCCCATGGAATGTTTGTGGTGGCCCTCAAGCTTGCCACTGCAGAGAGCCAACAGACCGACTCCTTCCTATCCCTTTCAGAGCTCACTCATTACCCCTCACAATCCCTTTCCACCCACAGACTCCATTGTAGGTTTGCAGTGACAAGGTCCTTGCCGCATCCTGGTGCCTCTGGGAGTCTTTCCAGTACCTTCCTTCAGGGGTCTCCCTAGCTTCCTCTCCCTTCCAGATTCTCTACTTGGAATCCACTACTTGCTCTCCACCTACTAGTATGAACTTGACGCCAGGCCTACCCCTACACTCATTTTGGCCACAAACTCTAGCCCCATACATCCATACACCTCCATCACCAGTCTGAGGTCTTAAGACCCCAGCTCAGTCAAAGACTTGGGCCCACTCTCCAAGGCGCCTAATGAAGACATACCTCAGGACATAAAGAAGGTTGTGTGATGCACAGAATGCCCAGATTGTGTTCATTGTCTCTGAGTTTATTCTCATCCTAAGAGTAAGAGAAGTCTAGCCATGCTACTTAATAGTCTGCTACCTGGGGACATTTAAGGAACATCCAAATCAAGTGTTGACAAAAGTCACATGGCTTAGTACACATTAAACTAGCCAAGCACTTCAACAGATACAAACAAAAGGGTACATAATAATCTGCCAGTTTGCAATGTTTTAATTAAAGAGCTATAAGTTTAAAATATCTTTTACACTTATTTAGCACCCACTATATATCCCACTGGATGAGGTGACAGATAACAGGTATTCATAAAGACATAGTCAGTTACCGCGAGGAATTGTACAATGTGATAGGGGAAATGAGACACACAGACAAATGGCAATGGTGTGCACTGGGCACAGTAGGGACCTGCAGCAGAACTTAAGGGACTCTGAGTGGAGGGAATGGGTCATTCTCCAAACACTTATCAAAGGCCCACTATGTTCCCGAAACTAGGAATAGTGTTAAAATATAGTTCCTATTTTCCAGAAGCTGGGCGTCTACCAGCAGAGAGCAAGATAAACAGAGAAATACCAAGCAATGTGATACCGGGCATACTAGGGAGATATATGAGATTCAGTGGAACTCAGAGAAGGGGCTCTAGCTGTAGGCACTCCAGAAAGATAACTGACCAACCAGAAGTGACTCCACAAGCAAACCATTGGCTCCACAAAAGGCTATACCCGCTGATTATGAAAGAATCTTGTCCCTAGCCCAGGCTGGATGGCTAGAAAGCTTCCTGGAGGAAGCAATGCCTGATTAGACACTTAAAGAACAAGTAGAAATTGACCAGGCAAGGGCATTTCAGACAGAGATAACAGTACACGCAAATGCTTGGGAGACTGAGCATGGTGCATATCCGGGAGAATCGGGGTGCCCTCTCCAAACACACCCCGTGAGCACCCAGGCCATGTACATCCAGTGGGGCTTATCAGAGCAGGCCCTATGAAGAGAGGCAGCCCGCTTGTTGAAACCATCTAGAAGCCGTCAGAGGTGACATTTGACAATAGTCAAGATTGGAAACGACACTACATGCACGCACACACTCTCACACACACGCACACACATGCACACACATACACCACTGCTGTTAATAACCAGAAGCCCAAAATACACCCTGGATGACGAAGACCAACCTGTGAGCTGAGGATAAAAAGAGAGAAATAAAAGCCTGGTAAGTAAAGAAAAGCGGACCGCAGGCTACCTTAAGAAAGGCCTGAAAAGATTGCCCAAAGGGGGAAAAAAAGAGGTAAAGATCAAACCATAAAACTGTCCCAATAATAACCTAATGCAGGACTTAAGACTGAATGCAAAAAATGAAAATTAAATGGAAAATGAGTAAATCCAATGTAACAAGTGGAGTGAGCATCCATTGTTTCCCTGTCCAGAACCACCCCCATTCTTCTGTAATGAAGCCCCCCCTTCCTGTGAGGGCCTTAGATCACGTGGCTCAGGGGAAGCTGACCCTCCCAGCCCCTCTTCCACCCCAGGTATGGGAATGTGACCCGGGCCTATCTGAGGTGGTCCATTCGCTCAGGCCCCAGTGATGGCTCACAAGTACACGTGTAATGGAAGCCTGACCAGGCGTCGTTGACAGGGCTTCTCTGGTGGAGTTTAATGAAGGACCTTCTTCATCGCTGGGAGCTGGAAGCAGGTGGCATGTGAGCCTTAGGGTGCTGGAGACCATCTTCACCAGCGGTTAGAGACGGGGTCTTGATGATGTCATTTCATCCTCTAGAGCGGATATTCATCCCAATAACAAATTCTTTGGTATTTGAGCTAATTTCTCATTTTCACTTGAGACTAATTTGAGTTGGAGACTGTTACTCATAAACCAAAAGGTCCTGATTAATTCAAGGAGACTTTCAGTCACTAAAATAATGTTTTCAAGCAGCAAGCACTCTGGCCAGTGGCTAAGGACTTTCCTAAATGGCTAGACCTGGCACACACGAAGCTCTCACAAACGGATGCCATGGAAGAGAGAGCTAGGTAGGGTTCACAGAAAGCACTCGGTCCTGGTTTATTAAAGAATTTCTGATGCAAAAAGTTCATGCCAACAAAAAGCACTGAATAAGGTGTCTCTCAAAAATATTTCGCCTACATCAGAAACAATGCCTAATTGATACCTTCACTCCATAAACACTTACTGAGCAGGTCCGGGGCCAGGCACTGTACTTGGGGCTAGGGAGAAATGCGAGACAGTGTCCCTGCATAGAGAAACTCGCAGTCTGGGAAGACGGACATGGGAACAGGAGCAGAGTAAGACTATAATCCAGGAGAAACAAAGTGCCGAGGGAGCCCAAAGGGGGGAGCAAACAGCTTCCTTGTATCAGAAGGAAAAACAACCCTTCCATTTCAGGGGAGATCAGATCACCACAGCTTACCCATCGCATTTGCTTTAAACACATTCATTCAGGAGGAGAATCCCTGAAGCTTTGAAATGTTTCCACAGTCTGGTGGAAGAAAGGGCACCTAGAGTGGTTTGTTGAGTCCCTGCTCTATGCTGGCACAGGTACTTTGTCTATGTTAACTCAGAGTGGATGGCTCACCGTGACAGAGAAGTGCCTTGACATGTTCTGAGACCATCAAAAAAACCAATTCAACAGCTAACTAATCAGACAGTACTGCTCATTAAAATACTATTGGCTCAGCCAAAATGTCAGGGGTCGCCGAAGAAGTCAGTAATCCAGATAATTAATATTTTAATGCAAAAAAAATCCAAAAAAAACAAAATATCAAAATTTTAAATAAAGATGGGGTTAAACCTTCACTTATGTGACTTGTCCTCATTTTCCTTCACTCCAGTTCCAGTCTTGCTCTGGAGGTGGTGGCTCCACGCACCCTGTAAGGTTTGTCATCTCCTGTCTTCTGGTCCTAAATAGCAGAACAATCCTTAAATTTTTTTTAATGTTTTATTTATTCTTCAGAGAGAGAGAGAGAGAGAGAGAGAGCATGAGTGAGGGAGGGGCAGAGAGAGAGCAGGACACAGAATCCAAAGCAGGCTCCAGGCTCTGAGCTGTCAGCACAGAGCCCCATGCGGGGCTTGAACCCACAAGTGGTGAGATCACGACCTGAGCCGAAGTCGGACGCTCAACTGACTGAGCCACCCAGGTTCCCCGCAAAACAATCCTTAAAATGGGTGTGGTTGGTTGCCCATATCTAGGAAACATCAAAATAATGTGAAGCCAGACACCGTACCTAAGAACTGTGCCTCCCTAGAGACAGAAGGAGGCAGAGTGAAGCACTCTATACCCATCTCGGCTTGATGGGAAGAGGAAAGCCAGGGTGGGTCATGGGGCCCCATCTTCACTACTTGAGATAAGGACGAGGGGACTATCAGGCACCCTATCAGAAGGCATTGCTCACCAGGGTTATGAAAACAACATCAGACCCTCTCTAGTTCCCTGACTAGCCAGATGGGCTCAGGAGTTTTGACCACAGTGAGTAATACAATGCAGGCCGTTCTCCCTGTTTCTGCTCTCAGTCCCTAATCCAGCTCCATCTTCCAGGTGACTTTGGGCCCACTATCCCAGCTGTAGAACTGTCCTCATCAAGCTCCATGCAAAGTACAGGGAATGAGGCAGAAGTAAAAGGAAGAACTAACGGGCTACCAACTCAGAATTAGTTCTCTGAAGAGAGATTGGGACCTACGATTGAGCCAAATTCTGCTAGACCATCAATTTCCTTCATCTATAAATGTAAGGGACTGTTTCTTGCCTTGCTGTGTGAAGGCATTCCTAAAGAACAATGACTATAAAACAGACAGGACTTCAGATTTAAGAAATTATTCTCTATGCTTAACTGAAGAAGTTTCCCAAGTCATTCTTTGTTTACTTTTTTTTTTTAATTTGCTTTTAATTTAACAAAAGGTTAAGGGAGTTTTTGGCATTCGCTGTGATTTGCACTGAACGAGGAAGCTTGCCGTTTCGTTATCTACGTTAAAAAAATCAAAGTAGCTAAGATTTACATGTCACACACCATGCTACGTTTATATATGTTATCGCTTTTAAAGGTAGGGTTTTTCTTTTAACAGTGGAGTTCCAAGAAAATTAAAAGGACTGGGGCACCTGGGTGGCTGCATCAGTTAAGCATCCGACTTTGATGCAGGTCATGATCTCATGATCTCATGGTTCATGAGTTCAAGCCCCATGTTGGGATCTGTTCTGACAGCTTGGAGCCTGGAGCCTGCTTTGGATTCTGTTTCCCTCTCTCTCTGCCCCTCCCCCGCTCATGCTCTGTGTGTGTCTCTCTCAAAAATAAATAAATAAACGTTGAAAAAAATGTTTAAAAAGAAAATTAAAAGGACTTCTGTGTCTTCTGTTTATTGAAAGATTCATTTTCCATTCATTTATTCATGTGACACATATTTATGGATGGATAAATGAGCAAACAGGCTTTTTACTCCTTTTTTAAAAACGTGTATTATTTATTTTGAGAGAGATAGAGCACAAGCAGGGGAGGGGCAGAGAGGGAGGGAGAGAGAGGATCCCAAGCCGACTCCGCACTATCAGCACAGAACCCGACATTGGGTTCAAGCCCACAAACCGTGAGATGATAACCTGAGCCAAAATCAAAAGCCGGATGCTCAACTGACTGAGCCAGTCAGGTGCCTCACAAACTTTTCACTTCTACATGTTTAAGGCCTCATAGGATTACTTCATGTCATCTTGGGAGACTTTGGATATTTTTTTTTAATTTTTTTAAAAGTAGGCTTCATGCCCAGCGCAAAGCCTATCATGGGGCTTGAGCCCACGACCTGAGCTGAGATCAAGAATCAGATGCTTAACTGACTGAACCACCCAGGTACCCCTGGAGTCTTATTGGTAAGAAAGAAAACCAATTTAATCATAATTTTATTATACCAATGCCAAAGTTAACTCAGTGTATGAACTCGTAGTATTTCCTCTATTGATACCTTGACACCGTGAAGTTTTAAAACTATTTTGACTCTTGGTAGTCTCATTTTTCCTGGAAAATCACCAAAATGCCCTGATGCTGTTCCTTCAGTCAAGTAACATTTAGTTAACCCTTACTATGTGCTAAGAACTATATGCTGTTAGTTGCTGAATGTACAGGAATAAATAAGGCACGACTCTCACCCTTCAGGAGATCATTGTTAAGTACAGGAGAAGGACACAAATAATATAATACATCATGGTTTGTGACACCAGACAGGAATGCACAAAAAGCTGTGGGCACATGAAGGGAAAAGGTGTAAAACCCATTTCATCATAATGAGCATTGAGGGGTGTTTTCAGACTCAAGAGAAAGATCTACGACCAAGGAGGAAACAAACCCAGGGAGAGTGGTGTTTGGAAACCTTATCAGGAAGCATGGATTATCACGCTCTTGAGAGCCGTCCGTTTTACCCTAGTGTGCTAGTCTTTTGGAGTCAGATGGTGAAATCAATCATTGAGGCATAGGATTTCAGAGCCAGCTGGGAAGAACTGGCGTGATTCCACTTCTACAGAGTGGCCGGAGAGAGGCAGCTCTCTGGATAGGCATCTCACGCTATTTGCTTAAATCCCTTTCAGACTAAGCTATAGGCAGCAGCTGAATGCACTAGGACCCCCATCCCCAGGCCTTTCCCAGGTGTTCTGATCAAAACCCACCCCTGGAAGTCATTGAGTCTGGGGGATGGAGGACAGAGAAACAGAGCACAACAGAACTTCTGAAATGAGTCGGAAAATGAATTCTCTCTCTTGCCAAGTCAAAGAGGATCCATTTAATCTACTGAGGCTGCAATAAGGGGGACAAATTTCTTCCAATTAGCCTTTTATTTTGGCCGCATCTCCACAAAATAAAAAGAACTGACATCCACGTGGATTCAAGTCACTTGGAAATAGCCCCCTACCATTCTTGCCAGTGCTTGTAACTGGTTTCCTATACATGTTATTTGAAGGCTATTGACTGTTGACACCTTATATAAGGAGTAATTTACTGCACCACAGAAGTCGCTAGCACAGGTAAATATCCAGCGGTGAGAAATCTGAAGCCTGGACAAATGTACTGAATTGTCACATGGGAAGTTAGTGGTAGAATAAAGCGTACAAGACCACACCTGAGCTCTGGACTCTGATCTAAGGGTTTTGGTCAGAAGCTGTCTTGCATATATTAAGGCCCTCACCCATATAATAATACTGAAGAAGAATGATAGTGTTTACATTTGTGAAAGATCTTCTACATATTAACAAGTTCTTATGTACTTTCGCTTTTTCTTGGCAAGGCTGTTGTCTCTTCCTAGCTATCGGCTCCGTCCCTTATTGTGCTTCAGATCCTTCAAATCAGGGTGAACAGCCCTAGGGCTCAGCCTGAGAGATCTATTCACATTCCCCAGTCTCCTCACATCTGCTGTGGAAGATCCACCTGGAAGCCTCCCAGGGCAAGTCCCCCTGAGAGAAGGGGAGAGAATACCACCCAAAGAGCTCTGTGAGCTCCCACCACTTCTAATGCGCTTGTGTTCTGGGCTCTGGCAAAGACCATCGCTGGAATTTAGCAAGAAGCCTGCAGAATAATTACTATTGCTGTGCGGCGGACAGCTGTTAAGGACTCATTAGGGAGTGTCAGTTTTCCAAGGCAACTGTATTTCTGAGAAAAGGGCCTGACCTTGGGGCGGGGGAGCCCACAAAACCAGCAGCTATTTCTATTTCAAGAGGACAAGCTGTCGAACCTCAAGTGACAAGAGAGTTCATAAACCCCTTAATCGCCCACTTCTGGCACATTCCATCCACTCTTATGACTAAGATGTGGATCAGGACTATAAAATAAGCACTTGATGAACATTCCTCTTCCCTCCTCCAAACACATGCTAAGAACATAGTAAATTGCCTTAGGAATTCTTCGTAACCATGGAGGAAGTTGGGGAGACTTGGTTTTGAAAGATGAGACCAACCAGTTATGGCACATACTTGGATATTCATTAATCAGCTCATATTTGGAAATGCCAGTAAGTGGCTGGTACTTTGGAAGAAAAGAAAGAGGCATCAGATAACATCCCTGCCCTGAAGGAGCATACAATCTGGAATGAGAGCTAACCCCTTGGAAACAAAGACCAAAACAAGACTGAGCTCCACACATAATTCAGAGACGGTCTCTTGTGGCACATACAGAGTTGAGGGACCAGAGAGGTCACTGAGAGCTGGAGTGTAGTCCCCAGCCTCCCTTTCTTCAGGCCCTCTGTAGACACTTGCTTCTCAAGAGTCTGTCCCAGTCTTCTCGCTCAGTCTGTCTCTTCAAGTTCAGTGGTTCTCCAGAACCTATTTCAGGGCTCAGTTGCTTTTGGATACGTACACAATTTGAATGAGCATAACTCAGCGGGTCTCCACCTTGGAAGCACATTAGAATCACCTGGGAAGCTTTAAAAATTACCCGGGTGGCTCAGTCGGTTAAGCATCTGACTCTTGATCACGGCTCAGGTGGTGATCTCATGGTTCATCAGATGGAGCTCCACCGAATCAGGGTCTGTGCTAAGGAGCCTGCTTGGGATTCTCTCTCTCTCTCTCTCTCTCTCTCTCTCTCTCTCTCCTCTCTCTCTCTCAAAATAAATATATAAATAAAACTTCTAAAAAAAAGACAACAACCTATCTGTGCCCAAGTCCTATCCCCTACTGACTGAAACAGAGTCCCCAGGTAAGGTGTTCAAGCATCCGATTCTAATGGGCAGCCAGGTTAAGAAGGACCAATTGAAGCAGAGGTGGCATTTGCAGACTCGCAGAGGAAAACCACAGGAAGGGCCAGGTGGAGCTACCCTTAAGGACGACCAGAACCAGGACATTGAACACTGTGAAGATCCTCTCTGCCCCCTTCTCCCTTTTCCCACATATATCTGCTGCATCTTCTCAGGCCAAGTCCTCTGTGAGATGGGAATCACTTCTACTAGCAGCTCTGACTCGCACTTCAGCACCTAAAGAGGACAGGGTTTCCCTCTCTCAATTCCATATTGAGCCCCTCAACTCCCCAAGTTAAAAACACAGAAACTCTGATTGGCCCCACATGGGGCCATGTGCCACCCCTTGGCTTGTGTTGAGATATTATCATTGCTCCAGCTTGGCTCATGTTCACATTCCTACCCCTGAGGAGGGGTGCTAGGAGACTAAATAAAGCCTCGCTATTCAAAGGAAGGGCCATGGACTGGCAGTGTAGGCATTACCTAGGTGCTTGTTAGAAATAGAAATCCTCAGACCCATCTCCGATCTGCCGCCTCAGAACCTGCCTTCCAACAAGATCCCCAGGCGATCCGTATGAACACCAAGGCTTAAGAGGGACTGCGCTATGCGCTGTATCATTTTTTCAGGTTGGCAAGAGTACAGGTGTTCCTTTCTCTTGGTTTCGCATCACAGTGTCAGGAATAGGAGGCCACCACTCACTCCCCCTTTTCTGCTTCTGAAAGCAGCAGCGCCAGCACCCGGTCTGGCCTGATTGGCAAGAAAGCTAATCAAGAG
Source organism: Lynx canadensis (assembly GCF_007474595.2). NCBI lineage: Eukaryota > Metazoa > Chordata > Mammalia > Carnivora > Felidae > Lynx > Lynx canadensis. The sequence continues at coordinate 160,534,901 of NC_044310.1, read as the reverse complement.
CCATGCCCTATTTCATTTTCCCCTTCTTAAATCTGGCCCTGCAGGCTTGTGGGATGGGGTCTGTGGTTCGCTGCAGTAGCTGATATGGAAGAGGATGTGCTGCTCCGGGCCAAGTAGGGTCCAGCAGCTGGTGCTTATCAGCCACACCCCAATGCACACACAGATGTGTTCATGCTGACCTTCCTGGCTGAGGATGTGTGGGAACTCGGAGCTTCCCATGGGAATGGATGACAGAGCAAGGAAATGAGAAGGTTGATGTAGGTGTGGTGGCACCCTGCCAGTTGCCCCTGAGAATGGAGCCCAACACCTCTGCTAGTTGGCGAGAGGGATTTGCCTCTGGAAGCACGTGGGAGGCACAAACACAGAATCTAAGTGTCTGGTCACTCTCTTTGCTTGGTGATGCTCTCGGTCCTCCCTGGAGGATACCATTTTCACACTCAGTGTGCTCTCAAAGCCCCAAACCTACCTTCTCTGTCCAGGCAGTCAGCAGTTTTTTCTCTTACCTTTTTCTTTCCCTGTCCATTCCTTTCCGACTCCCAGAGGAAAGGGTGAAAATCAGTGGTCACCCAATAAATATTAGTTGAAGAAATAAATAGATGCATAAATTAATAAATGAACTTTTTCACATTTTTGGGAAAGTTGAGCTCAGCTTTCATCTGCTTTGATGGATAAATAGCTTCAATTCTGGGAAACTATATAGAATGACTACATGAAAATCATCATTTTGGTTTATAGCCATCCTCCACAAACAAGAAGTCCTCTATATATTTGTGCTTGAGAACCTCAAGTTTTTATTCTTCCTAATATGAGCTATAGGAAAAGCCTAACTTTGGTCTCAATGGTTTCTTACCAGCAGTGCCTTTAGGGGTGGAGACAATTTCCCTCCAATCATCTGAGTACTTTCATCCCAAGAGAGATATATTTCCATCCCCTTATCCCAGAGCAGAATTAGAACTGAGAGCTGGTCTATCTCCTTCATTTTGTAGACGATCAACTGACCTCTAGGAAGGGACTAGTCCTGTCTAAGGCAACACAACTAGTAAGAGTTTCCTGAGTTTGGATCTGGTTCTTTCTCCTTTTGCACCACAACGTAGCCTACTGATGGCCATGCTATCAGCCCTCAACTTAGGGGCAACCTGCTGTCACTATCCTGTGACTAGAAGGCAGCCTACGAAAGGACCCCTAAATGTTCAACCTAGTGGCCCCACCTCTAGGGGGGGCTGTGGAAGACAGACCAAATAGGATTCCAGTGGCCAGTTTCACACCATCCCCACAGTTACAGACCTGATTTTCCAAAGGCCCATTTTTTTCTGTCTCCTTAGCCAACCCAAGCAGCAGTGGAGAGGATTTTGCTCAGACTTTCCAAAATAACTTCCCTTTGGGCTGAGACCAAACATATGTAGCTTCAGGCCAAAGGAATATGGAGAAGTTTATGAGCCACTAAAAATAGCCAGTTACGACAGAAACTCCCTCCTCCTTCTGCCATTTTCCCTGTTGGCTACACAAATACGGAGGCAGACTCCAATCAGGAAGGGTGGGAAAAACAGCACATCCTCCAAGCCACAGTGTAATCAGATGGGAAATAAGGAAGAGTCGTGCCATTTCAGGAATGGGTCTGACCCAAATATCACACCTGGACAGTAGAGAACCCGTTGGCATATCCTCTGGCTCTGAATTCTTCCTCCCACAGCCAGAGAAGGACAGAACTAAACCACAGCCAGGGTGGCAAACCCACCATAGGCCTCTGCTCATTTGCAGGCTCTCATGTCTTTGGGGAATGGAAGCCAGATTTAACCATACTGTAGATTCAAGAACATTCCAGAACAATTCCAACAACACATATGGTTTCTCGGAAGTATGTTTGGGCTGGCTATGCAGACTATCCTTTGCCTTCTGCCTAGACTAGGTCTGTACCTGAGTGCTTTAAAGATTCTGTTTCACTTTATTCACTTTCTAGAGCCTGGAAAATAAGCAAGTTAAGTCTCCAGGTCCCAGTGCAATGGGTTTCCGGCCTGCCACGAAGCAGAAATCCCTGAAATACACTCCACTGAGGTTAAGGCTGAAACTTAGAGGCTTGAGTTAGTCCAGTGTCCACGAGGCTTGTAAGGCTCTCTATATGGCACGGGGATGAAATCATAGAACGCTATCGAGAATGAGGATCAACACAAGTGCTTAAGAGGAAGCAGTGGCACATTTGGTGTACCTAAGCAAATGACTTATGACCCTCAGACTATACTAGGTCTGCCATAAAATACCTGAAGTTACACAAAGTCATAAATCAAGAACAACAGAGGTCTACAGAGGAGAAGGCATATCTTTTCCATCCACTTTGTCCAGAAGGTGAATGGGGCCCTGATATAATTCTCCCAATACTGGTTCTCCCCCAAGGGAATAATTTAAGGTTGTGCATGTTCCAAGCATCACCTGGGTATTTCTTGTACTTGAACTCTCTTTATAGAACCCCACATTGAACAGTGACCCACTATTGTAGGATGGCTCTGTTCTTTCTGTTTTTAAAGACTCCCAGAGGAGGAGGAGAACCAGAGCCCTCCTGTACTGGCCCTTTTAGTGTTTTAACAGCGCTTTAGAGAAAATAAAATCATTCCTAACCTAAATCCTTCATGCTGCTGTGTAAATCCATTTCTCCTTGTTTGGGTCTTGGTAAAGATAGGAAACACCTGGCTCCCTTCCTGTGTTGCACGTGTTGTCTCAGGTTTCCCGTTTTAGTCTTCTCTTCTTAGCTGTCTCTTCTAAGTCCTCTCTAAATTCTCCATCTCCCCTCCCCGTTATGATCCAGAAGTATTCACAATACTTGAAATTGGACACTGGTGCCCATAATGTGAGATTTATGTAATATAATCTTATATAACTATACACATAATCTTTTTTTTCCTTTTTTTTTTTGACCCACTTCATGCAGGTCTTCCACCCCCCTACACCCTCTCTCTGGCAACCACCAATCTGTTTTCTGTATCTATGAGCTTGGTTGGTTTGTTTGCTGTTGTTTTGTTCGATTCCACATATAAGAGAGATCACACGGTATTTGTCTTTCTCTGTCTGACTTATTTCACTTAGCAAAATGCCCTTCAGGTCCTTCCATGCTATTGCAAATGGCAAGATTTTATTCTTTTTTATGGCTGAATAATATTCCATCATATATATACATATATATGCATATATGTATACATATGTATGATATATATACATATATCCCACATCTTCCTTATCCACACATCCACAGACAGACACTTAGGTTGTTTTCACGTCTTGCCTATTGCAAATAATGCTGCAGTGAACATGTAGGTACATATATCTTTTCAAGTTAGTGTTTTTGTTTTCTTTGGATAAATACCCAGAAATGGAATTGCTGGATCATAGGGTAGTTCTATTTTTAATTTTTTGAGGAACCTCCATACTGTTTTCCACAGTGGCTTCACCCAGTTTGCATTCCCACCACCAGGGCACTGGGTTCCCTTTTCTCTACATTCTTGCCAACACTTTTTATTTCTTGTCTTTTTGATAACAGCCACTGTGACAGGTGTGAGGTGATATCTTACTGTGGTTTTGATTTACACTTCCCTGATTTTGACCATCTTTTCATGTATCTGCTGGCCATCTGTATGTCTTCTTTGGGAAAACGTCTACTCCGCTCTTTTGTCCATTTTTTAATCAGATTTTTTTTTGCCGCTGAGCTGTATGAGTTCTTTACAAATTTTGGGTACTAGCCCCTTATCAAATATATGATTTGCAAATATTTTCTCCCATTCAATAAGTTGCCTTTCATTCTATTGATGGTTTCCTTTGCTGGGCAGAAGCTCTTTAGTACGATGTCATCCCGCTTATTTATTTTTGTTTTTGTTACTTTTGCTTTTGGTGTCAAATTTGAAACATCATCACCAAGACTGGTGTCAAGGAGCTCCTGCCTGCTTTTTTCTAGGAGTTTATGGTTTCAGGTATTATACTCAAATCTCTAATCTATTTTGAGTTAATTTTTGTGTGTGGTGTAAGAAAGTGATCAAATTTCTTTCTTTTGTATGTGGCTATCTAGTTTTCCCAACACCATTTGTTGAAGAGACCGTCCTTTCCCAATGGGTGTTCTTGCCTCCTTTGTCACAAATTAATTAACTATATATGTGTGCATTTATTTTAGGGCTCTCTATTCTGTTTCATTGATCTATGTATCTGTTTTTATGATACTGCCATAATGTTTTGATTACTATAGCTTTGTAACATAGTTTGAAATCAGGAAGCTTGATGCCTACAGATTTGTTCTTTTTTCACAAGATTGTTTTGGCTATTCTGAGTCTTTTATGGTTTCATACAAATTTTAGGATTATTTTATTTCTGTGAAAAAAATCTCATTGGTATTTGATAGGGACTGCACTGAATCTGTAGATTGCTTTGGGAAGTATGGTATTTTAACAATATTGATTCTTCTAATCTATAAATATGGAATAGCTTTCCCTTCTTGTGTGTCCTCCTCAATTTCTTTCATTACATCTTATAGTTTTCAGAGTACAGGTCTTTCACCTCCTTGGTTAAATTACTTCTAGGTATTTTATTCTTTTTGATACAATAGTAAATGGGATTGTCTTCTTAATTTCCCTCTCTGTTTGTTTTTTGTGTACACAAATGCAACAGATTTTTGTGATTAATTTTATATCCTGCAACTTTACTGAATTTGTTAGTTCCAACAGTGTGTGTGTGTGTGTGCGCGCGTGCGCGTGCGTAATATTTATTTATTTGTTTAATTTTTTTCTTTTTTTTTTTTTTTTTTTACAAATTTCATTTTTTTTTTAATTTTTTTTTTTCAACGTTTATTTATTTTTGGGACAGAGAGAGACAGAGCATGAACTGGGGAGGGGCAGAGAGAGAGGGAGACACAGAATCAGAAACAGGCTCCAGGCTCCGAGCCATCAGCCCAGAGCCTGACGCGGGGCTCGAACTCACGGACCGCGAGATCGTGACCCGGCTGAAGTCGGACGCTTAACCGACTGCGCCACCCAGGCGCCCCAATTTTTTTTCTTTTTAAGTAGGCTCCATGTCCAGCATGGAGCCCAACTCGGGGCCTGAACTCACGACCCAGAGATTAACACCTGAGCTGAGATCAAAAGTAGGACGCTTCACCGACTGAGCCACCCAGGTGCCCCTATACCATCTTTAAAAAGGGTTTTAATTTGCACTAGCTCAGCCGAGCCTTAAAACCAACATTCTGTGAGATGGGTGAGCAGCTATTATTATTTCTATTTTGTAGATGAGAAAATGCGGGGAGTTGAAGTAAATTTCCCAGGATCACAAATCTAGTAAGAAGCTGAACAAGGAGCCAAACCCAAGCCTTCTCATCCCCAACACAGGGCCCTTTTCCTGACACCTTCTCATCTGTCATGAGTAAATCCTGCATTGTAGAAGGACTGTGTGGACCAGGCCTCTGTCTGTCTACACCAGGCCCGCTTCCTCCTTAGTTCCTCTGCATTCTTTTCACACTTGTGTCAGAGCACAGCAAACAATCCGTTCCACTTGTGTTTTACTCCTGGAGGGCAAAGACCAGGCTCTACTTATCTCGGAATCCTGAATCCTCTTACCTTAAACAGTGGATTGGCCCCTGTAGATGCTCAACAGGCAATAAGTAGAGTGAATGAATAATGAACACAGAGAGGCATAGAGAAGGGTATTTATGCAATTAATTCTACTACTATGAGACAAATAAGCTTAACAGAATAAAAGGTAGAATTATACAACTCTTTTAGAGCATTAAATGAAGCTTCCACATTGATAATGCTTATGAAGTAAGCTTTACTAGTCACAGTGTATTATCCAGCATTAGAACATTCATATTATAAGCAGGTATTTTTGTGGTTATAAAATATTAGAAATGTTTATTAACACTAATGTTAAATATTAAATCAACTGGTTCATGTCACTTCAAGTCAGGAAATTCTTTTCTCATGCTAATGGATAGTCACATTCTCCATAGTAAAGTGGCTTTTTCTTTTTAAAAATTTTTTCCAGAACATTTTTCCAACAGTAAATGTCTAATTTATCACAGAGCACAGGGCAAATATTTATTGCTCACATTGACGGGGCACATTCTTATTCCTCACTTCCTATAGGATGTTACATAGGATAAGCTTAACATTTAGGAAACATTGCCATCGCTTTTTGTCCCATAAAAAATAACAGTATATTAGAAAACTCAACTTCTGTTTAGAGAATGACCTGGCTTTTAACTTCTTTATGGCGTGGGAGAACTTAAAGTTTTGATAGTTAAAACTAAATATTGGAGCTGTGGTTCACATCTAAAAGCATAGTTTTAATCTAAGCACTTCATACAGCTGGAAAATTTACGTCCTCAATGACATACTGTAAAAATGGTCTTATTCTTTGCGTGGGGAAAAACAAAAACTTCCATTCAGTTTCATAGTCATGCATGGCTTACAAATTAGGAGCCAGCAATGCATCAATAACACTGTTTTCTTACAACTAATGAAAGTCCTTAAAAACCAAGTACTTAAAATATTTAAATTTTCTTTTTATTTTTATTCACTGTGAAAACTTAAGGCAAATAATGGTGTCTGATGTTATTGGTAAAGTACTATTAAAGGATTAAGAGAAAAAAAGGCAAAGGCTGAGTAATTGTTTGTGTAATTATTTATGGCTTCTTATCTAAGATCATTTTTTTTTTTCGGTCCTCCAAAGGGAGAAGGGAAGTGGTTGTTTCCTGTACACAAAATTTGCTTTGTCACAATCAACAGTTTGGAGACCATAATAAGCAGTGCAGAACCTGATGGTTTCTCCACCAGCAAGCACAACTCCTTAAAGACCTTCAACTGAGCTCTTCGATTTTGATGAGCCCAAAGTTCTCTTGCTGGCAGCCATCATGGTGCTCAGCAGGAGGAAATTTCTGGCATTTTCAGTTCTCACAACTTGGAGATCCCTTTTCACTAAGAGAAGTCCAATGTGATAAAGAAAGGATGGATCATTTCCCACGAATTGAAAATTTTGATCATAAGCTAAAGTGTTGTAGCCGGGACTACAATTTAGTACAAAAAATATCTTAGTGAGCTGAAGGGAGAACACAATAATTCTTGAATGTTAGTTAGACTGAAACTGTAGGTAACCAAAGACTGGCTTCCAAAAGACACCACACTTGCTTGCTGTAGGGTGTTGAGTGTTTGGGAGGTCACTCTATCGTTCCATCGCAAGTTCTTTTTTCCAAAGATTTGACTAAGGAACCAAATGAGAACCAGAAAGTGAGATCATGGCCATTGGAAGGAAGTTTAGGACTTGGCATAGACAAATCAGACCTTAGGCTTGATGGGGCTTAGGAGTCTGGAAAGTTGATGACTTAGCGCAGACTGCAAAAAAGCAAACATTAAAGGTGAGCTGACTGGATTCAATGACTAGTCTCTTAGGTGGGATCATGTGGTCTGAGAACATGGTTGGGGTCAAAGTTCAACAGTGTCAAAAAGATAGGGAGGAACAGATGGTACCCATACTAGGTTTGAAGTTCAAGAGTTTGAGGGCTGCCAGGGTGGTTCAGTCGGTTAAGCGTCCAACTTCGGCTCAGGTCATGATCTCACCATTCATGAGTTTGAGCCCCACATCGGACTCTGTGCTGACAGCTCGGAGTCTGGAGGTTGTTCAGATTCTATGTCTCCCTCTCTCTCTGCCCCTCCCCTGTTTGCACTCTTTCTCTCTCTCAAAAATAAACAAACATTAAAAAAAATTGAAGTTCAAAACTTTGAGAGCCATCATTGGTTGAAGGATGTGAAACCGACAAAGTGGAGTAGGCAGGAACATAGGTTTGACTTCTGCTCACCTAGCTCACCTCTCAGTCTCATCTGAAACCAAACACTCCAGCCATATTGAACACCTTGTAACTTTCCTGAAGAAGCTAAACTTTGTTTGCCTTGCTTCTGGGACATTCCACATACTGCCAGCTCTGCCTGGGAGGTACACAATCTCCTCACCTCACCCTACACACACATTTAGAATTCACATTTTATGGAAAGCTTTTCCTGATCCATGCCTGAACCCCAAGACTGGAGTAGGTGCTCCTCCCCATGCACCTCCATGGCCCCCATAGAAACACTGCCAGAGTATTGGAATTATATATCGCATAGGGTTTCAACCTTATGCCTAATTAACAGAGTATTTTCTGGAAAAGAAATCTTACTCAGAACTCAATGCAAAAGAGCAGGTCCTCTGAGGATGTGGAAGCAAGAGAAAGGAAGACCCAAGGCCCTGCCTGCTTGGCCCCATTTCTTACCCAAGAAATTTCCAAGGAAAGGTTAAAGAGGCTCAGAAATGCTTTTAAAATCCAAGGCCTGATCTATGTGATTGATTATACATAAAATACAGGCATTCTTCATTTAAAATTGTACCATGAAGTATTTATTTACATTAATGCTATTAATCACTGAAATAGTTCCAACCTGTATGGCATAACACCAACTAATCAGAAAATACACCAGCTATTAACAACCAGTGTAGCTGTCCTGATGCATACTGGATGAATGTAAGAGCTGAATATCCACTGCCTATCCAAAATTTATCCACCTTAGAAATCTTTTATTGGTGTGTATTTTATCTATGCCACCAGCCCTCAGCCACACACTCTCTTCAATAAATGACCATATTTTTAACCCTATGTGGTCTTTCTCCATGCCCAACATTTTACTTTATGGTGAACACCCATCATGACCAATAAAGTGTGAAATGATGGAGTTGGGCCTCCCCAGAAGCAATGGAAGAGATTTGGAATGCAAATCTTAGGAGACCTCCTGCCACCTCCAAAGAAGTAGCTAAGGAAACAGTTATATATCAAGATCAGCAGGCAATTAGGGACTGGTACACAGCACAGATAGCACAGGCGCCTGGGAGGATGAACCCATAGTTGTACAAATGAGAGCCAAAAAGAATAAAAGTGTGTATGCCAGCGTACCAGGGCTGGGGACACTGTTAGGGTGACTCAGTACACTTACCCCTTGTCAGGGACCTCACGTCCAGAAGGCATCTACTGTGTGCCACCCCCCCCCCCCAGATTCCTGCATGTGCTTTTGCGCATATCCCTGGAAGCATTTCAGTTAATTGGTTGAAGTCGGTGGGGAGGGGAACTGGGAATCTGCACAATAGGAGTGGGAATTAAATGGTTGACTACAAATCTTCCATACGATGTGAATTTTATATGTTCATGTAAAAAATCACAGGCCTTTTTGCCCTGTCCATTAAACTGTCAAGTCCCTTGAGGGCAGAAACCATAGCCTCTTTATCTCAGTATCCCCTGCACCAAATGCAGCACCTCGAATGTAGTAGAAAGGTAATCAATGGATGCATGGATTGATAGATGAATGGCAGACCAACAGTTTTAGCATCAAAGGGGTATGATGGCAGGGACCAAGGGCCTGGGCAAAGAGCCCAGGGAAGGAAGATCTCCATAGAAACAAACAAGTGAGTCTCGGAATCTAACTGCAGAGTGAGGAAGCAGCAGGTGCAGAAGGGTGTGGCAGCAAGACTGACCCCTGCTCAGAGCTACAGAGCACAGGTGAGGGCTGCCTACGGTCCAGGGTCTTCCCAGAGGCTTGGAGTGAATGAAACTCCATTGTGCACAGATTTGCCAGGAAAGTCAGTAGAGGGACATTTGAAGCCTGATGCTCAGAGCTTGTAAGATACTTATCTGTCTCTTACTTAAGTGGCTTTCTCAGCCCCTAGAAAGAAAATGAGCATTATGAAAGGGGCTTAATTGGCCTGAACAGTGCCAATAGTTACATAAGTTGCCATGGTAGCTAATGCACACACTTCCTTCCCAATAAATAATGCCTCCTTATCTGCTTTCCAAACAAAGAATGAATGAAGGAAGAAGAAAAGAAAGCAAAACTACACCTCCTGCAAAAGCTATCCGTTTCCTTCTGTGTTCACTTTTCTGGATTCCAGTTGCTGCCTGAGAAGCTGCCCTGTGATTATTTGGATCTCCAAGAGCAAACAACCCTGACTTCTAACCGATATGGTAGAGCGGCGTGAGGGGACTGTTACTGTTTGGTGGCTACGAGGTGGAGGCGTTTTTGAGGCAGCGGAAGGAATTGGGAAAATGAGGCCGAGCCCACTCATGAGGACATCTGCCCGAATTATAGAAGAAATGGGAACCCGAAAGCCTTTCTGCAATGAATTCTCTCTTTAAAGTGGAAAGGATGATCTTACAATATTTTAGGATGGCAGTATGTGTGGACGCTTTTAAAACGTCTTCGGTGGACACAGTCTGGAATCAGAACCCAGCTAAAGACTAAAGGTTGTGGGGGTTGTGGGGGTGGGAGGGGGTATGAACTTCCGTCTTTGTTTCATGGTTCAGCTCCAGTCTTTCTCCTTCATAGAAACCAGACACAGGAAAGAAACTCTGAGGTCATCTTATGGATGCCCTGCAGGGTCAGCGCCAGTCTATTCTCCTTATGTCTGAGTGAAGTGCTTTATTCAGGCAATTTTGAAAGGATTTAAGTAATGCAGTTCCCACCGCTTCCTTTGGCAAATTTTAGTATTCACAGCCTCGAGCAAAGCTTTGGGGGTTTTGTTGTTGCTGTTTTACAAAATGGCAGGCAGATAATGGCTGGCCCTTGCTTTCAGGCCAGCAACCTGCAGGCTCTGCTGTTGGTAGAAATATGTAATAGGAACCTCGCTAAGAGCAGGCTCCCAAGATGCCTTGCGATCAGTGGTGCTCTCAGCTTGCTGTGGAATTAAAGAAAATTTCATTTTCTTCCTTTTTACATTTGGTCTTACATTCTGGAGGGGACCACCAAGTGCTATAAGCTCACAGTCTTCCACTAGGGAAAACCCCCAAGCCCACTGCTAGGAGACAGGACTAGGCAGGCAATCCACAGTCCGGCGAGTGGCCCAGAGCATTGCTGGTGGCAAACCCAGACCAGTCACATTCTGTCTCTTGTAGATTCTTGAAGATAAGGTGTAAGAGCACTGTTTGGCAGTGAGCAGTGAGAGGCTACATGTGAACCAAAGTCTAAAGTAAAGAGAAGTCTGATCTGTGGGCTAGCAGAAATTGTTAACATAGGAAAAAGATACATAGGATGGACCATGATGCAGGTGTTGATGTTGGGAAAATCCAGGGAAAGACAAGACGTGCTCTACCCCTGTAATGGTGGAAGTTCAAAATGAAAGAACAACAAAAGAGGCCCTAGGCTAATTTTAGATCTTTCCAATTCCTGAACTCTATTTCCTCTTCCATGAGGACCCTCTGTCCCCTAGTCTGGGTTCTCGTGGAATCCTCATCTCCTGCATTGCTGTGTCGGTTCTTACAATACCCCACCACCACCCCACCACCACCTTTACCTGAGACAGCCTGACAAACCAACCCCTACCCCAGAGCCACAACTACACCTTGGATATCACATGAATGGGCTTGGGCCGAACAGGGAAGCAATGAGAGTAGAAGTTCTGGTGGAAAATCCATAGGATGTGAAATACAATTTAAAAGGCCAAGTTCTGAAAACTTGATCATGAGCCTTCTTTTGGTCATTGGTCTCTACTGGGACAATACAATAATTCGCCAGATGTTTAGTATGTGGCAAAACCAGAAGATTCTCTCCCACATGGGACACATCTTGGCCCTCAGAGATGGGCTCTGGCTCAAGTCTGAATGGCAGCATGCTGGGGCCGAGGGCGGAACGGGGGCAGAGTCATAGGTCTGCCCAGTCCTTTAATGTCTTCCCCTCAGGCACAAGCCTGGGAAGCCACAAACCCCAGACCCAGCCTTACACAATTCCAAGGTGAATGAGAGCCCCGGAGTTAGTACAAAAGTCAGCCCTGCCTGGTAGCCCTTTAGAAGGATCAGTGCAGGAAAGCATGCAGCCCCTGTGCCCGCCCCTCCCCACCCTATGCCTCCAACCTGTGCCATCTCATTGTGCTTCTAAGAGACAGCCCCAACTTGATCGCTTCCAAACACCAAAGTCATCCTGCTCAGCCTCCCTTTGTGCTTGCCTTACAGCCCCTTTTGCTGTGACAGAAAAGAGAACCCAGATCATTAACATGAGGCAGCCATGACTACCAGCCGCCAACAAATGGCGACTGTTTCTCTTTCTGAGTAAGGTGCAGGTGATGCAGGATTCCCTAGGGAGGGACCAGGGCAGCCATGGGTATTCAATTTGCTCTTTGATGAAAAGAAGCCTGCAGGGGCTGCTAAGGAGGGAAGACCAGTACAGAGCAGACACATCTATCATTAAAATTCCTTCACAGCAATTCATTACCAAAATAAATTGTAAAGAGAGAGAAATAGGACAACTTCAAAAGCAAAACTGCAACTTAGTGTGTTTGATTATAAGTGGTCACAGAGTAGGGCAAGGTGATGGGTTTGTTGGGTTCTTCTTTAGGTCCCAAATCCAATGCTTGTCCAATGTATTTGTTCATGTATGAGAAAGTGGCTGGCCAAGATACACACTGCTGGGGAGAGGCTTCAGAGTTTTTTTTTCCAACTGAGACTTTTAGAATAAGTAATCCCACAAGTTTTCTAGAATTTGTAGCCAAGAAAAGTAGGTGGGGCAAAAAACAGCCCCCCTCCCCTCTCTCATAGCATTGTTCTTTTATCTGAATGCTGGATTCCTTAAATCTCTATGCACGGTTTTTGGTTCCCAAAATGTAGTTATGAGTTCAAGATGGCTCATTGTTCAGACCCTACATGCTGATGTTCTCTCTTGGCTATGAATTACCCCAGAGTCCTGTGTCCTGATAGGCCAAACCTGACAGGCCACCATGCAAGCCAGCTAGGGGTGCCTGTCAAAAAGGGCACTCACAGGCTGGACAATTCCAAGGAAATAACTGGGATGGATTTAGGTACACCCAGGCCTGCTTCCTCAAGAAATGCATGACCTGGAGGTTGTATTTAATTGACACACCCTGCTTTCACCCTCAAAGCCAGGGTGGGTCCCTCAAAAACTGTGGAAATGTCTGCAAGTTGGAGGAAGTTCCTCTGGGTCTGAAAGATAGGATGGGGGTGGGGGGGGGTGGTCATTGTGTCATAAGAGAGTAAGTAACGGGAACCACTGGTGGAGAGAAAAGGAATTCTTGCCTTCATTCAACATTGAAAAATACTTTGACCTCCTGGTACGGAGTTGGCAGCTGCATGCAGTTATTTGAGTTAAGACCTCTCCTCTCGCCAGACCTGAGCTTGTTTGCAGTAAAGCTTTGCAATGTGTGGCTTTCCGTCCTGATGGCTCCATTCCCTTGTTTTTGGCTCTCTGAAATTCTGTTGCAAAACAGTGCCTCAAATCCTCCGCCGGCGGGTCTATCAAGATTCTATATGAGGATTTAGAACAAACTCAGCGTTCACCAGAATCACCCGGCCGTCTTTTCTCTCCTTCGATCGCTAGATCGCTATGTTAATGAATCTGTCGGACGTTGCTGTGACCTACAAGCTCCTACGCACCAGGAGCGCCCTGCATCTGAACTCGATCTGTTGCACTCAGAAAGGAAGAGAGGCCCTGACCAGGCCGAGGGGATCAAGGAGTTTTGGAAGCCTTCCGAGACTCAGATCATTGGATGGACATGTAAAAGATCACAGCTCTCCTGGTTATTACCAGTGATAAACAGCTGGGCGGTTCTGCACAAGAGTTGCTGAAATTGAGGAAACCTCCTGGAATGAACAGCAATCGAGGAGGAAGCGAAAGGCCTGTGGCAGAGTGACCTTAGTGGCAGAAAAGCCGTGTGTCACATTGCTGTAATAATTTCAGCAAATATTTCACTGTCTGGGATTTGCCTTTAAATAGAAATCGCAGATGATGCCAGCTCGGGGGCATCGCCTCCAAGCACAAAATCCTGCGGTGGGGAAAACTGCAGGGAAAGGTCTCACAGGTGTGGGGGGGGCTGTGGCATGAAAGAGCCCAGCAGCTGGGGTTTCACCTGCTATTTTTATTTTTTAAAGACACACAGTGGGTCTGTGAGAGTTGTAGCTGGAGACAAGCAGCCTTTACCTCAGAGGCTCCGAACCGACTCAAGGTTCTCAGCTTGCCCCTGCCTGAATTCTCCTAAGCAGCTCAGACTCCGGGCCCATGCCTTAGACGTCCCACCCTGAGGACTTCACGAGAGTCTCAGGCCTCAGGGGAGGAGTAGCAGTGGCCACTAGTTTGGACAAAGGCACCCGTAACCTAGAGACCTTCTTGCACCATGTTGGTCACGCCCATTTCCTACTTTCATCTCTGTTACCTCCGAAACAATGCTAAAAAATGTGACTGGGTTGGGTTACCTCTTCAACACAGGGAAAGACATGCCCCAGGCCCTAGGAAACTGGGAAGATATCCCAGAAGTAGGACTTCCAGGGTTTCAAAGATGGCGCCATCACAGGGGGCTGGCTGTAGGAAGTACTTGATACAGGAGTGGGCAGAAGGTAGCGACGTAGGCGCCCTGGGTTGGTGAAAGGAACAGTTGCAGCGCTTGGCTGCCACCCATCAAGCCCTGGTCTTGGGCCCAGTTCCTTCAGACTGCAATTCTGTCTGTTGCTCCGCATTTGTCAGTCATGAACTTGTCCCCTCTTCCTCTGGATCTCACAAAAACTTCCTATCCCTACATTTCCTCAGGGAGAATTTTTTCTGAGAGTTTGAGCTGAGGCAAGGGCTTGACTTGGTCATCACAGCTTAAATAACATCTTCTTTCATCCACTCCCCATCCCCCTAGTCAAACAGGGCCACTCTGAGGGTTATCAGGCAGCTTGTGAGGGCAACGCATTCCATTCTCCAGGGCTTGAAGGGAGTCAACCAGGAAACAGAATCTATTCGATTGTTAAGCACTCACTCTTTATAGGTATTGGGCCCAAGCAAGTTCTGTTACACAGAGTACACGGATAGAATTTAAAAGAATATTAAAGCCTTAGTGCCAAGGATCAGTGGCTCAAAAGACACATAGAGGTGAAAGACTGCCAGACATAGGCTATAATTCGAAAGTTTACAATAGCGTGTCCTTAAAGCAGAGATGCAGAAAAATATCCTAAAATGCAAAACATGGTCAGAAGCAAGCTCTGACCTCAGGGCTTACACGTATTTACACAAAAGTGCAGGTTTGTGTGTGCACATGCACTTGTATGTGTGTGTGTGCGTACGGACACTCACGCATGTGTATGTGTAAAGAGAGGGAGGGGGAAGTGAGGAAAGGTCTCTTGGCCATCAACCTCTCTTCCACTCCCTAATTCTAAAAAGCAAACAATGGGGCGCCTGGGTGGCGCAGTCGGTTAAGCGTCCGACTTCAGCCAGGTCACGATCTCGCGGTCCGTGAGTTCGAGCCCCGCGTCGGGCTCTGGGCTGATGGCTCGGAGCCTGGAGCCTGTTTCCGATTCTGTGTCTCCCTCTCTCTCTGCCCCTTCCCCGTTCATGCTCTGTCTCTCTCTGTCCCAAAAATAAATAAACGTTGAAAAAAAAAAAATCTAAAAAGCAAACAAATGGCCCTCAAGGTTACATTTTTACTTTAGAAGGGACCCCTGGGCCATTAGAGACAAGGGCATCAGTGCCCTTGGCAGTTCTTTTTACTTTCACGTGGTCCGTCTTTACACAGGACCCTCGTTACCCAGCCCTCTTCTCCTTTCCCTTCACTCACTCACTCCCTTCCTCTGGCCTTTAGATCAATGCCCATAGCAGTTCAGGTCTCTATGCAGACACAGTACAGACTCTCTTAGGGAACTATCTGCAAGGAATCCTGTCTACCTGTTTTATTGGACAGCAAGGAGATGAATTATTTTCTGGTCAACAGGTAGGAGAGAACAGCGTTGATCTGGGATGCAAGGCTACATCTGCACAGGCAGCGGTTCCCACCACAGCCTTCTCAGGTAAAGTAGCATACAGGAGTGCCTAATGTCACTAATGTCACTAATGTCACCAGCACAGAGAATTCCATGCTGAACTGGCACCAAGATCTGGGAGCAGCGGTTCTGAGTAGAATCTGAGACAGTAGGATGTCATGCTTGTGAGCTCCTCAGTGGAATTCTACTTCATTGACTGTGAGGATCCATCACCATTTCAGGTGTTAGGCACCCCCTTCTTCTAGAAAAAGATCATCTCAAAGCAGAGTCTTTGCCTGTCCTCAGTGCTTCCTTTTAGCAATCAGTTGTAGGAAAATCTTCAGTGTGTCAGAGTTTGCGGGACGTTTGCTATTCCAAAATGTTTGCTGCTTCAGGGCCTCCAACATTATTCCAAAAAGTTCATAGGACAATATGGAAACCAAAAACAAACAGACAAACAAAAACAAACAAAGGAAGACTCCTGGGGCTCCAAGAAGACTAAGATGAGGGAATTCATCTTTCTATCCACTCTCTTTTGGAGTGCCTTCACTATGAATATGCTAAAATTCATACGTATTTTTCAGGCATTTGGCCAAAGCGCCAAGCCATTTTTAAGTTCAACCAGGAGAGTTATTCCTTCAAAACCACCACCTTGATAAAGATTCTTATTTTACCCCCTGGATGGATTCAATTCAGTCATTTGCTTATTGCACTGAGAGATGCAAGCTCAGAGATATTTAATTATGCCTAACCTCTATCCCATTAAGTAGATTAAAAGTCTATAGCATTGGCTGGCCTCCTAAATGGCTGATCTGTTAGATACATATTTTCAACTGCAGCTTGCAAAAAAAGACAAGAAATTGCATCAACCTTAAAACGGTGTTTATTCAGGATTTCGTTCTATTTTGAACTTACACTTGGCTAATTTCACAAAGCAAGGAAATAATATGACAGTGAAGCCACTGAATTCATAAATATATTTCTGTTAGCGAGAAAGGCCAAAAGAGCCATCCAATGTAAATTTATCCTTGGCTACTGCCAAGGACACCCTCTTTCAAGGACTTGGGAAATTGGCAAGACTGCTGGTTCTGTGCCAGCAGTATTCTTATATGTGGTCTTAGAGGAAAAAATGCGATGCCTAAGAAAGGACGTGGAGGAATCTTATTTGGGTGAGGCCTCTTGTAATATGGAATTCTTTAAACAGAGCTGAGGAGAAATCTGAGCGCTGTGGTATCTAATAATGTTTATCTGCTTGCCCCAATAAGCAGGCAGATAAATATCTTGGTATTTATCTTGGTAAATAATCCTAATTGTGAATGATGCATATACTGCAATATTTTGATGCATGACAAAGGTTATCTTGATATGTTGTGCTGAGATATAAAGGACCAGTGTTAAGAAAAGTATAGAAGAAGTCTACAGCAGAAGAGGGTGTGTGTGTGTGTGTGTGTGTGTGTGTGTAGTGGTGTGCTGGTAAATGTTTAACAACCAGCTGTGGGAAATAAAAAGCCCTGGTCTGTAGCATTTTCAGATTTCCATGATGTCAATGTTCCCATCATAGCTGATTTCAAGCCACCAATGGCTGACTTCACGAAACACAGTTGGGAAGAAATATACCGTGGTATATTATTATATAGTATTCCCAGCATACAGATATAATAGAGGTAAATAATTCAGAAGTGATGGATTTTGAGTTTTTATTATATTTGCTTTTTTTAAATGTCTATTTATTTTTGAGAGAGACAGAGAGAGAGACAGAGCACAAGCAGGAGAGGGGCAGAGAGAGGAGACACAGAATCTGAATCAGTCTCCAGGCTCTGAACTATCAGCACAGAGCCCGAGGCAGGGCTTGAACCACAAGATCATGACTTGAGCCGAAGTCAGACACTTAACCAAATGAGCCCCCAGGCGCCCCTATTATCTTTGCTTTTAAAATAATTTATGTAATTATGAAATTTGTATCAATTTTAGTAATGGCTGTGTTTAGCCATTGGCTTTCAGAGTTCTTGAAAATTTAACAATTGTCTCTCAGGAGCTGGCTCCAGCACACCAACATGTGTGCATGTGTGTGTGTATGTGTGTGTATATGTGCGTGTGTATGCACGCACACACATATGTGCATGTGGAATGTAATTGAGGTCAGGAAAAAGTATAAACTTATCTGTAGGCTAAAGAGTGTGTCAATACTAGAATCTATCCCTCTGAGTTTGAAAAGAACTCCATAGTAAAGCAGAATGTCTAGTAAATAGAACAAAAGTTGGTCATGATCGGGAATTCAAACTGACATCAAAAGCCAGAGGATAAATTCAAGACACCCCAAGAGTGTAGGTGACATGAATGTCAGGCTGCAAATGAAACGGTGCTTCCACCTTAGCTGACCCCACACCATGGCCCAGGATTTTAGTACAATACTTGTAGCTAATTAGTCTGAGGACACTATGTTTTTATTTATACTACGTGAACTTTTAAGCAAAGAAAATTTATTTCTGTAGCCTGAAAATATCCTCGATTGTAGATCAGAGAGCATAAGAGAAGGGGCTGCCATAATTCTCATTGACCAGTTTCTTCATGTAGTGGACTGTGGTCATACGTGTGTCTTTTGGTCTAAAAACTTCACACACACCCATTTTTCTGGTAACCGATTCAGTCCTCCAGACCACAGAGGTGGGTTTATGATTCAGCGCTGCCAAATTAGAGTATTTCACCCCTCTGGGAATAATAATTGGTTCATGGCATCTGTGTTTGACTCCTTGGATCTAGCTGAGACTAGACCCCCGGATTTTTCAGTTCCCAATTACATAAGCTAATGAACTTCACACGCACACACACACAGCCTTCCTCTTTCTCCTCCTCCCTTTCTTCTTCCTCCTCCTAATTCTTCTGTCACTTGCAGCCAAGAGTCCTAACTAATCAAGAAATTGGAACAGGTTAAAAAACCAAAAACCAAAAACCAAAAAACCTCTAGTTAAAATCCCTGGGAAAAGGGAGGGAGGAAGGGAGGAAGGAATAAGAAGAATAAGAGAGGATCAAATTTAATGGATACATTATGTGTGAGAGGTAGTTGGGAGATATACCTAACAGATTCTTGATTATTTGGGGGTAAATATTTATGAATCATTACCAAAAAAAAAGTGATTACAAATCTTCCGAAACACTCAACCATTTTCAGATATTTTTTCTCAAACTCCTTCTTAACACAAGTTTTGGATATAAGGAACCAGGAGCAGTAGAAGGAGAAGTGATTTTCTCATAGTGTTATTTTTTTTTTAATTTTTTTTTTCAATGTTTATTTATTTTTGGGACAGAGAGAGACAGAGCATGAACGGGGGAGGGGCAGAGAGAGAGGGAGACACAGAATCGGAAACAGGCTCCAGGCTCTGAGCCATCAGCCCAGAGCCCGACGCGGGGCTCGAACTCCCGGACCGCGAGATCGTGACCTGGCTGAAGTCGGACGCTTAACCGACTGCGCCACCCAGGCGCCCCTCTCATAGTGTTATTATAAGGAAACTGGACAAATGTTCCATCTAAATATCTCTTAATTCTGCCTTCTTCTCCTTTCCTCTTATGGTGGCCCTGAGTTGGGTCTTCATTCTCTTGCCTGGACTGTGGCCATATTCTTCTCTCTGTTTTCTTGGTTCCAGTCTCTTCTTTATTCATCCAATTTTTATATTACTGTATGACTTATCTTCCTAAGTGGAAATCTGATAATGCAAATAAAGTCTAAATACTTTGATATGGTCCATGACATCCTTGACCCTGGCTTTCTAGCCTCTTTGCTCACCATGCCCACCTTATACCCTAGCATTCCAGCCAAATTTTCTGTTGTTTCCCAAACACACTGGGCTTCTTCTCACTGTTGTGTTCCTATTTGTGATGTCCTTCTTTCCAGGATAACCTTTCCTCTTTCCTCTTCCTGAAAAAGTCCTAAACTTCCTAAAATACCCAGTTTAAATGTCACTGGGAAGCCTTCCTGAAATTCCCTATGGAAAGAACACCGTTTCTGCCCTTTAATAACACTTCAGTTCATACTTTTACAATTGCAATGATCCCAACATAGGAGAAAAATTATACGATTGTTTCCCTACTAAGCTGTGAGCTCCTTCAGCAAAGGGACAGTTCCTTGTATTACCATTACCTAGCTCATTATTTGGTGCACTTTGGACTTGGCATAGTATTTGAAGGAGTGATTGAAGGAATGATTAAATTAATGGTAGCATAAATTCTTACACACTTATTATGCACTTTGCTGGATTATTTTGTTTAATTTATTCCAGAACCCCATGAGGTAGATATTATTACTACAATTTACCCCAGAGGAAACCAAGGCTTAAAGAGTTGAGTCACTCTAAGGTCACACAGGAAACGCTGGTGGAGCCAGCATTTGACCCAGGACATCTGACTCCTGCTTTTACTCCTATATAAAACTGCCCCCTAGATTGAAAATCTTTTTTCCCCAGTTATTAAGCTATTTCTTTTTTTGCCATCTAGGATTGGAGATCTACAGAGCCAGCTCTTATTCTGGAAGCCACTGGACATCCCATGAAAATTCAATCCACAATTCTGGTTGCACTCTTACTTGAGCTTGGAAGGACGATCTCTAAGACATCTGGGTGTAGGGCAGAAAAGAATTACTCACCCCTAAGGGCAGAGCCCTTTGGGAGAGCTCTTTTCTGTGCTTCTAGGGTGGGGCTTTAAGATTTAAAGAGCTAATCTTAATTAGAGCATTTCCTGGCTGAGTAAATATTAAACTTAAATTCAGCTACGCCTTTGGTTAGCAAGTCATAGCTTGATGCTTCACCCTCCATGTTTCCTCCTGGGTTCTTCATAGGGAAAGAGGGTGAGAAGGCAAGGGAAGAAGTTAGTCTAGGGAACAGAGGCCCCAAGAGTGCTGACAAGGCAGAGACCAAGTCAACCTGTGCAGCAAATCTGTTACTAAACCCCATATACACTCAATTACCCCTTCCAATTGGTTAAATATTAATCTGTAGCACTGTTCCTGCCTTGGTCCTTAATTAGACTTTGTTTAAATAAGGATTCCAATAGGCACCTGCCAGGAAAGCTATCTTAAGCAAAGCAAGGGTTTCTTCACATTCTAAGGGGCCAGATACTCGACAGTCACAAATAAAGGACTCTATAGTTTTAGGGGGGGATGGGAATGTCACTGGACTTAATCCTGATTTTCTCATTTTAACTAAAACACTGACTAGAGGCCCAAAATGAAGAGTGCTGCATCTGGAAACCAACCTAGCCCACCCTCCCTAAGCTCACAGGAACATGTCAGACTTTCCAATGATCTGTACACACTAAAAACAGGGAACTAAGGGCGGTACGGACTGACCAGGCACTTTATTAGAGCTGCTATTACTGCAGGAGCTATTGTGTGAACTGATTTGGATCTTTCAGGAAGCTGTGGGTTCTAAAATAAGAATGGGTAGAAGCTGTGAAAATTAGAGAATATGGCACTGAACCCAAGGAACACTCCCAGGCATCACTGGTCAGGAAGTTGGCACCTATAACACTTAGCAGACAGTGGTTCTGCTAAGTTCATCGGTGTCCATCCATTCTTCTGGAAGCAGTACTCTAATTTTACCGTAGTGAACTAGCTTCTTTCCTTGGTTGGGACCATCAGTCAAGGCACCTTGCCCACATCCAGCCAAGGAGAGTGTCTCTGACCCAAGCAAGACTCTTGATCTCTCCCAGGAATCTGAATTTTCAATTTTTTTTAACGTTTTAAAATTTATTTTTGAGAGGCAGAGAGAGACAGAGCATGAGCAGGGGAGGGGCAGAGAGAGAGTGAGACACAGAATCCAAAGCAGGCTCCAGGCTCTGAGCTGTCAGCACAGAGCCTGACGTGGGGCTCAGACCCACGAACGGTGAGATCATGACCCGAGCTGAAGTCGGACACTTAACCAACTGAGCCACCACCCAGGTGCCCCACCAGGACTCTGAATTTTAAGCAAAGTGATAACATGACTGTTGGAATCTATTTCTCCTAAAAGCATCCACCAATTCTGCTGCTTAGAAAATGCCTTCCGCTTCCACTTAAACTTCATAATTCCTGCCTGTCCAAAACCGACTTCTTGAACTTCCCTTTTGATTCGGTGACTTATCTACAGCCATTAAGTAAATGCTTTTTCTGTTCGTCAGTCAGAATTTCTTTCTCTTGCTTGGTACCTAAGAATCTAATTGATATACAATATAAATATATATTTACACTATAGTCACTTATATGTCATATTTATGGGTATGTGTTTAAACATTATCCTACTGCACAACTGAATATTTTTCACTTCTCTCTGTTTCAATACCTGCAATCCACCTCATGGACACAATTTGGAGGAGTTTTTTGTTAGGCAGGCATGGGGAATAGACCAATATAGGGATGGTCAGTCAAACACAAACTAGTGCCAATCAGTTCAATCAGATTGCTTTCCAGCTGCCAAGGGGGAGTGAAAGTTTTGCCTGGGCGAAAAAGAGGAAAGTAATTGAAATGCTTAAGGCCCACAGTGAAATTGAGCAAGTCTGAGGAGGATCCTGATAAAGCAGCTTGAGAGAACGGCTGCCGCGGGGGGAGGCTCCAGGAAGTAAAAGACATGAATAGAGGAAGGTCTGAGGCAAATGCCTTGTTTCTCTTCCTTCCTCTTCTTTATCCCTGGATCCCAGCGGCCAGAAATCAGGTTAGTGCTATCGGGATAAGAGGGTGGCTTCATTGTCAGCTACACAGGTGTTTGTAGGAAGGCCTGGAACGCTAATGGTCTAGTACTGTTTTTATGTCAACACTGGTTTCTAGTATCAAAGAATTGACACGTTTTCTGGACCCACCATTTTCTAAATGTTCCACTGCTGTATGTCCTCCATTGCTTCTGGCATCGCTAATTTACCTGAGAGACTTGGCATTATTACTGGCATTTGTTGTCTTATTAAACATTAATAGGAACTCCTTACATACTGATATCCCTAGTATGAGTGAATTACCCCTGCCCTGGTCAAACATGATTTTGGATCAAGTTAGGTAAATTCCAAATCTGTAACTAATAGATATTTTAATCTACAGAAATACACTCTGATTACTACACAATGATGTCCAGTAGGTCAAAGAAGTTGTAAGATCAGATGTCACAATTAGGAGGAAAAACATATAAATTTGGCCATGAAGAGATTTCGAGGCACTTTCACATTGATATTAACATGGAGTCACATTTATATATATATCACTAGAGTCTGTGGCTACAGCTTTTGTTTAGTCCCGGAACATTGATAATAGTCATAAATCAATTTACAAGCTTTTCAAAGACATTGTTTCTCAGACCAGGCAATACAGATTCCTCTGTCACAGCCCTTACTCATCAGTCGTCCATATGAAGGCGAAAAAAAAATGGAGTCAGGATGAGACCTGTCCAGTTAATTAAGTTTCCTGAATGGCCTTATAGGGTGATCCTCCCAGTATAGCTCTAGGGCAATGATCCCTGGGGGCGAGGAGGACAGAAAAGCCATTTACCACTGAGTCACTCACTGTAGTATCTTGGGTAGCATACTCAACCACCCAGGGATAAGGTGAAGATGAGGAAATAAGAATACCAAATACATTCATAATTTGGAGGAATGGAGGAGAGATTAGTGACAATATCTGCAAAGGACTACAAGAAGCCACAAATAGCCTCTTTTTGGTAAAAATATTCACGACCAGAAAAGTCAATATGCTGTGACATAATGATACATATATACACAGAGTAGTATGTGTATGTAACTAATATAAACACACAAGTTATATGTATATTCTTCATTTCTATAAAATCTTCCCTTCAGAGACAATGGAGACTTTCATTATTCAAAAGACAGACAACTGATATTTTAATAACCACATTTCATCTGTTCAAAGACTCTTATTGCTGCATTTTACCATTTCTGAAATCTGGGTGTGTCTTAAAGTTCTTATTTTCACATTGCTGAACTAGGGATGCATCTTACAATTTATGGCATCTTCAATTTAATGACACATGGCACTTCTATTTTCATTTAGACAAACAGGTTTACATAGATTTACCTCCTTTGACCAATAGGATAGCTGAAAAACTGGTACTCTGAAAACTATAACACATTGATGAAAGAAATTGAAGATGACACATACACATGGAAAGACATTCCATGCTTATGGATTGGGAGAACAAATATCGTTAAAATGTCCATATACACAAAGCAATCTATAGATGCAATATAATCCCGATCAAAATACCAACAGCATTTTTCACAGAACTAGAATAAACACCCCAAAACTTTGTATGGAACCACAAAAGATCCCAAATAGTCAAAGCAATCTTGAAAAAAGAAGAACAGAACTGGAGACAGCACAATCCCAGCTTTCAAGATACACTACAAAGCAGTAGTAATCAAAACGGTATGGTACTGGCACAAAAATCGACACATAGATCAATGGAACAGAGTACAGAGCCCAGAAATAAGCCCACGATTATATGGTCAATTATCTTCAGTAAAGGAGGCAAGAATATGCAGTGGGAAAAAGACAGTCTCTTCCACAAATGGTGTTGGGAAACCTGGACATCTACATGCAAAAGAATGAAACTGGGCCACTTTCTTATACCACACATAAAAATGAACTCAAATTGGCCTGAAGACCTAAATGTGAGACCTGAGACCATATAATTCCCAGAAGAGAGCATAGGCAGTAATCTCTTTGACATCAGCTGTAGAAAAATTTTTCTAGATATGTCTCTTCAGGCAAGGGAAACAAAAGGAAAATTAAATTATTGGGACTAAATCAAAAGAAAAAGCTTTTACACAGTGAAGGAAACCATCAGCAAAACAAAAAGATAGCCCACCGAATGGAAGAATATATTTGCAAATGATATATCCAATAAGGGGTTAATATCCAAAATAGATAAATAACTTATAAAGAACTCAAAACCAAAAAGAACAGAATTGAAACCATAATCCAATTAAAAAATGGGTGGGAGACACGAATAGACATTTCTCCAGAGAAGACATCCAGATGGCCAACAGACACATGAAAAGATGCTCAGCATCACTCATGATCAGGAAATGCAAATCAAAACTGCAATGAGATATCACCTCATACCTGTCAGAATGGCTAAAATCAAAAACACAAGAAACAGTGTCCAAGAGGTTGTGAAGAAAAAGGAACCCTCATGCACTGTGGATGGGAAGGTAAACTGGTACAGCCACTGTGGAAAACAGTATGAAGTTTCCTCAAAAAATTAAAAATAGAATTACCACATGCAATTCCACTACTCGGTATTCACCCAAGGAAAACAAAAATACTAATTCAAAAAGGTATCTGCACTCCTATGTTTATTGCAGCATTATTTATAAAAGCCAAGATATGGAAGCAGCCCAAGTGTCCATCAACAGATGAATGGATAAAGAAGACATGCCATATACATATATATATAACATATATATATACACACACATATATATAATGGAATATTACTCAGCCATATAGAATAATGAAATTTGTCATTTGCAACAACATGGATGGATCTAGAGGGCATAATGCTAAGTGAATTAAGTCAGAGAAAGACAAGCACCTTATGATTTTACTCATATGCGGAATTTAAGAAACAAAACCAAGGAACAAAGAAAAAAATGATATAAACCAAAAAATAGACTCTTAACTATAGCAAACAGATGGTTACCAGAGGGAAGATTAGTAGGGAGATGGGTAATATAGGTGAAGCGAGTGCGCCTGGGTGGTTGAGTTGGTTAAGCGTCTGACTCTCGATTTCGGCTCAGGTCATGATCTCATGGTTTGTGGTCTGAGCCCCGCAGCAGCTCCATGCTGCCAGTGTGGAGCATGCTTGGGATTCTCTCTCTCTGCCCCTCCCCCACTCTCTCTCTCTCTCTCTCTCTCTCTCAAATAAATAAACTAAAAAAAAATAGGTAAAGGGGATTAAGAGTACACTTATCATGATGAGCACTGAGTAATATATAGGATTGTTGAATCACTATATTGTACACCTGAAACTAACTGTATGTTAATTATACTTGAAATAAACAAACTTTTTAGAAGTTTCCACAAAGTCTATTTGTGAACGGTCTTCCTGGTTAAGTACCCAAATTGAGAATTAAGCATTTAGAAAATTTTACAACAGTTTAACAAAGTAATTTTATGCCTGCTGATCTAATCATGAAAAACTGGGGAGTGTACTTTATGTGTCTGAATTTAAAATGTTAGTTTCCCTGGTAATTAATTTTATTGCATTTTATTAACACTATTAGGACGGATTGAAAATTTGCAACAAATGCAAAACCCCACCTGGCTCTTCATCACAGATCTTTGGAGAAACACTGAGCTAGGGGCAGTGATGAGGAAAGACTGTAGAAGTCAGCAGTGTGTGTGAGGCCCTGGGCCTGAGAGAGAGCAAAAGAGGAAAAGAGAAGGGTGGGCACAAGTGACCATTTTTATAAAATTTCACATGGGCGTTAGGAGACTGGCAAAATACTGACCAAAATGTGACAAGCTGATTATCTTTGGATGGTGGTATTTCAAGAGATTTTCATGTCCTTAATGTTAAGCCTCTTCACCACAGTGAATCTTGAAGTGAACATCATTTGGTTTTGCCTACTCAGCATCTTTCTCCTCCCAGAGGAAACCCTCCCCAATTTCCTTTTGGGAAATTTCTGCTCCCTAAATGTGTATGGCCTTAGAGGGACCATCCACTGACTACCGAGCTCTCCCAAGTCCAAGAACCGTGTGGAACTCAGGCTGGACCAGTAGGGCTCTCACCTTGGGATGTGCAAGAACAGAAGAGTACTGGGGCTCCTTCCACCCCCATTTGGTTGATACCAAGAGCTCCAAGCTACCCTGGCTTCTGTGCAGTGCAAACCTGAGTTTCAGTGTTTCCTTACGTTCTCTGAGCTATCTCACTCCCTGCAGACAAATCCCTTTTGGTTCCAGTTGGCAGAATTAGTTTCTTTGCTTGCCTCAAAGAATATTGTCTGCTAAACATGTATGCAGTACCTTCGTAAGAAGAAAAAAATTGACTGACAGCATTTGTTTTGTGGACGGAGCCCTGGACTGGGATACAGTGCAGCTCTGGGCGTCAGATCATCTGTCTGTCGATTGGGTCTTGGAAGTTCATTGGCTCCTACTCCAGGATGCCAGCAGTCGTGAAATTCATCCACTCACTCCGTCTCTTCTCTTCAGATCTGTTTTCTTTGCCGGATCCCTACTCTCTGGCTGTGTCTTATATTCAAATCCTGAGAGGAGAAGGCTCTGGTTGGTCCAGTTAGTCTCCATCATGATCCCTATTGGGTAAACGCTGTTACCTGGCCAGCCTATAGAGCAGCAGCCCTGGGATGGGGCCTCTCCTGGTCCAATCAGCTCTCACCTGTGGCAGAGCTGGTCCGCAAAGAGCTGGGGACCACCTTGGGCTGCAAACGCTCATCACCCTGGGGAGCAATCAGGACATTTCCAGGATGCACGCCTAGTCTTCCCACCGCAGCCATATCAGCCCCAGAAGCCCACCGCCTTGGCTCTGGTTCCTCGGGTGCTGCCCAGAATTGCCAAAGGGAACCCCCTGATCATGCCGTCTGGAAGCCGGGTTCCAAGAGTTTCTTCCGAACACTCACAGAATGCACTGAGGGCAGGGATATTTCCCTACCTTCTCTTCCTGCCGTAGCTGCAGGCATAGTATGCCATGGGGGTACTTTTCAAAACATTCACAAGGAGAATGAGCCGTCGTGTAGAAAACACTGGACTTGTAAGGCGTTTTAATTTTCCCCAGTTTACTTCATCTGGCTGGCTTAGTATTCTGAAAGCTGGGCAGTTTTATAAGATCGCCAGGGAGATGAGTATAGGAATTCTGAGTTAGGATCGTATCCGGACCTGGTACTGATGGTCGCAGATCTTAAGACATCTGCGATTTATCAGATCCTAAGTGAAGCAGACACATAGCAGCACCTGCCTGATAGAATTCTTTCAGCATTGGGGCATCTGGAGCCGGATTCTGCTGACACTACATAAATTTCATCTCTCTATAAAGCTCTCCCCCGTGGAGAGCACTTAAAAGGAATAAAGATCAGGAAGCCCTATAAAATGTGGGCTCCAGCTTCTGTTAGCCAGGTCTGGGAGAGGGAGCAAGCAGAAACGGAGCCCCAAACAGAGTGAGCCCATGATAAGGGACTTACCAGAGACAGGACTAATATCTGGATGATGGACTGAAATGTTAGTCCATCCAGCTATTAGAGGCATGATTCCCGTTCAACAAATCCCACGTGACAGGCTGCATTTTAACATGTTTGTGCTGCCCAGGAATTAAGGTGTTGAAAATTTCAAGCCCCATTTCTTGGTTTAAGGATACTCTTTCAGCCTCGTTTAGTTTCTGCATGGAAGTCAGGAGCTACAGAGGTGGAGAGAAAAATCTGGGGAAGGGGAGATGGGAAGTCTAAACTGGGAATGTGGGGGTTTGGAAAAGGTGTGTTGTGGTTCCCTGATAGCCCAGGGTGAGGATCATGTCAAAGCCTCCTGGTGGCACTCATTTGGGAGCAATGTCCAGTCCCCCATTTGCGAGGGGGGGGGGTGGGAATCAGAATGGAAAAAGTGCACACAGCTCTTGTCAGTTGTAAAGATATGCCTCAGGTCTAATTTTCCCTGCAACAATGTAAGAATCACAAAGATCTATTGGGACAGAAAGTCAAATCAAACAAACTATATGCTTTGTTGGCTACTCAAGTGTCAGCCACTCTATGCCTATGCTTACATCCGCCCTCTTCCAGGGGCACTGAGGACATTCCAATCACACCAGTCTCTTTGCTGCCCCATGATCAAGCCAAGGTTTCCCATACATCTTTCCCTTTTGTATGCACTGTTTTTTTTTTCTGCTTGGAATGTTTTTCCTGGTCCTTTTCCATCTGGCAAACTCCTACTCATCCCCTAAAACCTCAGCTCAATATTTTGCCTTCCTAGGGAATCTTTTCTAGTTATTCCTCTCCCTTCTCTAGAGTAAGGCATTTCTCCATTGTCTGCATACAGTGGATACTGCCAGCTGTCCCCTAAACTTCATTCTCCTCTTTTTTTAAAACGTATTTATTTAAATTCAAGTTAGTTAACATGCAGTGTGGTATTGGTTTTAGGAGTAGAACCCAGTAATCATCACTTACATATAACACCCAGTTTTCATCCCAACAAGCCCTCCTTAATCCCCGTCACCCATCTAGCCCATCGCCCTCCTATCCTGTTCTTTAATACAGAGTGCGGACCAGACATACGGCCGCCCAGCCAGAGACTAACATTCCCAGCCCGCACCTAGCTTGCAGCTATGTTTGACCAAATAGAGAATCTGAGCTGATGTGATTTGTGCCATTTCTGGGCCTTAATGCATTGTTCCTCTATGCTCTATCCCCTTCACATGAGCTGGAACATGAACGCAGAATGACTCAGCTTTGACCATTGTATCAGTGAGTTATCTCTGTAACAAATCACCCCAAAGCTCAGGCTTAAAACAATAATCATTTGATCTCTCAGAGGGTTGGCTACATGATCCTACTTCAAGCTGTTGGTCTGGCAGGACCTGACTCCTTGCTGGGGTTGAGATATGATCTGCTCCACAGGGTTCACTCTGGGGTCCAGGCTGGAAGGGCGGCAAGTACCTAGGGGAAACTCTCATTATCATGACACAGGTGCATGAGAGCAAGCCTACCCATGCAAAAGCATTTCAGAGTTCTGCTTGAGCCACACCTACTAACATTCCAACCTTAGCCAAAGTGAGTCACTCGATGGAGTCTGAATTCAAGAAGAGCAGAATGTACCTTCCACAGAGATTTGGAAAGACATAATCTAATCTACCTCAAGCACACAGATAAGAATAAAGTCCTAGGATGGAGGGGAAGCAATATGAAAGGAAACTGGATTTGTCAATGAGTCTATAGAGCAGAGCATCTTGCCTACCCACCCTCGCTGTGATGTGAGATGATAAGATAACTTCAGTTTTTCTTTAAGCCACAGAATTGTTGAATCTGTTTATTAGAGCTGCTTAGCCTTTTACCATGACCAATATAGCACACTCTCCACTATAACACTTATATGTGTTGCTTTTTCCCTTTTGTTCACTTGTTCTTCTTTCCCCGTTAGAAGGTTCTTGAAATCAACAATTATGTCTTAATTTTGGAATTTCTAGCACCTTGAACAGGATCTATCATAAAATGAGTGCTCAGTGAAGCATTGCTAAACGATTGAATGAATTTCCTATATTTCTGTTATTTTCACCCAGAAAATAAATATCTTTAAAAAGCATTACTTGGGTGGTTATAGAAATCACAAAAGCACATTAGAGGTCCTAGATGATAATCTCCTTAAAATGTGCTAATGGTATGAAGAAATGCCATTCTTCCCGTTGGAAAGTGGCTCTAGGAGGACCTTCAGTCATTTATCCAGTCATTGTACAAATACTTCTTTAGTGGCCTACTATATTTCAGAGACAAATTAGGTAATGAGGATACAACAGTGAACAAAAAACGTAAAACTCCCTGCCCTCACAGAGACAAAGAGACAAGAGACAAATTAGTAAGTAAAAGATAAAACAGAGCAACTTGAGATGCCAGGAGTTGGGAGAGATGGAACTCTTTATGAGGGTGATGTTTGAACAAAGATCTAACTAAGGAGGTAATGGAGCAAATATATAGCTATGTGGGAGGGAGTCTCTGGATAGAAACTTCCTGGATAGAAGAAAGGTCAAATATAAAGGTCCTGGGGTAGAAGCCTCCCTGGTATGTTCAAGGAACAGCAGGGATGCCAGTGTGGCTGGTGCAGGCCACCCAAGGGGAGAGTGGTAGAAGATGTCCTCTGATGTTGGATTTACCCAAGAAGAAAGCAAACATTCAAATAGGTTTGACGATGTGGGAGTTGTTAAAGTCTGTTTAGTCAATAAACAGGTTTAGTCAAACAACAGGTTTCAATGGCTGCCCAAGGCTACAAAATCCATACTGTTGATATGGCACATGGTGCCTTTGCCTGGGTATCTTTGTGACTGATGAGTGCCGTGTGCAGCAGCCAGGTACTAAAGCTCAAACCCACTTCTATGCTTGGGTTCATTTCTCTATGCTCCTTCTCTGAAGAGTGATGCTGGAAAATCAACATCAGTACTCAATCGGCATCAAGTCCAAGATAACCCTTTGGGTATGGTTCTCAGGCATTCATCTCTCTTCTCCCGTGCTCATAGGTAGGTGGCACTGATAGGGAGAGACTGGATTGTGTCAGGCAGATCCTACTCAGCCTCTCTGTCCGTCCTTATCAGTCACACATATCTCCACTTAAGTTCCAAGCCCACATGCTGCTCTCTGCCCACCATTGCTCCCACTTTATTCCTCTTTATTAAAGAAAAGCCATAGCCATGTTTTAATTAGTGTGTGTGTGTGTGTGTGTGTGTGTGTGTGTGTATTAGTGGAAAGGTGATGTTGTGGATAAGAGAAAACAGATGTTAAGCAGAATGAACAAAACGGAGAGCTTCTGAACATACTGTCTTAAAGCAACCTCTTGGGACCTGTTAACTGCCTAGAAAGGGAGAAAAGTAGAGTTGGAAAGGTGGGGTTGAATGCAGCTTCCCCTGCTTTCTTATACATTCTAGATGGAATAATTTGGATAGTAAAAGTCGAATGCTTTAAGGTGATTGCCCTCCGAAACAGTCCTATAAAAATGCTGTCAGAAGTGGTGTGTTCCAGATGTGGTAAATACTGGGGCAGAGGAAGAATTTGGGAAAGGGCGTGCTCTGTTTTCTAGATTCTGACCTGTTTGTAATCTGTTGTTATGGGTTCTTCAAAATTTGAATGAGTCTCTAGGCTCAGCACTCTGAATCACAGGCTCCCCAAAGGAAAACAGCCTGTTTCTTGTGATATATTTGCCTAGTAAATTATAATTTTATTTGTTCTATTAAGCAGCTGAAGTTCAGCACATTTTCATTTTGTACAATAGGCAATAAATGATTCTGAATGCCAGGCACCTAATCAGATTAAGAAAACCTTCATGTTAGCCAAAGGTTTGTCTTTTGTGCTACAGTGAACTTCCTCATGATCTAATCTTAATTGAAAAGTCAGTTCTTTCTTCTCTAACCCATCTCAGGGAAGGAAGTCAAGCAACCCAATGCTTTCAGAGAGGATCCTTCCTCATGCAAAAGAACATATCAGATGTCCCCCACCACCACCTTGGTCATTTATATGGAGGCTGAGGGTGGGGAGAATGGGCCCAATTACACAGATTAAAAGAAGATTCAATTTAGAGATCAGCTGACTTATTTGATGGTCTGTTTTGTTTGTCTGGTTAGCAGTCAAATTATGTCCTGATGTGCCAAAACTGGACTTCGCTCTCAAGCAAGCTGAATGCACGTTGTGGCAAAATCAGCATGTGTGCCCACCCTACTGAGAAGCTAAGGCTTTAGTCACCTTCTAGAAAAAGGTCAGATGACTTGGGACTGGCATTACTAACTTCAGTTCTTGCCCTGACCATACTTTAAGGTTGTACTTAGCAATCTGTGATATGGGAAAAAATAATAAATCTCAAGTCACAAAACATTAGTGATGTCAATTTCAATGAAGATTTCACAGAAAGGCCAAAGGATTTTACACCTTACACCACACACTGGAACCTCCATAGAAGTCTTTTTCAAACATTTATAATTTCTCTCAACATTTTTCTCTGTGGGTCCCCATTTCATTTTCCTTCCTCTCTCTTTTTCCTCACACAGGTTCTAAAACTCCAGGGGAAGTCAGTTCTGGTGCTCAGTCTGCGTATCTCACTTAGCTAAATAAAATCATGGTGGCATATCCATGCAATGAAATATTACTCAGCCTTAAAAAAGAATGAAATGCAGATACATGCTACAACATGGTTGAATCTTGAAAACATTATGCTAAGTGAAAGAAACCAGACACAAAGGTCACATATGGTATGGTCCCATTTACACGAAATATTCTGAGCAGGAAGATCCATACAGACAGAAAGAAGATTGTCAGCTACCAGAGGCTGGTGACAGGTGGGGGGAGGGGGTGTCGGGGGGAGGAGACAATGGAAGTGACTGCCTAATGGTACAGGGTTTCCTTTTAAGGTGCTGAAAATGCTTTGAATAAGACAGAGGGGGTAGCTGTACAACATTGGGAATATACAAGTGCCACTGAATTTTTCAGTTTAAAACATTCATTTCACATTATATGAATTTCATCTCAGTAAAAACAAATCCTCGAAAGCATGACAATCAGTTCCCCTCAGTACTTTTATTAGAAAATAGTCCAACCCGGGGCGCCTGGGTGGCGCAGTCGGTTAAGCGTCCGACTTCAGCCAGGTCACGATCTCGCGGTCCGGGAGTTCGAGCCCCGCGTCGGGCTCTGGGCTGATGGCTCAGAGCCTGGAGCCTGTTTCCGATTCTGTGTCTCCCTCTCTCTCTGCCCCTCCCCCGTTCATGCTCTGTCTCTCTCTGTCCCAAAAATAAATAAACGTTGAAAAAAAAATTTTTTTTTTAAATAAAAAAAAAAAAAAAAAAAGAAAATAGTCCAACCCTCATCTATTAATACTCAACGATGGCTCTCATCTCCCCACCCCAGGGAGCATATGTAGGTACATTCTCAACAAAACTGGTGAAGTAAAACTTACAAGTAGCTAAGAAATTACGATTTATTTTCCCCGTTCACTCAAGAAAATATCCTAGGTTGAAACTCCCTTGGGCTAGACCACGAGGCTTCTGATGCAGAGAAGGAAGTGAAAAATGAGCCAAGCTGGGGCACCAATCCACACTAAGGTGACTCCCTTCAGTGGGGAGGTCATGAATGACAGCATGGGACTGGATAACTGGGCTTATCTTGGGCCATCAGCATCGCCAAGGACTCCTGCTGTGGTAGGTGGGGTGATGAGGCCGGTAAGACAGAGGTAGAGGGAAAGGGCTGGCGCATGCGACTTCATAAGCCGCATCCCTGCCAAACCAGTCCAGGGTTACCCTTGTTATATTAAATTCATCATAGGCGTTCTATACACTTATCTGTTTCTATGATTTTGTGTCTTGTTGTGTTTTATTTTGTTCCTTGGTAAAGTTCCCTTTGAAAATTTCCAGTTTTGTCTCAGATTTGTGTCATATTACCTATCCTGGGTTATTTTACTATTGGTGACAGAGTCCAGGGACCAGCTGGCATTGTTCCACTCCTTGATCAGGGTATATGGAGGGCAGAGGTAGTGGAGGGAGTAATAATAACACCAGCTCATACTGTATAATGTTCCATTTTTTATCACATTTAACCTTTATAATAGTTTGAAATAAATATTATTGTTCTCACATTAGAAAGGAGGAAACCAAACTTAGATTTAGAGAAATACAATGACCCATAGATGTCAAGTAAAATCCAGAGATACGGGGCCTGATAATAAAGTGAAACTAAAAAGGTCATCTATTATGGATTCAATTTTGAATTTTTAAATTTTTTTTAATATTTATTTTTGAGAGAGAGACAGAGACAGAGCATGAGTGGGGGAGGGGCAGAGAGAGAGAGGAGACACAGAATCTGAAGCAGGCTCCAGGCTCTGAGCTGTCAGCACAGGGCCCAACGCAGGGCTCAGACTCACAGACCGCGAGATCATGACCTGAGCCAAAGTCAAATGCTTAACCAACTAAGCCACCTAGGCTCCCCAGTAGGCCGAATTTTGACACCCCACCCAAAAGATATGTTGGAGTCCTCACTCCGCAAAGCTCAGAATATGAACTCATTTGGAGATAGAGTCTTTACAGAGGTCATCAAGTTAAAGTGAGGTCATATGCAGGGCCCTAATCCAACATGAGTGCTGTCCTTATAGAAAGGAGAAATTTGGACACACGGACAAGCACACCCAAAGGGAAGGCAATGTGAAGAGACATGGGGAGAAGACAGCCGTCTACAAGCCCAGGAGCAGAGCCCTCCATCACAGCCTTCAGGAGGAACCAATGCTGCCACACCTTGATTTCAGAACTCCAGCCTCTGGAACCGAGAGACAATAACTTTCTGATGTTTAAGCCACTCAGTTTGTGGTACTCTGTTATGGAAGCCCTAGCAATCAATACAAGAGGGAAAGAACTATGGAGAAGCATGGACATGGATTCCTTACTGATGGGAGGGAGCAGCATGTGAACATCACCAGAGAAACTCCACAGTATACCAGTCATTCTGCTCGGCTTTGGGCACGAGCCCCCTGGGAGAGACCGCACAGGTAGTCTGGAGTTTCCAGGTGGATGAAAGGGTCACTGTCCTAGAAGGGAACCCCAGCATAAGTGGGAGCCCTGGGAGTCAACTTATACCCAGAAGGTGCTGAAGCATCGTGGGCACAGGAAATATAAATGTGACATGTCAAAGGAAGGGTGGGTATAGTGGTGATCAGCTTGAGAATGCATCATGACCCTCTTCCCTGTTCCTCTACCCCTGCCCTTGCTCCAACTATCTGGGATGACTTTCCAAATAAACCAGCATGAACTTTGGCTATTCTGAACTGAGTTGTGTTGGGAATACAAAACATGCACCACCTTTCAAAGAATGAAAAGAGAACATAAAGCACCTCCTTATATTAGTTTCCTAGTAACCTTTCTGGAGGCTTGAAGACTGAAATCAGGGTGTGAGCAAAGCCAATCACTTAGAAGGATGGCCACATGGTTGGCTTCTGGCTGCAACCCTCTGATCTCTGCCTCTGTGGTCATGCAGGTTTCTTCTTTGCGTCTGTCTCTTCTCATGTCTCTCATAAGGACACTTGTCATGGGATTTAGGGCCCAGTCAGATAATCCGACAATTTCTCTCAAAATCCCTAAGTCTATTACATCTGCAAACACCTTTTTTCCAAAAAGGTCACATTCACAGGTTCCAGGTGTTAGGATGCAGACATAACTTTTGGGGGACCACCTTTCAACCCACTATAATTCTTAGTTTTGTTTCACGTTGATGACATGGTATATTAGTTTGCTAGGGCTGCAGCAACAAAACACAGACTTGGTGGCTTAAACAACAGAAATCTATTTTCTCATAGTCTCCCAGAGGCAGTAAGTCCAAGGCCAAGATGCCAGCCAAGTTTGTTTCCTCCGGGATGGCTCTCCTTGGCTAGCAGATAGCAGCCCTCTTGCCGCGTCTTCACACGGTCTTTTCTCTATGCCCACACATCCTGGATGTCACTGTGTGTCCAAATCCCCTCTTCCTATAAAAAAACACCAGTTAAATTGAGTGAGGGCCCACCCTAGGAGCCTATTTTAACTTAATATCACCTCTTCAAAGGCCCCATCCTCAAACGTGGTCACATTCTGAGGTATAAGGATTAGGGCTTCAGCATGAATTTGGGGGGAACTCAATTCAATCTAATTCATAATAAACAGTGAAATAATATTTTGGTTATTTGGGGGTTGAATAGACTCTATTACTAAAACATAAACTGGGGTGCTGGGGTGGCTCAGTCAGTTAAGTGTCCAACTTCGGCTCAGGTCATGATCTCATGGTCTGTGAGTTCGAGCCCCGCATCGAGCTCTGTGCTGACAGCTCAGAGCCTGGAGCCTGTTTCAGATTCTGTGTCTCCCTCTCTCTGACCCTCCCCCATTCATGCTCTGTCTCTCCCTGTCTCAAAAATAAATAAACGTTAAAAAAATTAAAATATATATATATAAACTAAAAAGGAAGGGTGGGGGCATCTCTCTTTTTTTAATACATTGTCAACTTGGCTAACATACAGTGTGTAAGGTGTGCTCTCGGTTTTGGGGGTAGATTCCGGTGGTTCATCGCTTACACACAACACCCAGTGCTCATCCCAACAAGTGCCCTCCCCAATGCCATCATCCATTTTCCCCTCCCCCCCACCCCCATCCACCCTCAGTTTGTTCTCTGTATTTAAGAGTCTCTTATGGTTTGCCTCCCTCCCTCTCTGTTTGTAACTATTTTTTTCCCCCTTCCCTTCCCCCATGGTCTTCTGTTAAGTTTCTCAAGATCCACATATGAGTGAAAACATGATATCTGTCCTTCTCTCACTGACTTATTTTACTCAGCATAATACCTTCCAGTTCCATCAACGTTGCTGCAAGTGGCAGGATTTCATTCTTTCTCATTGCCAAATAGTATTCCATTGTATATATAAACCACATCTTCTTTATCCATTCATCAGTTGATGGACATTTAGGCTCTTTCCATAATTTGGTTATTGTTGAAAGTGCTGCTATAAACATTGGGATACATGTGCCCTTATGCATCAGCACTCCTGTATCCTTTAGATAAATTCTTAGTAGTGCTATTGCTGGGTCGTAGGGTAGTTCTATTTTTAATTTTTTGAGGAACCTCCATAATGTTTTCCAGAGCAGCTGCACTGGTTTGCATTCAGGTGGGGACATCTTAAATGCACTTTGACTCCTCACAAATTTGCCCAGGACCTGCCTTAGGTCTCCCCATCCCCTACTCCCCTCCACAACAAGGGCTGTTCATGGGAGACCCTAAGGCCTTGCTCTCTGGGTAATTTTGAGGAGTACATGGGGAAAGGAGGCCAGGAAGAAAGTCCCCGTGGTGGTATTACTGAGGGACTTTCAAGGACAGAATGAGGAGACCTATTAAATCTATTTGAGGACCTGTTCTGCAACCGTGACCCACCCCTACACACATACCATCTCTGCATGTCTTGAGCAGAATCTGCCACACCTCTAAATGTCGATTTCTTTAAAACAGCCCAGGGGAAGGGCCTGGTCCGCATGAACCTAAGAGGAGAGACCTGCCACAGAAGTGGGATGTTTATGAGCCAGAGGATAGCGGGAGGAGGAATGTGGAACCACAAGTGACCACGAAAGCCCTGGGAGTTTCCAAAAGATCTTTGGGAGGGCATCTGACTTCCCACAGGATGTGTGATAGGGGGCTTGAGCTAATTTTATTTAGATCTCAGAGCACAGGGTGACGTCAACTGACATCTGGGTTACACTTGTTATCAAGGAGTTGAAATGAAGACACAGGAGGCATGCTTATCAAATTTGTAGAGGACAGGAAGCTGAAAGGAACAGCAAATGCATAATTAGAATCCACAAAATTCTCAGCAAGCTAGAATGCCAGCCTGAATTTAATAAGAGGAAACTTAATAAGGACAAAGGGAATGTCCTGCACTTGAGATAAAAAATAATAATAAAACAAACTATCTGTACAAGGCACATGGAAGTGGGTCAGGGGTTTGACTCAGATGGAGGCACCCCAAAAGCAGATGGGAACTGAGGCTATTATAGCAGAAAAATGGGACATGAAGTGGGGGAAGTAGACAAGGAGGTTCATTCTTCCTGGTTAGACCCCTGTAATATCAACTTCAGGCCTATCCACTATACACTGAGCAGGAGGCAAACGGGACAGAATGAATGACCCAGTGTGATCAGGGAACTCCAATCCATATAAGGCAGGAACAAGGCTGTTTTCCTGGAGAAAAGAAGCATCAGGAGAGAAGTAAGAATTTTTTTATTTTTATTTTTTTTGAGCAGCAGACAAAAGTTTATTAGAGTGTAAGATTAGAAAGGAAGAATAGTAGGAAAGCTCTCTTTACAGAGAGGAGACATTTGAAAGTCAATGCCTGAGAAGTAAGAATTCTTTACAAGTATCTAAAATTCCACCACAGGAATGGGAGGTTGGGTTTGTAATGTATAGCCCTGAGGATGAAATCAAGATGGTAGGTGGCTGCTTCAGGGAGACACTGGACTAATGTATAATAAAGAAAGCAAATGTATCCATTAGGATTTATTTAATAGGAAGTAATAGAAAACCTGATTAATAATAGCTTAAACAAAAAAAAATTTTTCCTATCACTCAATTAAAGGTATCCCACAGTTAAGGTCTCAGGCTTTTTCCAACCTTCTTCTTCACCAACCTCAGAGTGTTCATTTCACCCTCCTATCCGTGGCCTTGTGGTCACAAGATGGCTGCTGAAGCTTTAGCAACACAAATCCGCATTCAAAGCAAGGGGGCAGGGTGATGGTGAAGGGGCAGCCAACGTAACAAAGACCTTTTCCTTATTGGTGCTATTCTTTTACCAGAAAATTAAATAATATCTCAGATGTCCTCAAAAATCTCATTGGCCATACTGGATTATATGGCCAATTCTATCCACAAAAGGGACTGGGAAAGGAACATCTAGTCTTTCTAGCTTATAAACTGTGAGGCTGGAAAAGGAGAAGAAAATGGCATTTTAGTAGCTCTCAGGAGTTT
Organism: Lynx canadensis; assembly: GCF_007474595.2. Taxonomy (NCBI): domain Eukaryota; kingdom Metazoa; phylum Chordata; class Mammalia; order Carnivora; family Felidae; genus Lynx; species Lynx canadensis. Next base: position 160,495,969 of record NC_044310.1, on the reverse strand, counting down.
CTGCCACAAAAAAAATCACTGTGAATCAACCACCAATAGTTTGTCTTAGTCTTTTTTTTTTTAATTTTTTTTTAACGTTTATTTATTTTTGAGACAGAGAGAGACACAGCATGAATGGGGGAGGGGCAGAGAGAGAGCGAGACACGGAATCGGAAGCAGGCTCCAGGCTCTGAGCCATCAGCCCAGAGCCCGACGCGGGGCTCGAACTCACGGACCGCGAGATCGTGACCTGAGCCGAAGTTGGACGCTCAACTGACTGAGCCACCCAGGCGCCCCTGTCTTAGTCTTTTTAATGCAAATATATGTGGGCTCATATAAACACATATGATCACATATAAAATTTCACATATGTATATTGTAAGTAGTTTTATTTCTTGTTTTTGTACTTAATATTTTCAGTATCTTTCCATAACATTTTGAAATTCTTGGAAAATATAATTTTCAACAGCTGCGTAATATCCCGTATGTTGTTCCACATTCAACCATTCCTCTACTCTTGGACATAGACGTTATTTCCAGCTTTACAGAAGTTTATAGCCATCTTCTCCAGATACAGAATGGTATGGTTTGGAAGCCCCACCCTTGAGAATATTCCATTACAGGTATGAAATAGATAAGACACAGCTGGGGGAGTGGGTGGAGTACTGGACTCTATTACATTTCAGGCCCTTCCCCACCTCCTCAAGATGCAGAGGATACACAGATGCATATGGAGACTAGTCAGGGAAGATCACTGTAGCCTCTCTGTTTCATCTTTCATTCTGCTGCCTGAGCCCACAGGCTGTGTGACATTCCTACTCTGGATACCCCCAAGGTCAGCACCCCACACACTTGCCTCACCAGCTCTCTCACTATCTCCTGTCAACAAGAACAGTCTGAATCGCTCTTAACGTACTTTAAAATTGCCTGAATGAAGACAGCATCTGGCTTTTATCAATGGGGTCAAACATGAGACTTGGTGTGAAGGACCCAAGCCTGGACCAGAGGGGCCAAGGATAGAGAGAACCTAAGACACCAAGATCTGATGACAACATTCCAGTGATGCTCCTTTGTTGCCTCTTGCTACTTTGAAGCCTATTTGTGGCTTTCCAGTGTGCCATGGGGACAGACAAGGGCAGGAATCTTCATTACGATTGCTCAGCAACCACCACGAGGGCCACGTAGATGAGCTGGGTAATGGAAGGAGCGAGAAGTATCATTTTCCAAGGTTGGTGTCCTCGGGGGTCACAGATGCTGGAGTGGTGTTAAGGGACAGAACAGATACCTGCCTTATCAGTGAAGGGTTTGATGTCAGCCTTCGCTAAATATAGTTATGTTTCAAGGGATGTGATCTGACCTGAGTCTAAATGAATTTAAATTTGCCTTCCATGGAATAAATATTCATTCCCTTCAATAGGGTTGATATGCCAAACCTACAATTCAAACTCTAGAATTCAAAAGCATGTTTTTTTAAGACACAAGGAACTTACAAGATGAGCAATCAATGACAGAAAAATGGCCATTAGCAAATTTGCCAGTTTGTTTTCAGATAAGTGGAGTTTAGCTCATTCCTCCACTATCTTGCTCTGTTAAGTGGTTTTAGGGAAAAAAATATTTAAAGTTCAAATCATTTTGGTAAATTTTAGTGATATAATATTGCTAACACCATGCACAAAACAACTCAGTAAGTGAAGCTGTAATGATTTGGTTTCTTTTCTAAAAATGGAGCTCCAGAGGCATCTGGATAGATTAGTCGGTTGAACATCCGACGGTTGGTTTCTGCTTGGGTCATGATGCCAGAGTCATGGGATTGAGCCCTGTGTCAGGCTCTGTGCTGAGCATGGATCCTGTTTGAGATTCTCTCTCTGTCCCTCTCCCCAACTGGCATGCTTTCTCTCTCTCTCTCTCTCTCTCTCTCAAATAAAAAAAAAATTAATTAAAAATAAAAATAGAACTCCAATTGTTTCCTGGTTGTACGGAATTGGAAAAGTCATATGCTTTGCAATGGTCAGCAACCCCAGAAGTTGTTTTCTTGTCTATGAGGGCATTGTGTCTACCCAGAACATCACACAGCACAAACACACATCTATACTACCAGCCATTAGGGACAGACCAAAGGCTGGAGCAGGGGATTTGAGAAGAGGAACTCACCTGTGTCTCAGTTCTTCCCACAACTGCTCCAAAAGTATGTCTCTTAATTTCTCCATGACTTAATTTCTCTATGTATACATTCTTATGTGAGATCCATGAATCTGGCCACTGGAAGGAATCTTGAAAAGTCCTTTCTACTAATAGCTTCTCCCTTTTTCTTAAGTTAATATCAAAGAAACTCTCTTTAATTTGATTAAATCAGTAAATAGATTCTCTTAGTATTATTTTACCTTTGGAATAGGGACAAGTCTCATTCTGTTGATCACAAGTCTCTGAAAATTCTATTGATTCTAAGTCTTAGAACAGAGTGTGTCTAATCTTGGTGAAACACAAGTTTGAAACGTTAAGTATTCTACTTCTGTTTTCTACTGAAACCCTCATAAGGTACAGGACATTGTATGAGGCAACCTGTTGGTTTATAGAACTGGGTGGACCATGTCCCTGGTCTCCAGGAACTTTCAACATGGAGGAGAACTCAGTTGCACAAATAATTAACATAGATATTAACAGAGAAAGAAAAGGGATGCATAGGTTACACAGAAAATAAGAGCAGCTATAGAAAACATACCTGGGATATCTGTCCAGCCCACAATAACCTGCTTTCTCTGAGAACTGCCTCCTCCCTTAGACACTGCACCCACAGCCATATTTAAACACCACCGCTTACCCTCTACCTCAGCCATGGCTATTCAGACCAGGAGAGGATACCTGACCAAGTTGAGCCAAATTCTCTCTCCTGGGAGTTTGGAATTGTGACCCAGAGTACCTCTAAGTTCAATGTAGGTGGCTATTCCTCTCAAGAAGGAGGACAAATAGAACAAAAAGGAGCAGCCCCCAGACCCTGTGCCCCCATCCCCAGAGGCTGAGAAGATGGCTGCTCTGATTGCTAACAGCTTTGCCCTTTCTGGTTCCAGGCTCCCACGGGGTCCCAGTGACATTCTAATCTTCCTGATACATCCTTGTTTCCCATGAGAAATGTCCTATTTCCCCCTGAGCTGGCTCCGATTGCCATTACTTGCGTGCACATCAGCTATGACGAGGACTTGAGCACTAATATGGCCCTCCTTATATAAAAAACAGATACAGATAATCCAAAATAGCTAACAATTCAAAAGGCATTTTTGGCTCTGGGAGACACTGTGAAACATATACATTTAAACTGCTAGAATTCATAACACCCTGAATGAAAGTACAAGCCCACAACAACAGAAACTTGATTGGAAAAGGCTGGCAAAGACTGTCCGTTTCCATTGTCCTGACGGAGGCTCTGTTCTTCTCTGCCTTCTGGTCCCTACAGGACATGTAAACATAGCCCTCCACCCCGACCTCATCTCCCCAGGTTGCCCACAGCCACCTCCCTTATGTCCAGCTTAGAGTGTCACATCTTTTTCTAGAGGTGATTTTTTTAAAGTTATTTATTTATTTTGAGATAGACAGAGCACATGAGGGGGGGGAGGGGCAGAGAGAGGGGGAGAAACAGAATCTGAAGCAGGCTCCAGGCTCTGAGCTGTTGAACCCACAAACAGCGAGATAATGACCTGAGCCAAAGTTGGATGCTTAATCAACTGAGCCACCCAGGCATCCCCACAGGTAATTTTTTTTTTTAAGTGTATTTATTTATTTTAAGAAAGAGAGAGTGTGTGAGCAGGGGAGGGGCAGGGCGGGGGAGAGAATCCCAAGCAGGCTCCTGCTATCAGTGCAGAGACTGACATGGGGCCTGGTCCTCCATGAACCCGTGAGATCATGACCTGAGCTGAAATCAAATGTCAGACACTTAACTGACTGAGCCACCCAGGCCCCCACAAGTAATTTTTTGAAAGGCTTTTCCTGACACAGCAACAAGCAAAAGAGATGTCAGTCTGGGAAAATAGTTGATAGAGGGGGCAAGAAGATCAGTGGATTCTTTTTAGAAAGAGTTTACCACCGCACCTCTGATGATTTATAAAACAAACAATGCCTGAAAGAGAAGTCAGAGAAGGCCCTTTGAGTGGCTGGCTTCCCAGCCAATGAGGGTTTCCAGAGTGGCTCAGAAGTTTCCATGGAGGAGCCATGTAGAAAGCAAACTGAGGATCCACAGGAATAAAAACTACTGAGGGGACAAGGGTGAAGAGGATCATGTCAGAGCTGTCTGAATGTCTGTCCCAGAGAAGAGTGTAATGGGTGGAGGTGGGGTGGGTATGGTGGGAACAATGGAGCAGCAGTTACAAGGGCTGGGTAGGGCCCGTGTTCCTGGAAACAGAATTCACCAACTGCATTAGAAGAAATATCTTCGTATGACCCAAGCTGTTCTCATGGCAAAATAATGCTTTCCTGTTCCTCTTGGCAGCTCCCCCATGAGTAAAATTAGGTTAGAAACACACACACACTCACACCGTCTCACAGACACGCTCACTCACAGACACATGTGCACACGCCCCCCGTGTTCTGCACATTCCCAGCGCTCCCCTCATCACTACCCAACCCCAACATTGTAGGTAGTTTGTGGACCTGCTAAATACCACAGCAACGAAGGATCACGTCTGGTACCTTACAGATAGGCTCATGGGAAACAGCTTCCAGTTTCTAAGGGCTTTGTAGGTCACTTCATTCACTCACCAAACAGGGAGGCTTGCAGGAACCCTGTGGAACCCCCTTCTGATAAAACCCCCTCAAATTTCTAGATGAAACCAAGGCTTGGTGTGGTTACAAAAAAAGGATCCTAGTCCAAAGACCTCCAACCTTAGATTATTCTTTGTTTTCCCATCTAATGGGACAGGCTATGCTGGCCTGGCTTCCAGCCCTGGCATGTGAGGTTTTGCCAACAGCCCTCACAAATGTCCAGCAGAAAGGTTGCCAAGTTCAGGCCCCACCCTGGCTGGTTATCTGCAGGCAGGGTTCTCCCATGACACTCTGGCTGGCCCTGCTGTCCCCTCTCTTTGTGGAACAGCTGTACCAGCTTGGCTGCTGGTGTGTTCAGTCACAGGTCCTGCCTTCGTTTGGTTGATAAGCATGGTCAAATTCCAAATCCGACTGCTACGACGCAGGCATTCCTGCCTCCGACTCTCTGCGAAGCCTGTGCTACCGTGACACTCTGTCTCTAGGGCCTAGAGCAACCGAGGCCCGAGGCTGGGACCCAGAGAAGAGAAGGCTAAGGTCTCCAGTAGCCATGGCACCAGGACTCTTCAAGAATCAGCCTCCTGCATTTCCTGCCAGTTGGCTCTCTTTAATTATTCTTTTGTGTCTCAATTATTGGAGTTCTCCCATGTCCTGAAAAGCCTTCTTTTCTGGGAAACACTTGAACCATCCAGTAAAAAATCACCAAGTAGCTTAAAATATCTAGGTCAATGTTTCCAAACTGAGGTCCACACCAGAAATATAGGGTACTTGGGGCGCCTGGGTGGCTCAGTTGGTTAAGCTTCTGACTTTGGCTCAGGTCATGATCTCGTGGTTCATGAGTTTGAGCCCCAAGTCGGGCTCTGTGCTGACAGCTCAGAGCTGGGAGCCTGTTTCAGATTCTGTGTCTCCCTCTCTCTCTACCTCCACCCTACCCTACTCTCTCCTCTCTTTCTTTCTCTCTCTCTCTCTCTCTCTCTCTCTCTCAAAAATAAATAAACATTTTTTAAAAATAAAAAGAAATATGGGGTGCTTGTTAAAACCAAACATGGAGGGCTCCATCCCAGGCTTTCTGAATTAGAATCTCTTAGAATAGAGCCTGGAAATCTGGTTTGTGAACAAGCCCCCCAGGTGAATGTGAGGTACACTAAAGTTGCAAGACCCAATGGAAGTCTAACCCAATTACATCTGGCAGTAGGGTATAGTTTTGTTTCCTAGGACTTCTAGATCTTTTCTTCTGGGACTTCTGTAAAAAAAAAAAAAAAATTATATATATATATATATATATATACACACACACACACACACACACACACACACACACACACACAATGAACTTTGAACATGTCAACTTAATGATTAAGACTATTAATTTTTGGAGACAGGAATCCATTTCTTTCTCCCTGACTTCACCTTATCAAGTCCCGGTAATAGTCAGGATAATTGCCCAAGGAGGATACCTGGAAACCAGGGGCTCATGGACCACCTTCCCTCCCCATCTCTATACAGAATTTTTAGCCCCCCACTTCCAATCCCATGAGATCCATTTCACAGTTTAGTGACCATTTGGGGGGCACAAATCTATGGATTTCTTTTTGTGTAGTAAGGTCTCTGTAGCCATTGATCTCTATTTTACTTATTTAGAAAACAAGATAATGTGAAGATTTTGAGAACTAATTTCAACTTTATTTTTAGAAAGAGGTCCACAGGAATGCAGAAGTCACCACTCCCTTCAGAAACCAAATGCTGGCCAAAATACCAAGATAACTAAATGAGATCTTATTCCTGTGCCTGAGATGACTCTTCACCTCTGTTGACAGAGGGGTAAAAATTGATTTTAGGTCCGCAGCCTGTACCAACCATGAGCGAAGTTGACAATGCATCCTACACATATTCAGTGTCTGCGTCTTGCCTCTGAACAATTCAAAGGACTTCCACCTATTTCTGAGTGTCCTCTGTTATGTAGGAAGGCAGTTATCTACCCTATTTCATAAGTAACCTTTCTGTGGCCAGAAGAGTATGTTATTTGTCCAAGGCAGAGCACTAAGTGACAGCAGGATTCTAGAAATTAATTAAATGCCTTGATCCTTGGGCCAGAGAACTGAGCCACTCTTTCTACATGAAGTTGTCTCTTCAGGTATTAAGAACATTTTAATCATATTGGCATTCGGTCTGCAAATAAAACTGACTTAGGTCACTGCATTTCTGTGTCCTTTTCCCCATCTTTTATGCCTTACTTATTGACACTAAGGTTCTCATAATTATAAAGAGAAAAAATAATGAATTCGTAAGAGGAAACAATAATTAACATCAAGGTGTTAAGGACTTAACATATTATTTCCCCTAGGGGTATCTGGGTTATGGAAAAGAAATTTAGAAGAGGATTGAATTACCCAAAGAAACAACTGGCTAATGGTGAAAGTTTAGGCATCAGTGAGGTAGGGAACTTTCTGGTATTCCTTTAAAAATGTATGTATTCTGCCCAACCAGAATGCCAAGACCCATCTATAAGATAGAACATACTAGAATGAAGAAACTATCAAGCATAACATGAATTTAAGCAACCAAACTCTGTTCCAAATCACCCCAAGAAGATGATGCTGGAGATCTGGATTCATGATGTTAACTAAACCTGTAAAAATTATCAAGACTGGAGACTTCCACTGTGGCCCAAGCTGGAGGAACAAAAACTGGATTTATACTCCTATCTGAAACAACTGAAAAACCAGACAAAATATATGAAAGAGTAGTTCTCAAGACACTGGGCATCAGGCAGTGAAGGGCAATGATCCCTGAAATATGAGAAACAGATCAAATGAGCCCTAAGATTGTGCCAGCTTACTGCACTAAGAGAATTTTCAGGCCACTGCACAAGGAGGGGGATCCCAGATGGAGTCTGGCTGTCTCCTTGAGTAGAGAAGACTGGAGAGGCCAATGTGGCTGGAAGCCACGGGGGATGTGTGGGGGATGGCGGGGGTGGTGGTAGAGAGCTGCACAGAGAGAGGACTCTGGAATTCTGCATTGGGTCCTTCTTAAGTATTCAGTTGATTATTGTTCAGTGTCTGCCTGAGAGTAAACCACCCAAGACCAGGGAACAGGGTAGACAGCTCAGAATGGTCCTAACTTAGTAGTGGGGGAAATTTACCCTACACTAAACACTGCCTTAGTCCTACCTAAGTTTACCTAAGAAGGAACAGATAATCTGAGTAGCCCTATTAAAGAAATTAGATTTGTGGGGCACCTGGGGTCTCAGTCAGTTAAGCCTCCTACTCTTGATTTTGGCTCAGGTCTTGATCTCCCAAGAATTCAAGCCCTGTGTCAGGCTCTGCACTGACAGTGCGGAGGCTGCTTGGAATTCTCTCTCTCTGCCCCTCTCCCACTCGCTCACGCTCACAAGCATGTTCTCTTTCTCTCTCACACAATAAACTTAAAAAAGAAGAAATGAGATTTGTGGTTTAAACCCTTCCCAAAAAGATAGCTCTTGACACAAATACCTTCCCTTGGTAATTTTACCAAATGTTTAGAGAAGAAATAATATCAATTCTACACAAGATCTCTCAGAAAATTAAAGAAAAGGACATACTTTTCAATATTCTATGAAGCCAGCATTTAGTCTGACACCAAATTCTTGACAAAGATATTACAAGAAATGAAAACTATAGACCTCTACTCTTCATAGAGAAATGCAAGAATTCTTAACAAAATTTTAGCAAATTGAATCTGGCAATGTAGAAAAAGAGTAATACATTAGGACCAAACAGGGTTTATCCTAGGGATGCATGCCTGCTTCAGCATTTATGTGTTCAGCATTATTGGCTCTATTTCTGTGGAGAACCCTGACTAACACAATACATATGAGAAAACCTAACAAATTGTACTTTAAATATGGGCAGTTTATTATAAGTCAATCATACCTCAATAAGGCTGTTTTTTTAAAAAGAAAACAAATAAAACACACACATTATCCAGCCTGTGAAAGGAACACATGATAAAAGTGCTACCATGCTCCCAGCCCATGGCAGACATTGCCAATCAATCACATGGTGATCCAGGCAGCCTTACCAATCAGCATCAGATCTTCAGATCCAACCTACTTTGCACCTGACCCAAGTCAAACACCTGGTTTTAAAAAACTGAGGCTCAAGAGCAGAGCAATTTGTTGCTAAACTGAAACTGGTATTGAAGTCTCCTGGTTGCTAGTCCAATGTGCTTTCCACAACACAAGTTTAAGAAAATGGGATTTAAATGAGATGTCAGATGGGAACTTTTGAAGAATGCCAACAATGCGCTGTGGTGTTGCTTCTAAATACATCTATTTTTCATAGGACCAGTGATAGTTTTCATGCAAAGGAAAGAATTATCTACAGGAAAATTGATGGAATTCATATTTTTTGTATTTTTAATAATGAAGATGTTAAAATTACTGAAACTGGTTTTGACCTAACATGAAAGTGATTCTTCAGGCCAGAAAATTGCCATATTTGCAAATAAGGCCAAGAAGCAAAATGATGTCAGATTACACAAAATATATGCCAATGAAATCATATGTAGATACACAGAAATAATATTAATCTTGACGAGAAAAATACATCATTTGTTTGAAACACAAATATTGTTCTTAAAAAGCAATGACTTCTTTAATAGCTCTCTGTAAACCATATGTTCATTAATAATAATCACATGTGCCTGTCACCATGAAGAGAGTCATCGACTGATGGCAAACACTGAGCAAATCCACAGCCCATGCTTCGGTCTTTCTAGTGTGATGACTTGTGTGAATTTCCAAAAGCAGGAGCCAGGTTTTCTCATCTTCGTACTGTTAGAGCTGGCAGAACCCCTAGCATATGATAAGCCCTTTCTTCTTGCTCCCAGCCTCTTTGCATGTGAGGAAGTAAATGTCCCTGCTGTTTGAGCCAGTCAAGGTGAAGTGTTCTCTTTAGAACTCTTTGCACAGTGACTGTCTTAGAAAGTACTAAGTCAAAGAAAGAAAGAAAGAAAGAAAGAAAGAAAGAAAGAAAGAAAGAAAGAAAGAAAGAACGAACTAAGTCAACGTGAGTTTTCTTCGTTTTCCTCACTTAAGAAAATTTCCAGTTAAATATTAGGGAGACAATGTTCAACACACATGAGGCTTATAGAACTGTCCATCCACTATGTCACCTACTAATCCTGATGCCACCAATTTTGAAAGAATTCACTATTACAATTAACTATGATTTTCTAATTTTTGTTACTGTTAAACTCACTAAAGGATTTATTCCAGAAAATGATTCAGAAGGGTCTGTGAATGAAAACCTAAATTTGCACTAGGCAAGCAACCACAAAAACATCTGAGAAGACTCTTCCTTCCCCCACCAGAATTAGCTGTTATGCTGGTAGCCCAGAAATTTGGGTTCATGTTCATCCCACTGTGATTTTTAAAAACTTAGGAAAGTTGTGAGCACAAAGAATAGCAACATTAACAACATTCACATATCCTTTACCCAGATGTAACTGTTATCAACATTTTGCCCATTTGCTCTACCATTCTCTCTCTCCCCATATTTATATATATATTATATTTTTTTCTGAATCACTTGAGAGTAAGTGGGTAGTGATGCCCATTATAATAAATTTAATTTTAAATTTCATTTGAGGACTTAACACTTAAAATAGTATATACTTGTACATGACTTGTACATGGTTCAAACCTAAGGTGTACAGAAGGGTAGAGAATTAAAAATTAATCTCCCTTCCATTCCTAGGCCCTAGACCCTACATGTGTCAACATGAGAATTTAAAAATCAGAAAGAAATGTATCTTGAGATTGTGTGAATCCATTTTCTTTCCCCATTGTATAAAAACTCCACACATCCAAAGAAATTGAGAAAATTATATTTACCCCCAAAGAGTCTAAGAGACCTGATACCTACTAGAACCCCTCAGGAGCCACTGCTTTTTCTGGTGTTGCAAAGACTTGGGACTTTGGCTTTATTTAGTCATTTATTTGTTCATACAGCTCTTCATTCATCTACTAATCTTCTGTCTCATCGAGTCCTAGGCCCTGTGCCAGTGTGACAGGTGCATTTTCCAACATTTCTCACCCCACAAGGTCTTCTTTCGGTGTGATTCTGGCACTCCTTCCATGGAGCGGTGGGATCAGTGTTCCCTCCCCAACTTGTGACCAGAGCGGACAGTATTTGACCTCCAAGCTCCAAAGCCAGGTCATAAAAGTCAATATAGTTTCTTCCACCTGGTTCTCCTGGGATGTATTTGGGGAACCCAGACACTGTGGTGTGAGGAAGCCCAGGCTGCCCTGTGAAGAAGCATGTGGAGAGGAACTGAGAGTTTGCACCAATTGCCAGCCACATGAGTGAGCTGTATTAGAAATGTCAGCTGGAGCCACCCTAGCTGATAATGCATGGAAGAGAGACAAGCTGTCCCTGTCCACCTCGCATGAGAAAATTAAATAATTTTTGTCTTAGGCCACTATGTTTGGGGATATTTGTTTTCCACAATAGTGAACCAGAACAGCAAGGGGTACAGGGGATGCAAACAGACAGAGTTAGGGTGCCTGCCTCAAAGAGCTCATAGGTTAGCGGAGGAGGTAGGCAAGCAACAAAGATTAATTAAACAGAATGGAAGGATTGTTTACCACAATATTTGTGGTAAACACTACAAAAACACCAGCATCTTCTAGACTTTTCTAGACAGTAATACAAGAGATGAGGGTGATTGATTTCATCGACAGGTGCAGACACAGAGCCATGAGAGGAATCTTCTGGAAGAGAAAATTGGGGCCTGGACAAGCTTCTTGAAACAGACAAGTAGAAGCAGAGCAGAGGCCCAGGTTTGCTTTTCAAATGTTAATGAGCATTCTTCATCAGAGAAATGCGGCTTTCACCACGACCTCTGCTCCCACACACCCTCCTTTGAGGCTGACCTAGACTGTCGTGCACTTGATTAAGCTCAGCGAGGACCACATCGGAGGGCAGAAGGATCTCATGTGGTGCTTTTCTCCTTTAAGTCACCAGAAGGATTGTAAATAAGACAAATTTGGGGAATATAAATTCCTCATCTCCCCCAGTCCCAACAAACTCACAGGGGCACCCACATATCGATTTTGCCCCCCAAGAATTCAGCACTTAGCTGAAAAATGTATCAGATTGTATAAGAAAAGGAAAAAATGCTCAATATCAGTCAACATCAGGGAAATACAAATCAAAACCACACTGAGATACCACCTCACACCAGGTAGAGTGGCTAAAATGAACAGGAAACAACAGATGCTGGTGAGAATGTGGAGAAATGGGGACCCTCTTGCCCTGTTGGTGGGAATGCAAACTGGTGCAGCCATTCTGGAAAACAGTGTGGAGGTTCCTCAAAAAATTAAAAACAGATCTACCCCACAACCCAGCAATAGCCCTACTAGGAATTTATCCAAAGGATACAGGAGGGCTGATGCATAGGGGCACATGTACCCCAATGTTTACAGCAGCACTCTCAACAATAGCCAAATTATGGAAAGAGCCTAAATGTCCATCAACTGACGAATGGATAAAGAAAGATGTTGTTTATATATACAATGGAATACTACTTGGCAATGAGAAAGAATGAAATCCTGCCATTTGCAGCAACATGAATGGAACTGGAGGGTATAATGTTAAGTGAAATAAGTCAGTCAGAGAAAGACAGATATCATGTTTTCACTCATATGTGGAACTCGAGAAACTTAACAGAAGGCATGGGGGAAAGGAAGGGGAAAAAATAGTTACATACAGAGAGGGAGGGAGGCAAACCACAAGAGACTCTTAAATACGGAGAACAAACTAAGGGTTGATCGAGAGGGGCAGGGGAGAGGGAGAAATGGGTGATGGGCATTGAGGAGGGCACTTGTTGGGATGAGCACTGGGTGTTGTGTGTAAGCGATGAATCACAGGAACCTACCCCCCAAACCAAGAGCACACTGTGCACACTGCATGGGAGCCAACTTGACAATAAATTAGACTTCCAAAAAGAAAGAAAAGAAGAAAAGAAAAGGAGGGCAGAGAGAAGAGAGAGGAGAGGGAGAGGGGTTGGGAATGGAGCAGGAAGCACGGAGTGGGCAGTGCAGCCTGGACATTCTCTTGTGCGGGCTCCCTGGCCTGGAAAGGTGAAAACAGACCTCAAGCCCTGAAGGGAGAAGAAGGAAGCCCCACAGGAAAGGAAGCACCGTGTCCTGGCCCAGGGCCCCTCCCGCCCTTGCAGGGAGGTCTGAGGCTTCACTACTGGCTCCTGAGGGACATTCATCTTTGGCAGCCGCTCCTGGCAGCATCCTCTTCTCCTCCCTCAGGGGCCTCGCACTGCTGGCTTCAGCCTCTCCCTCAAATAAAAGGTCCAGGGAAGCAGCCCCTTTGGTAAGGCACTCCAGGAATTTGTGATTCATAGGAGGGAGACCCCCTAGATGAGAACGCAAACACCAAAGAGATAAGGCTCTACAGCATCTATTTTAATTCTTTCTTTTCCCTGAGCTATAGCACTTCAGAGGGGTCTGCCCATTAAAATCTAAACTGGGGGGGCTCCGTAGGCTGTTGCCTAATCTAGATTTCTCCTCTCACTCCAACTTTTTCAAGGATTTGTTTTCATTGCATGTAACTTCTAAGCTTTGGCTCTTCATGACATGATTGTCCTGCGTTGGTTTTTGCAGACCCAAATTCATGTAGTATCAAAGCAAAAAAAATTCTTACAACTCACAGGACATCAAAGGCAAGGCTGGTTTTACCCCACTGGACGGCACGAAGTTGCTGCTGGCTTTCAGGCTCAGGGCGGGGTCACCAGGAGGGGGAACAATGGGACTCAGCCATTACTCACCACCTGAGTCCATCCCGTCCTTACAACTCTGGCCAAAAGATAAACACCAAGAGGGAAAATAACTTTGCATAAATACCACCATGAAAACAAAGAACAATATCCATGTATTTTATCTGCCCATGTGAGCTCAGGCACAAAGCCATATTGGAGACTTCTTTCTCTTCCACATGATGTAACAACACTGTGCCACAAGGCAAGCCCCCAAAACTCAAGCAAGGGGAACCTAGATCACCACACATCGAAGAGGTTATGAGACAGCCAAGATCAGGCCACCTCCTCTGAGAAAGCAAAGCGACCAAGATCAGAGAATGGGAAGATGGAGCTTTTTTCGAGGTTCTTCCATGGATTTTATCATCTGTACATGCAAGTAGATGAGAAAGTCCAGTAACACAAGTCCTATTCAAAAAAAAAAAAAAAAAAAAGCCTCCTGCTCTCCTTGGTATGTCCCCTTTTACTTATTTCTTATATTTCCCCCTAGATTTCTAGATAATAAGCTTATACAGCTATTGGTTGATCCATTTGGGACATCATTTATTGGCTTCCTGTTAGGTCAGAAGATTGTGACATCCTCTTCCCTACTTTGCCTCCCCCTATTCTCTCAGTATAGCTGAGTTATAATTTTTGGTATAGCCAACAATCTATGTTTGCGTTGTTACGTATTATTCACTGCTGAGGACAGAAGCCAACTATAATTTGATTTCCTTTGTTTTCTGGCATCCAGTGTTGCGATGGAGAAGTCCTGCACCATTCCCGTTCCTGTTCTTTTGAGCAGAGACAGTTTTACCCATCTAGGGACATGTTGAGGATCTTCTCTTTATTCACAGTTGCTGAAATCTGAAAGTGGGGTGACCTGCTGTGGATCTTTTGAAATCCACAAGGAAAATTTCTGGTATTATTTCCCAAGTCATTCACCTTCATTTTCTTCATTCTCTCTGAACTTCCTATTAGCTGAATGGTGGCCTTATTGGACCAGTCCTTTAATATTTTTATCATTTCTTTCCTAGTGGTCATCTCTGGTTTTTTACTCATCTTTCTGAGAGATTTTCCCACTTTATCATCTGTCAAATCTTCTTTTTTTAGCTCTTCTATTTTTAATTTCGAAGAACCTCTCTGCCTTGTTCTTTTATCATTCCTGAATTAAAGCATCCTGCTTCTGATTAATGGGTGCAGCACTGCCTCTTATCCCCCTGGGACTATTCAGTGTACGTTTTGTGTGTGTTGAGAAGTTTCACTCTGTTCCCTCTGCTTTGTTTCTCTTTCCTCCTAAATATTTTCCTGCTTGAATGATTTTGGTCTGTTTCATATTGAAGGCTTTCCTCCAGAATCAGACAACCTCTGGATGATCATTCACACTGAAGACTCAAATCACACAATCTGATGTGTGGGTTTGCTTTGAGGCATGTGGGCAGGGCTTATCAGCTGGTGAATTTCATTGACAGAGACCAGGCAGTGAGCCAGCCTTTCCAGGGTGGGACCCCAAATGACATTCTCTGCAGGACGTTTCTCTGTAGCTACTCAGTTCCCCTAGGGCAGAACCCTGGCCTCCTGCTAGAAAAGAGGATGCTGGCTGCCAGAAGAAGCAGGGTCTGCATAGCAGAATTACCACGGTGCAGGGGTGACCTCAGTACTGAGTTTCTGCTTTCCCTGGTATCAGCCCCAAACCTCCTTCCTTTCCCGTGTTACATATAATGTGGCTATGTTCAGAGGCCTTTTTGTTCCACACTTCCAGAAAAGAACTTTCAGGATATGCAAGCAGGTGGTGGAGCAATGGGAGGGGGAGGCATTGCCCGGTTGCATGGGTCGGGAGGACACTTGGGGATCTAGACCCAAACTTCCCAGAAATCCTCTGTACTCGGTGCTCCAACTCCTCCCTGCTTCCCACATACCTGGTGCCACAGAACCTCAGCCTCTCTGGGGTTCCTGCAGGGCTTCTTGGAATGCCTCCCTGCAGCCTACACCAGCCACCACCTCTCCATCTGCTTTCCATCTGCCCAAACTATGTGGCCGTTTCAGAAATCCATATAATTCCTCTCCCAGGGCATCCATTTTTGTGCATTTATACCTTTTTTTATTCTTCTACTGGAATTTTTAATTGGGATTTTGGAAGAGAAATCTTCAATCAGCCACGTTTAACCAAAAGTCCTTTACCACTACTTACATTTCACACTTGCTCTGCAGAAATCTGCTTACCTATAGTCCACAGAATACACTGGAGTTCCCTGGGCTTCTGAATAGAAGATTCTAACCTTGGACCTACCAGGTACTGGATGTGAACCCTTGGGTTAACTGATTCACCTCCTTGAACCTCATTTCCTCCTGTGAAAATTAGGGATAGGGGAGGGCTTCTGTGTATTAAATTATTTTTGGTAAATTGTTAAATTATCATTAATATATAATTAAATTAACTTGCCTATTATGTTAAAGATGATATTCATAATAATAGCCAAGTTGGATAGGTACGCAGCACCCCTGTTTTTCAGATAAGTTCTACAGAAAAGTGGCCTTGACCCTGGTGGAGGGAGGAGAATACTTGCCTGGTGCCCTGTGACCTAATTCTTCCCTTGTTATGTTTCCTCTTCCAGGTGAAATCCAGATTTTCCATTAAAAGGGCAATTCTTTAGTTTGAAAAGTTAATTATGGTGACTTGGGGGGAGAAAAAAGTCCTACATGACTATCTTTAGGAATACAGAAGGAAGGAAAACTAAGGCTCCTGACTGTGAGGCAGTTGGGCTGTATCATAAAGTACCACGGAGTAGGTGGCTCATAAACAACAGAAATTTATTTCTGACAGTTCTGGAGGCAAGAAGTCTGTGACTGGGGTGCCAGCATGGTGGGGTTCTATGAGGGCTCCCTCCAGGTCGCACACTTCTTGTTGCTGCCTCACAAGGTAAAGAAGGGCAAGAGAGCTCTCTGGGGCCTCTTTTATAAGGGCACCAATCTAGTTGATGAGGTCCCCACCCTCATGAGCTAAGGCCCCATTTCCATATGCCATCACGTCATGGGTTAGGATTCCAACATATGACGTTGGGAGCGGGGGAGACACAAACATTCAGTCCGTTGCAGGAGGAGATATTCTAGTTCTCTTTGTGTCTTTATCTTACCTTTATGTTAGATGATCTTTCTTTCCTTAGAAGATAAACGTTTCCATTTTTTAATTTAAAATGGTCTCATACTTCATGATACATTTTTAAGTTAGTAATAATTAAACAGAAATGTTTTCTTGTAGCATTTTGCCTCTTTATAAACTTAAGTAAGATTTGGTGCTTATTTCACCTGCTGAATATTGACCTGCATAAGGGCTTGGGATTGGCTTCATTCTTCTGTTGGACACAGAATACAGCACAATGGCCAACACATCCCCCCATCACAGCCCTTAAGAGCTGTACAAGATCTTAACATTTATCCGGTTTAATCCCCTTCTTTTACAGATGGTCTAGGCAAGCCCAAACAGATGAAATTATTTACCCAAAAATCCCAAGGAAGAGGCCAAGCCAAAACTTGACCTGGACCTCCTACATCAGAACTAGTGCCTTCCACACTCCCACGGTGCCTGGAACCAATCAATGTTCGGTAAATATCTCATGTCCACATCACAATCTGATCTTCCATGTTTGCCCCATGGTAGTCCAACTTTCTCTTTTCTTTTTAAATAACGCTCTTTTAGGGGCGCCTGGGTGGCGCAGTCGGTTAAGCGTCCGACTTCAGCCAGGTCACGATCTCGCGGTCCGTGAGTTCGAGCCCCGCGTCAGGCTCTGGGCTGATGGCTCAGAGCCTGGAGCCTGCTTCCGATTCTGTGTCTCCCTCTCTCTCTGCCCCTCCCCCATTCATGCTCTGTCTCTCTCTGTCCCAAAAATAAATAAACGTTGAAAAAAAAAATAAATAAATAATAAATGACGCTCTTTTAATAGCAGTAATGCTTTACACAAACCTAATAACTAATTACATCAAGAGGAAAGCCACAGCCTTAAATATTAAATGATTACATGTATATGCTAATATAATATGCAATCCAAACTACTCCCCATCAATATTTCTATCCATCCATATCCCCATGAAGCATGTCACAGATAGGTAGATTTTCTGCCCATGGATGCCAACTGTTTTGTGTACCTGCAGACGCTTTACTTCATTCAAATTGATAAAACTAGCTCCAACTAACCTCTGTGCTTTCTAATCTTAGCACTGCCTTTGTTAGGGTCACCCGAGTGAGTACAGATCCAAACACCTGACTGCAAATAGATTCCAGTTGTTTGCCTTTGTGTCTCACCCAAACGGACTTGCCCCCACATCACCACCCATATACTCAGTAAATGTTCATTGCAGGTCTACTGTGTGCCAGGGATTATTCTAGGCCTTCGGGATACAGCATGAGCAAAACAAAGACCCCTACCCTTGGAGCTTACATTCTAGCCATCAATAAGCATTAAAAAAGAAGTATATTTTGCAGCATGTGAGAAGGTAGGAAATGCTATGGAGAAAGAAAAATTTAGGATATGGGAGGGGGATCAGGAGTACTGAGGCAGGTGATCAGGAGAAGGTAATGTCTGCATGAAGACTTGAAGGGGGTGATGGAATGAGCCAGAGAGATATCTGGGTAAGAGCTCTCCTAGCAGAGGGAACAGCCAAGATGAAGTTCCCAGGTGAGTATATCTGGTCTGGTCAAGATAACACCACTTCTTGATGGGTGACATATTGGGGAAAGAATTCTAAGTAAGGGAGAGTGACCATTCCCCAATTCCAGACAGACCAAAAAAATTAAGCTTCAAGAAATAAAGAATGAAAAAGTGAGGACCTGGGGGTACAGTAGGACAATGTGGGAATGGCAAGAGAAAATTGGAAAACGAGGAAATATAATTGAGAAATGAAAGTAGCACCGTAGATTCAAGAAATCGCCCCAGGTATGATTCACACTGGGACTGAATCTCACTCACCTTTGGATTCACAGCAACTGGAGCAGAGCAGAGCACATAGTAGGCTCAAGAAATGCCCATGTAGTGAAGGAATGACCAATGAATGGAACCGTTCTTCACGTGTGAACTCCTTTTCTTGTGCTTTATGTGGGAAAGAACAGGAATCAGCCCAAGAGCTGTGCTGTGAGGTATGCTGTAAACTCATCCCACCCAGAACTGAATTTACTGATAAGAAGGAGGATTCACCTCAAAGAAAAGTTTTGCAATATTTTTCTGTTCATTGATCTATTCGGGTCTGCTTAAAACCTAGTCAAGTGTATTATGGAGTCTGAGAAATAAATGTTCTGCTAAGATATCTAGGCATGTGGGGAGTTTCAATCCGGTAATTGAACGGAGTATATGAGTGCAGGGAGAGTGAGTGTGTGTGTTCAAGATGTATGTTAATGGAGTTGGGAGGAATGGATATTAATAGAGTCTA
Source organism: Lynx canadensis (assembly GCF_007474595.2). Taxonomy (NCBI): domain Eukaryota; kingdom Metazoa; phylum Chordata; class Mammalia; order Carnivora; family Felidae; genus Lynx; species Lynx canadensis. The sequence continues at coordinate 160,477,033 of NC_044310.1, read as the reverse complement.
CAGAGATACAAACCTTTTAAGAAGGTATTTATATACATTCCAGCATGATATTGAATTGCATCAAGGTTCTTTTGGTTAAAGTAACAGAAAGCACTTCAAACTCACTTAAGCAAAACTAAGGACTAATCTACTAGAAAGATACAGACAACTTCAGGGCAAGATCAGTCAGACGTTCCCCAGGAACTGAGATCCAGAAGTAGCAAGCCAGTGGGAACCAAGGAAGCATCCTGCAGTCTTGCCCTCTCCCCTCTTCACTCTTCAGAGCCGCATGACCTCCTATCCCTGTCTCCATGCATGTGTGGCCCCCTCCTTTTCTCTTGGCAGACCTCCTTCCTTCCCTGTCCACGGATAAGGCCTCCCCACCACGTCTGGGCTTACATCACCTCAGTTTTAGCAATAGGTATCGCCTGACAGCAGTATTTTTCGGTCTTGATTCCAAGGTTGCAAAAGAAAGGACCCGACTGGCACCGCGTGGGCCCAGGTCTCCCCCTGTTCCAAGTAACCACAACAAGTGGGACCATCACCTGTTCAAAGATGGCTGCCAGGTTTGAACAGGCTGCCAAATTTGCCCATTCACATTCATCAGGTTCTTTTGCTGGTAGATAATGGTGATCCCCACTGGTTTGCGGTATGCAAGAGCTTTCGTTCCCCTCAACTACTTCCCTGTGAGGTGTGTCAAAATGAGGACAGGTCTCATTCAGAATTCTGCCACACATACAAACATTTACAAATAAGCAGGCACAGAAATGTCATACCACTTGTTCATATAAGCTCAGGGCAGCAGCGATTGACACCCTGCATGGAGAGTTCACTTGAGGAAGGAAGAAGGGACAGCATGTCAACAGCAGAATTAGTGTAGCTTCTAGTTGCATTAGTGGCTGAATCCTCTAGTACACGTCAGGGAACAAAATTTAAAAATCCCCGGTCCTAGCACAAGTCCAAGAGGGGCTCAACTAGCAGGCTGACTCTAATATCACACTATGTAAGGGAATAGGTGCCTTTACAATGTTTCTAGCTGGTCCATATTTCATCCAGGAAAATCCTCATGCTAATTAACAGGCCCTCTAGTCAAGATGCAAGTGGTTGTCTTTTGCCCTCTTTGGAGAGTGGACTCCTGTCCAGGACCCTCCAAAGGTACCCACCATGCCCTGGAGTGTGGATTCCTGATTAGGGACTTTGAGTGTTAACAAACGAGCCCTGAGTTTAGATGAAACTAAACACACACACACACACACACACACACACACACACACACACACACCCTGGGTTGGCAGTGGGTTTGTTGACAGATGAATTGGCCTTCTTCAAAGGGTTGTCTTAGAAGCTCCCCCGTCTCCGTTGCTGCTTACACATCACTGGCCAGCCCTGGTAGCAAAAGAGTCTGGGAATGTTTTTTTAGCTGGACTTATCACAATCGGAACATTATATGGGTCTTGTTGGCAAGGTGAAGGAGAGAATATAAATCAGGTGGGCAGCCGGCCATCTCTGCTACTCTCGCTGATCTAAAGTAAATCTCTTACCCTTGTCTCAGTTTCCTTATCTATAAAATGAGATTATCAACACCTACCCTGCCATTGTCCCAGGGTTTATGGGAGAATGAAATGAAAATGCTGTACTTTGAAAGCTGAGAAGCCTTGTTCAAATAGAAGATATCGTTTGACAGTTTATATAAGAAACCACAGTGCTGTATAACCATCAAGAGGGTTATTCTTTCAAATCAAAATATAACCATATATAAGCATCCCCAAAGCTTACTCACATCCCCCAGACCAGCAGGAAAGTGTCATTTTTTATCGCGCGGATCCTACATGACACATCCTAGTTTATGAGAGGCTGACTGGACATATGCAGAGGCTGTATAAGGTTATGTAACACTTATTGGAGTTTGGTCTGTGCCGGGCACTGTGTTTCACACAGATATTCTCACCTAATCCCTCACACAGGCTCCCGGGGTGGGCACTGCTTTATCCTTTCATCCTGCTGACAAGCAAACAGAGACAGTGCAGCCAGCCCTTAACACAGTCAGAGGGGAGAGCTAGGGTTGGATCTCAGTCATGTCTGGAATGCTTGAGCGTCGTTCTTCGATTCTAAAATGCCGTGGCTCCTAGTTACCATGCACACTTGGTAGAACTGTGTCCACCAAAAAGATAAGTTGAAGCGTCCAAACACCCCGTGTCTGTAAATGTGACCTTATTTAGAAATCGGATCCTTGCAGATGTAATCAAGTGAAGATACGTTCATGCTGGATTAGGGTGGGCCCTAATCCAATGACTGCTGTCCTTTTAAGAAGAGGGAAATTTGGACAGACATACAGAGAAGGCCATGTGAAGGCAGAGGCAGAGAGCGGAGTGATGTACCTACAAGCCAAGGAACACCAAGGATGGTGGGCAAACACCAGAAGCTATGAGATGGAACTGAGGTGGGTTCTCCCTTAGAACTCCCAGAAGAGGGGCGCCTGGGTGGTGCAGCTGGTTGAACATTGGACTCTTGATTTCACTTCATGACATGATCTCATGATTCATGGTTTCCAGCTCTATGTCAGGCTCCATGCTCTCTCTCTCTCTCTCTCTCTCTCTCTGTCTCTACTTTCCTTCCCACTCATACTCTCTCTCTAAAATAAAAATTAAAAATAAAGGAAAATAAAGAACTCCCAGGGGCACCTGGGTGGCTCAGCCGGCTGAGCATCGGACTTTGGCTCAGGTCATGATCTCACATTTCCTGAGTTGTAGCCCCACATCACACTCTCTGCTGTCAGCGTGGAGCCTGCTTTGGATCCCCCGTCCCCTCTCTCTCTCTGTCCCTCCCCCACTTGCTCTCTCTCTCACACTCTGTCTCGTGCTCACTCTCTCTCTCTCTCTCTCTCAAAAACAAACATTAAAAAAAAAAAAAAAAAGAACTCCCAGAAGAAACTAACCCTGCCAACACCTGGATTTTGGACTTCTGGCTTCCAGAACTGCGAGAATAAATAGCTGTTGTTTTTAAGCCATCCTGTTTGTGGTAATTTGTTAGAGCAGTCCTAGGGGACCAATACAGCATGTGAACATTAGGTGGTCCTACGAGAGCCCCGTGCAGCCTACTGCTGGCTCCACCCCCAGCACATTTGAGGTCAGGCTTGGTTCACTGCAGGAGTCACCAGCAGAGGGGCACAGTATTGGCTTCCCAAGGAGGCACTGTCTTCACAGATCAAGCAAGCCCTTCCCAAGGCATACTCCTGGGTCTGAGGAGGGAACCCTGACGGTGCCCTGAGCAGAGGGTGGCGGGTCTCTAAACGTTCCTGGAAGATGCTGAGTTCAGCTAGAGTGGCTCAGCCACAACCATGAGAATGGACCCATGTGTTCCCGTAAGGCTGGGCAAAGAGATAAGCCTCTGTCTTTTCTTTCTATTCCCCTTGTATTTGGATTGCACTAAAATCTTTCTGGGCAACTGGATCTATTTGCTGAGTGAGGAATTATTTGTATTTTCAAAGACCAAACTTTCCTATACTTTTTGGTCATTCCACCTTCAAAAATATTTGCTAAATCTATACATCACCTACGCTTTTTAAAAAGCAGTTTTGGGGTGCCTGGGTGGCTCAGTCGGTTAAGTATCCGACTTTGGCTCAGGTCATGATCTCGTGGTTGGCAAGTTCAAGCCCCGTGTCAGGCTCTGTGCTGACAGCTCAGAGGCTCCAGGCTCTGGATTCTGTGTCTCCCTCTCTCTCTGCCCCTCCCCCGTTCACACCTGTCTCTCAAAAATGAAAATTAAATAATTAAAAAGCAGTTTTATAATACTCCCCAAAATGGAAAGCCAGATCACCCACCACGAGTAAAGAGTAAACAAAATAAGATAAACAATATTTACCTGTTTACTATCTATAAACCAGGGGCTACCCTGGCCAGGAAAAAGATAGTTCATAAACTGGGACAGAATCAACTACCCTGATAGGCCAGAGAGTTTTTATGAATAGAACTCCTTTGAATACTACTGGAAAACATTAAGTAACAACATGAAAGAAATTTATTATTGTAAATTTTATTCCTGAAGTGCTGTGAGGATTCTCAAACCACCACAAATCCCCCAGTTTGGCATAACATCCTATGGAGAGAAAGTTCCAGAAAGAGATAAATCGATCCAGCTTTTAAACACATAATGGCCACTCACAGTTAAAAGAACAGATGCTAGGATTTCAAGTCTGAGAAAATTAACAGTATGGACATCTGCCATCTGTATGACCTTGCTTAAGTGTCACTTTATCACCCCCGATAATAACTGGTGATGTGTCTTGTCTTAACTGGAGAAAATAAATACGACTACTAGGGTGAAGAAGAGATCTTTTCATTGTGCTGGTGAGAGGAGAAATCTGGAAACCTCACCAAAGAATACAGGCCAAGCTTTGTTCAGAGGCTCATAAGACGACGAGAGGAAAAGGCTGTTCGGGATAAAGAGATATTTGTGTTTCCAGCCTGCAGGAGCAGACGGGATGTGGCACTCCACAACGCACAACAAGCCCTTCTGCTACACTAAGGCTTGAAACAAACGAGTGTGTCTATTCCGATCTAATATTGCTTTTCCTGGAGTTTAAGGTGAAGACCCCTACATGGATGTGATCCCGATACGGAAATGCAAGCAGGAGGGCCTAGAATGCCGAGCCAGTCATCCAGACGGTAGGCACTAATACTCAAGAGCTCACCTGCGTGTAAAACAACAAGGAAGTGGTGCGTGTGTTTCCTGATACTACCTTCTCCTCTGGCATCCTGACTCACAGACATGGCAGGCTAAGAAAATGCAAACTGCCCTCTCCAATAATGCCCCGGAGTTTCCCATAAACAATGATTCCAACATGAAACAACTCAGAAGAGCATATAAGGATCAGGAAAATACCATTTCTCAACAGAGAAGGCAAAGGAGAAAGGGGGAGCCACACCTGGTGCACAATAGCGAATCTATAGTGATAGTCCTGGCCGGAGAGAGACAGCACTCTCAACTGGGAGTTCTGAAGAGACTGTTTAATGGAGGGGCCATTATTTGGAGGTATAGGTGGAGTTAAGGAACCAGCAACAGCAGAAAGATGTTACCACCCTGTATTCATTTGCTAGGGCTGCCGTAACAAGTTACCCCAAACTGAGTGGTTTCAACAATGGCAATTTGTTGTCTCAAGCTTCTGGAGTTTGGAAGACTGAAAGGTGTTAGCAAGGCCATGCTCCTTTTGAAGGCTCTAGTGATAAATTTGTTTGAGGCTCCTCTCCTAGGTTCTGGCAATTCCTTAGTTTGTGGCAGCATAAATGCAATCTTCAAATGGTGTTCTCCCTGTGTGCCCGTGCCCAAATTTCCCCTTTTCAGATGGACACCAGCCGTATTGGATTAGGGCCTTGCTGTGTTCCACTATGACCCCATCTTAATTTAACAACTTGTATCTGCAATTATATCTTACTATTCCAAATAAGGTTACGTGCTGAGGGACTGGCGGTGAGGACTTCAACAGAGGAATTTTGGAGCGTCACAATGCAACCCATACCACATTCTCAGGCCTTGAGAGGCAAAGAAAGAAGAAGGAGGTGTTGGACAGCCTAGTGGGGAGCTGAAGCCCAGGCATGGCTATTGTCATGGAGGGGCTCTGCAGTGCCAGATCCCACAAAACAGGAAGAGGGCTGCAGAGAAATATTCCTGCCTCTCTCCCCTCCTATGCTCCAGGCACCAAACCCAACCAGAAGGCAGAGGAAAGGAGAGTCAGGTGGTGCAATTTGGGGAAGTCCAGCTTTCCCCAGGACGGGACAGAGAAGAGAGGAGAATCGTTGGGGGTAGGGCAGTAGTGTAAGGAAAACCAGTCAAATGAGCACCCCTTTACATGATAGAACCAAGGGATCCAAATGGGTTAGGGAGAGAGGTCGTTATATAAGATTTTTCCAAACTATATCTCGGGAATCAGAGTATTTAGAAAACGTGGACAGAAAAATCAGGGTACGTGTTTTCTCCCAAGAAAGCTGTCTGTTTGAAAGCTCAGGTCAGCGTCAAAGGTCCACATTTCCAAGTGACTCAGTGAGGGCCTCCCGAGAAAATAGCACCCTTGGGTATACACTCAGAAGGACTCCTCCCTCAAAGCCTCTCCAGACACATCCCTCTGTCCTCCCACAACCCGAGTCACCCCAGATGTCCCTTCATTTGCAGTTCACACCCATGCCTCATCTCCATTCTCCCTGCCACGGTTCAAGACCTCCTCACTTCTTCCCTGGGGCCCGTACTCCAGCCTCGGTCGCCCACCATCCATCCCTCACAGCATGGGCTGCAGAGTAAAATTCTGATTCCCCAGCATGATGGTTGAGGCTCTACACGTGGTCCCTGCCTACACCTCAGGCCCCATCTCCCTCTCTCCCATCCATTTCCCACACTGCCCTCTGGTTCTTCAATAAAACTAACCCACTCTCAGGAAAAACTGTGAACATTTTCAAAACAAAAAAAGATTACTGGGGGTCCTGTTCAGTGCATCCTATGGAGTTACCTTCATCTTTCCTTGGTTTTGCGCTGTTTTATGTCTCTAATTTGTAGACTATATTTTATTTCGATAAGCTGTAGACTATTTCATATTTCATTTCTAAAATGTGTACATTCCTGAAAGTGAGGCAAATGATTCATGGCCATAGAAGTGCAAACTGTGTCTCTGGAGATGCAGATTTTTGCCTTGTGGATATTGACCAGCAGCTTTGTATCTATTTGTAAATTATTTTCAGGCCACTTACATATGAATGTTCTTTGAATTCTCCTTTGGACCATGTGTAACATCTTTACTGGTTTCCTTATTAATTAATGAGGTAAATGAAACTTTTGATAGACACTCAATTTATAATTCTATGAGAGTCATGATTTTATTCTTTAAAAATTTTTTACCTTTCAATAACTCCTGTGTTTCTCTGATTGGACCATGCTCTTTCTTGCCTCTCTTTTGTACAAGCTGCTGGCACTTTCCAGAGGATTCTTCCCCATCTTTGTCTATTTGGTGAACTCCTAATCATCCTCCAATGCTCAGCTAAAGGTTGCCTCTTCTGTGAAGTCTTCCCTGATTACCCATTGAATACCCCTGAGTTCCCTAGCACTTTTCTGCTTCTCCCACTGAAGTTGGAACCCCTATAAACAGGGGTTGTATTCTCCTAGCATATAACAATGTTACTGAATATTCCGTGCCTTTACCTGGGTTTCCTTTTAATCCTTCATAATGGCCTTATGAGGCAAGTAATATTTGTGTCCCCCTTTTACAGATAAAGAAACTTAAGAAGAGTAACTTGCCCAGGATGACATCTTTGGGAGGATCTGGTCTAGTGGATGTGTCTTCAGACTCAATGTTCTTAACTGCAGTGTTAACACTCTTTGTTGATTCAGCAAATCCATGGTCGTCAGTCCCTTTGTAAGTTAGACTTCAACAGAACAGCCATGACTTAGAAAACTAAGAGGAAACCTTTGGGTTTTGTGCTATATCAAAGGATGACATATCTTGCCAGCGTGGGACAATGAAGAACATGATTTTCAATGCCTTAATTTCTCCGTCCTAAGAAATTAGCCAAAACCTAACAACCAAAGATAAACTAGCTATCCATATGAATTCCTGGTTAATACCATAGACACAGCTTAAATGAAAACCGTAGTTTCTTGCTCACACAGTAAGCACAGCAGCTGGCAAATGCAGGCACCGGCAGGTATCTGTCTACAGGTATCTTGCACAAGGGATATTTACAATGCAGGGGCCAGCTGCCCCACCGAGGAGCCAGAAGAGCCCTTGCCCCTGTTTTACCGGGTCTGACCCTCCTGGCCAGTGTGCTCCTGCCAAAGGCAGTTCTGCTATCAGGAGTGCACCTTGGGTTTGGAGTTCACGGAAGCCTCTGGAACATTCCAAAAATGCACCCGATTGCTCAATGTTGCTAAGCAGGTGACAAGTGAAATAAATACTGCTTCACTACCTGGATAAGTGCTCAGCCTCCTTCCGCAGGGTACCTTGGGGCGACCTGACCTCCTGCCACTCACAGGGTTGAGATAAACAGTGCATATTGCCATAATAAGGGAAACAAAGGGCAAGGCTGCGCTGGGCTTTGATTACCAGGAGGGGTGTGTGATTAGCAGATCTTTGATGTTTTTAAGTCGTCCAAGGGCCCTTCCTCTCGGCGCCCCTGTCCTTGGAGGTTTGGGCTCCGGCAAGCCCATGGAATCACTACCTACAGCTCTGGATTGTACCGGAGAGCAAGCTGGAGGACAGCAAGGCCAGGCCGGCCACAGATGCATTTCCCCCCAGTGCCAGGAAAGGTTCTGGTTCAAAAACAAATGTAGTTATCACTTCCAACTGCTCTGCAGGGCAGGGCATCCTGCCTCAGGGTGGAGCGTCAGCGTGCATTGGGAACGGTGGCAGGCGGCCAACGGAAACTTCTCGTTTCACCAAGGTTCCTGCCACTCTGTAGTGGTCCTGCAGGCCCGGCATCACCCGGGAGCGTCCAGCCTCTCTGTCCGCCCTAGAGACACAGGCACCCGGCAAGAGCCAGGCCCTACACCCCCAGCCAGTCAACCCTACCATGGCAGGCTAGACGCTGAGACTCACTGAGACATCCCCACTTGGGGGCTGAGCCCCTTCTGAACCGGGAGTGTGGGCCAAGGGGGAAGTCCAGGAGCAGGCAAGGGGGGACTAATCCAAACCCCAGGACACGCGCCCCATGCGCTCCCAAAAACGGAGCTAGGGGATTCTTCTGTTCTAAGGCAATGCCACCTTTGCCTTGTGGTCCAAGGGGCTGGCTGGACATTTTTCAGAGGGAAGAAAAGGAACTGCAGACAGTTGTAGTTTCCCAACGGACCCGGACTCCGCACTACCAAGCACTCCTTCCTTCTCCTCTCCAGACTCCACCACTGCTGGAGTTCTTGCTAAAACAGACTAGACCTTGTCACTGCCCCACTGAAAACTCCCCTGGAAGAACTCCACACCCCTGTGGGTGCCACACCAGCTTCTTCCTGGTCGTTCCTGCACCAACCTGCCCTGTCTAACACTTTCTCTTTCATGTGCTTTGCTCACCAGCCCACGGCTCCCCAAACAAGCTCTTTACTCTCACTGGAGAAGGCTCTCCTCCCCTGTCTGCCCTCCTCCAGACAGAACGTGAGTGCCTTCCTCCCTTCACGGCGTTCAGAGCCTTGTATACTTACCATCACTGTAACATTCGACCACATGGCAGCTGGCTTATTTGAATTTTATGTCGATCTCTCTGACCTGATGATGAGCTCAGTCCAAGAAAGGGCTCCTTTTCTAATTCATCTCTTCTCAGTGACCAGTGCAGTCCCTGGCATACAGGGGGTGCTCCACAAGTAAAAAGAATAAATGAACACATGTCCCAAATTATCCCCTTCTCTGGAGAATCTCTTTCCTTAGGAGGAAGCAATCCAATTCTGAGTCTTCTAGGGGTCAAAGGACATGTATCTGTGGAAAACCATTTGCTCTGGACAAATTCTGCTTTTCCCACATCCCTAGGGAGAGTCCAAAGCAAAGAGGGCAATGTGCAAACTAACCGCTTCCAGATAAAAGTACTCCCAGATGCTAACAGTCTTACTGTGTATGAAGAGCAAAGCCAAACCACACACAGAAGCGAAACTTCCTGAACGTCCCACGCCAGGCATTTAGTTTACTTCTCTGTTGGAATTTTGATGACAATAGACATCTGAGTGAAGATGCACTGTGTAAGAACAGAGAGACTGTACCAGTTCTTTCATGCGGAACATCTCTGTCCTTTAACTTCTGGATGCATTGCGCCCTATGAGAAGGTCAAATGGGGGGATATCCTGGGCTGACCACCTGGGCTGTACCATTCCTATCACACGGTGAACCTTCGGTGTCAGAACTGTTACTCCCTTCAGATTTCTTTTGCTTTAAAAAGGATTGTTGGGGCGCCTGGGTGGCGCAGTCGGTTAAGCGTCTGACTTCAGCCAGGTCACGATCTCGCGGTCCGTGAGTTCGAGCCCTGCGTCAGGCTCTGGGCTGATGGCTCGGAGCCTGGAGCCTGTTTCCGATTCTGTGTCTCCCTCTCTCTCTGCCCCTCCCCCGTTCATGCTCTGTCTCGCTCTGTCCCAAAAATAAAATAAAAAACGTTGAAAAAAAAATTAAAAAAAAAAAGGATTGTTATCATGATGATCCTTATTAAGATTGCTGTTACTGAAAATCACCTCCTCTAAAAAAAAAAAAAAAAAAATAGGCTAAAATCTGAAGCAAATATTCCAATTTTCCCAAACATAGAATTTATAATTTCGATATTCTTATACAAAGATCAAGGGCCAACTGGGCATAATAAATAAAGTGGTATTCATACAGGACCATCACATTTACAAAGCACTTTCATTTATATACTCTCATTGATAAGAATTGCTCTAGGGGCACTGGGTGGCTCAGTCAGTTAAGCAGCCAACTCTCGATTTTGGTTCAGGTCATGATCTCACGGGTTCGTGAGATCGAGCCCCATGTTGGGCTCTGAGCTGACAGCACAGAGCCTGCTTAGGATTCTCTCTCTCCCCTTCTCTCTCTGTGCCCCTCCCCCCATCTCAAAATAAATAAATAAAATAAACTTAAAAAAAACTTAAAAAAAAAAAAAGAATTGCTCTAGTTCATCAATTCCACACTTGGCAAAAGGGACAAATATTTAAACACGTGTCTCCTACCCCCAATGCTACTGCTGAGCATTTCCTCCCCCTCCACTGCCCACCACAGATGGAAAGGAAACCAAATATCTATTTCCAACAAAAGGAGGTCAGAGCTCTCCCTCAGCAGAGTGCCCCCTCCCTTCCCAATTCCCAACTCCTTCCCCAGGCAATTTCTCCCCAACTCCTACTAGCCAGTTACAGCCTCCCTGAACTGCTTATAGCTCCCCAAATGCACCACACTCTGTCACCTCTGAAACCCCTCACTACCTCACTCTGCACCTCCCTGCTACTCAGCTTTGGGGTCTCAATTAGATATCACCTCCTCCAGGAAGGCTTCCCTTAGCTCCCAAGGCTGAGTTAGGGCTCTTTCAAACTGCTCCCAGCTCACCATGTCCTTCCACTATCCCAAAAGTAATCACATGGCCTTATGGTTGTAATCGGTTATGTGTCTTTCCCACCCTCCAGAGCAGCACTGTCCAATAATAATATAATGTGAGCTTTATATGTGATTTTTAATTTTCTAGCAGACTCATTTTCAAAAGTAACAATAAATAGGTAAAATCAATTTTAATAATGAATTTTAGTTAACCTATCTAAAATACTATGATTTAAACATGCAATGAATATAAAACAATGGTTAATGAGATATTTCACCTGTTTCTTTTTTTCTTCTGAAGTCTTTCAAATCTGGTGTGTATTTTACATTTCCAGCACATCACCACTGGAACATTTCAAGTGCTCAGTAGCCATGTGTAGCTGGTGGCTGCCATACTGGACAGTGGGGGGGGGGGGGTCTCGATTAAATACTTTGAAGGTAGGGCATGTGCTCAACCTCTCACACTAGTGTATCTTGTACAGTGCTTGGCACAGAGGCAACAATGTGTCTTAGCTCAGGTTGCTGTAACAACAGTGCCACAGGCTGGGTGGCTTAAACAACAAACATTTATTTCTCACAGTTCTGAAGGCTGGGAAGTCCAAGATCCAGACGCAGGCAGATTCAGTGTCTGCCAATGGCTTGTTTCCTGGTTCACAGATGGCTATCTTCTTTTTTTTTTTTTTAAGTGTATTTATTAAATGTATTTTTTAAGTGTATTTATTTATTTTGAGAGAGGGAGAGAGAGAGAGAGAAAGAGAGAGAGAGAGAGAGAGAGGGAGAACAAGGGAAGGACAGAGAGAGAGAGGGAAAGAGAAAATCCCAAGCAGGCTCTACACTGTCAGTGCAGAGCCTGACGCAGGGCTCGAGCCCACAAACCACGAGATCACGACCTGAGCTGAAATCAAGAGTCGGATACTGAACCAACTGAGCCACCCATGCACCCACATAGATGGCCATCTTCTTGATGAGTCCTCACAGCGGGCAAGGGGCAATGAAGTTCTGTGGGATCTCTTTCATAATCCCCATTCATGAGGGCTCTACCCTCATGACCTAATTGCCTCCCAAAGGCCCCAATTCCAAGGACCATCACGTTGGAGGTTGAGATTTAACATATGAATTTTGAGGGGACACAAGCATTCCCTCTACAGTAGTGAACAATGTCTATGAATGATGTCATCCCCCAAGGGATGGAGGCTGAGTTGTATAAGCACTGTGGTCCCAAGCAATGGGTATCTGCACATGTGGGCTCAGCTAAAATTCCGCTCCAGTGAAACTCTCTAAATAAAAGAAGGGTGGCCAGATATGGGCAATCACATTCATATTTCAAGCATTACTCAAAATGACAGAAATACCAGTTCCACAAAGCAAGCTCATCAGCCCCTTGGAATTTAGGATAATGTAACTTAACCTTCACATAAGATGGAAGCTGAAATGGAAACAGAGTGTCTCCAGAAGACTTCCTTGAAAGGGATTCAGCCTGAAACACTCTACCACAGGACTAGGAAGCAGGAAATGAGCCTGAGGCTGAGGAGGAAGGACAAGTGTGGCGTTATGAGTCCGACCCACTCTTTGTTTCAAGATTCCTAGAGTTTTTATCCTAAAAGCTGATACTTTTAAAAGTGCTTTTTAGAAACAGCAAAGCAGTGGTGCCAGAAAAAACAATGACATCAGCCCCTAGCCCCAGAGAAGCAGCCTTCAGGAAGGCTTCAAGGACACACGAGATGACACTGTAGAGCTCAGAGAAGCCATGGTCTGTTTTTCCTCTGTCCAATCAGATAGCCCTAGATTCCCAAATATGGCAGATCCCAAGGACTTCTGACAGAACAGCTGCTAAGCCAGCAATTCGTGGGCTTCGGTGGACATTAGAAACATCTAGGGGGCTGGTTAAAGATCCCGATTGCTGGGCCCCACCCACCCTTCAGAGAGTTTAATTCAGTTGTTCCGAGGTGGGTCCCAGGAATATGCATTCTTGTCAAGTACTTGAGGGGATGCTGATAGGGCTCTTTGCACTTTGAGGAAAACAACCCTAAATAATGGTAAAGCCATCAGTTATCAATTCACTTTTCTTTCACCTCTGCTTTCTAAATTTCCCCAACATTATGCCTTCTGGGCCACAGGTATGGTTGCACAATTCATGTGCTGCATAATGGATCCCAGCTGAGAAGCGAAGTGGGAGCTGAGATCTAGAGGTCTGGCCTGGCGATGTGCCCGCCCAGAGTAACGAACACTCTTTCTTTGGACAGAGGCACCTCCAACTTGCAAGGCTTGTGCCCAAATGTGGGGCTGTGTCAGCCCAGAAGGGGCGTTTTTCTCCTGATTCATACAAAGACACTACATAGCCTAGGAGCAGCCCTGAATCTGTTGACCAACACCAGAGACACCGCATCTTCCTCAGACCCCAACACGAGCATCCTCAACCAACCACTGCTCTTGAAGGCCGAAACCAGAAATGGGTCTGCTGGCTCATCATTTTCCTTATGCATCATTAGCCAGGTCTTTCCTGAGCACCTGTGATGCCCCAGCAGTGGCTGACCCGGCAGTGGGTCAGCTCTTCCCTGAGCAAGCCCAGCCAGCTTTTCTGAACGAGGAGTTCACTGTTGCCTCACCACGTCTCTTTCCTGGAAAGATACTGCCTCACTGATTTTCTGTGCAGATGGCAGATTTCTCCTGGGCCAGGTAATCATTTACCAGGAATGAGGGCTCTGTGGAAATAGCTCTTGTTCAAGTCTCCAGGTTACCGGGCTTACCAAGCGGACAGACTGCTGGACGGAACAGATGTGCAAGACTGTATTTTACGATATAGACACATTGTATATATACGTACACATATACAGACAAATGCTCTTCTCTCTTTCCTATGCTTCCCAGCTTTCTCAATTTATAAACTGGATGAACACTTCATGACAGACTGCATACGTAGCAGGGCAGACAAAGAGCAGGTCATTGGACCTGCTGTGAATCTCAGATGCTGCATCCCTGGTGAAGTGAAAGAGGACTCTGTTGAGCTACTAGGAGTGGGGAAATGCAATCTGTTCTGGGCTCGAAACTCTCACTCTGCTACAACCTGGCTAAATGCTACTAGGCAGAGAGATAAAAGAATAGATGAGAATTTGCAGTTGCGAGAGAACGGAAATCTGAAAGGGAAAGCACAATCTAGCAAAAAGACAGCTGGTATCTGAACTTATCTCCATTTGTTCTTGGAAAAGCTATGAGGTGCCTCTTCCAATCATGTCACTGGCACTGACCATCCTAGATCCAGTCAATGGTCTCAAAGAGTTCACTCACAGATAAGCAAACAGTTACAATAAACTGTGGTAGGTAGCAAGACAGGGAAAAGCACAAGGCCTGTTGACGTTCCCAAGAAAGAAGGCCCCAGAGGATGACAATAGTCCTTTGTGGAGCATGGGGAAGAGCAGAACAGCATGTGCAAAGGCCCAGAAGCCAACACGCATGCTTTGTAGGATAAACCTCTGACAAACCTGCCTTGTTGAAATGCAGCATGAAGGGAGGGAGCAGCCAGAGACAAGGAGAGATGGCAGCAGAGGCCAGTTGTAACCTTTGCATGATGTGCTCAAGTATCTAGAATTTCTCCCTGAGGAGTAGGTAAAGGGTTTTTTGTTTGTTTTTTGGTTTGTTTTAAGCAAGGTAGTAACTAAGATCGAACCTGTGTTTTGGTTTGCTTTCTTACTTATTTAAATGAAAGTTTTGAAAAAGTAATTTGCATACACAGTAGCAAAATTCAAACACCCCTCAAGTGCGGTACAGAAGGACAAGACTCCTTTCTGCCCACTACCACCAAACTCTGAGTCTTCTCTTCCCATAAGTAACGTTTATTTCTAGTTTTCCATATACTCTACCAGAGATCTAGACATCTATACATCTATTGATCTATATACATCTATTGATCTATAGATCAATACATCTATATTGTTGTATAGGTTGTGTACTGCGCAAAGCCACCAAACTCAGGGGACAAGTCCACTCACTGACCAAGTTGCTCCCCGGCATGCACCAGATGCACCAGAGAGGGTATCGTTTCCTAATTTGTTCAAAGACACTGCACCAGCTAGCTGAGACCACTTATACACATGACACACAGACACACATACACACACACACAGGCACTTACTCTCACAGACTTTTGTTTATGTAGAAGGGAATATAGTCTATATTCATTGTTTAACCTTCATTTCACAAAGTATCACAGAGATAATTCCACATGGACGAAAGTAGATCAACCTCATTTTCTTCCATGGCTGTTCAGCATTCTTTGGCACTGAGGATCATTATCGTTGCAAATAAAAGACAACTTACCTCAAACCAGCTCAGACAAGTCACCTAGATTGCCATCAGTAGACTCCTTCCTCCAGCCACAAATCCTTGGATTAGCACCTTCAGCAGGTCCCCCAGAAGCTCCAGGCTTTCCTCTCACGGGTACAGCTATCCCAAGCCTCATATTCATTGTGATGGGACAAGATTTCCTTTTACACAGAACAGTCCTGAGGGCAGGGAAATGTGATGGACTGATTTGCTTCCACCAATTGGGTTCACCCTCGGAGGTGGGAGTGGGGCCAATACCAACCACCCATTAGGAGGGGGCGAAAAGGAATGGATTCTAGGGTAGCAACCAGCAAATGGCCCTTACAAATTCCATCATCCAGTTACCATCATCCATTTCAATAGCTCCTGCCAATGGTCCTTTAGCTCATGTCTAATACCCTGTCCTTATAAACAATGCCTTGATTGACATCCTCACACATACATCTTTGCATATGCAAAGATGTCTATAGGATAAATCCCTGGAGGTGGAATTTCAAGTCAAAGCGTATGTTTTCATAACTCTGATAGATATGACCATATTGCCCTTCCAAGGGGCTGCACCATCCACACCACAGCATCTCTGAGATAACTCAGTTGTACACACCCTTGCCCACGTGTTGTCAACTTTCTTAGACCTGTACTTTCAAAATTCAGTTTGACAACTGGGTGGCTGATGAATAGGAGGGGGAATAAGAATGATGGTAAGAAAAGCCGTTATGTGATTATAATAATAAAAGGGAGAGATGATAAGGATCCCACCTACTGTGGCAGCCATGCATTTGAAAAAGTAGAGGCAAGGTCACATGCACATTCCGATGTGGCAACAGAAAATACAGCTGCTTTGCGAAAAATTTACCATTGTGTAGGGCTTCGTTTTGACAAAAAGAAAAAAGATTCTGTTATTAAGACTTTTCCAGCTAGAAATATAAAGTAAACATGCTAAGTAGCAAAGGCCTAAACACATGCTTAGATCCTAAAAACACACGAACCTTGAAATGAAATAATGTGTTACCAGAGCACACATTAAATGACATTCTAAAAACGCATTTTGTAAACTAAGTAGTCTACACTGTAAAAAAAAAATATGGCAAGAATGGTCTCACTAAAGCAGAATAAGGCACTGAATTCTAAGGACTGCCGTTCAACTCTTTTAAAAAATCTTTCCTCTCTGGATCCTTCCCCTTGGATGCTACAGACCAGAGCATTCTCAGCTCTGTCATCAAGATGCCTTGTACACTGCAGGCATCATAGTAAATGCTAGTTGTAACAGTCCAAGGTCAATCTGACACCCTTCCCTGATTCAAAATGATATTCTTGATTATGTATAAAATCTTGTGAATATAAGGTACTATATATGATGCACTTTCCTACCAAGGTGCATTAAATCCTTTCAATGCTCACACTTCTTGGAATGGCTGAAAGTATTTCCCAACTGGATGCAGTGACAAGGGAAAAGAAGTCTTTCTTCTTCTAGATCCCCTGACCCTGTAACTACCCATCCAATCCTGCTTTTCTCGTTATTTGCACCAACCAGTCTGAGATTCTTCTTTGCTATAAAATTCTTGAAGGAGAAAACAAAAAGGAGAACATTCTTTGAAACAGTTGCAAAGTGCGATGGGGGAGGAGGTTAAATACGCCCATGGGACAGAGTCAGGTCAACAAGGTGGGGTGGGCATTGGTCTTGGGTAGAACAGTCCAGATCACATGATGCTGTATCTGGTGGACGTCCCTGGAGGAGGGGCCAGGAGGTTTGCGGACTTGAACGTCAGAACCAGAAAGGGTACCAGGCTCTGCAGACCCCTGTTCTCTGTCGGCTGTAACTCTTGGGGCTACGCTCCCAAGTAGGCACCATGCTTATTTCTCCAACGAGCAAAACCTTCCTAAGCTTGTCCAGGGTCTCCCTCAGTTCAATTTCCCTTATTTCCCAGTACATATGTATCACTGGAGCTTCTTTGCCAGGATGCCAAAGAGCCCAGAGTCCAGAGACTTCCCTGAGCCCTCGAACCCAGAATGGCCAGGCTCTTCGGTACAGCCTTGAGTCCCAGATCCAGTCCTTCACACTGACTGGTCAGGGGCCAGTAATCCCTGGCAGGAAGGAGGATCTGAAGGCAGGGAAGACTTTTCCCTCAAAGACTGTACTACAGCTGGGTTGAAAAGCCAGCTGTGGAATGTTGTGTGCTTGGCCCAACCCCAACTCCCACTCCCTGTTTCTGTCCGGTCGTCCCTCAGGGCCAGGAGATCTGCCTCCTCCATGGCTCCTCCCTGGAACATCACCTACAAGAGGCTCTTGCTGCTCCTTAGATGCTGCTGTTTATGATCGTAATTACAGGTGCACCACCCCTGCAGCAGCAACACATTCTTCGATCTCTCCTGGGCAGGAAGCACGGTGCCAGCACATGGCAAGCACTTGGGCCATTGCATTAAGGTAGACGATGCTGTTTACCCGCCCCTAAAACAGTCCAATTCCAGAAAGGATCCAATGTTTCTCACAGCTGATCGCAGGTAGCTGGGAGTCCAGAGAATGACAAAATCATCTATTTACTGCCAATCAAGTCACCTTGCAGACCCTACAGAGTCAAACTCTATATGTGACTACGTTCCCGCTTTCTCTGTTTCCCTCCCTCTTGCCTTCCACCCTCTGCCTTGTACCTCCATTGCCAGCATTGCTAAGGCTCCAGAGCCACGAGACCTCTGGCGCCTGCCCTTCATTGTCAAAGAGCTGCATGAATTTCTTTTTCCAAGGGCAGCCCTCATTAGACAAACCTCATCCTTGCTACGACCATGACCTTTCACAGCATAATTGTGATGCGTCAGTATGCTTTGAAAACCCCTGCTACCACAGATGAGGGTGACTGGAATGAAGTTAGTAAAGAAATAGATAGTTCTTCACAAACAGGCAGATTTCTTCTTCTCAAAATTACTTAAGCAGCTGAAAGGCTTAGAAGAGTGAATGGCCCTCCCTAAAAAGTACCCGGTGCGCCCAGGAGGTGGTGTCCATAAGGCTGGCGCCTCTGAAGGGCCTGGAGTAACACAGCTGGCCCTAAGCCCATGCAGGGCGGGCACTTGGCACTGAATTAGAAGGCAATTTGTAGGTGGCCACTTGGACTCCGTCAGGCCCACGGAGGACCTTGCCTAACCCATGTTTTCCCTTTCCTTACAAAGCTGTTTCCTCAGCGGGTTCAAGTGAGGAAACCCCTGAGTAAACAGAGCGTGTGCTGTTGGCCCCAAGGTTTCTCTGAGTGTACCCCAGGGACACAACCCCGGGCTAAGACCACTTCCAGCCCCCCGGCCCGTCACCACTGTTGTTTCCATGAAGTAGTTGCTTTCAACTACATTCACCTCAGCCTCTGAAGGAAAAGCTTACATCTCCCAACAGCAAGGCAGAGGAAATCTCTGAGGCAGATGTCTGCTGAAGGCGCTGAAGCCCTCTGCCTGCTTCCCCTGCCAGAGGGCCCTCCCCAGTGGCAGAACAATGGCTCCAATCGTGCCGGGGAACTCCACATGCTTTTTGGCTCATTTTCAGCATCTGTGTGGTTCAGGGGCCTCATCGTTGAGGGGGGTGGGGTGAGCAAGAAGTAGCTGACGTGTGAGGCCACAGAGGCATAGGTACGGCTGTTATCCCTATTTCTTAGGTTCAGAGAACCTCTTATGGCTCAGAGGTCAACGGCTAAGAATGGATGGGACCAGAAGTGCAGCCCATGGCTGTCTAACTTGAAATCCCATGTCTTAACCATTGCTCTTTATCCACGCTGGTCTGTTTGAGTACATGGGGCCAGGGCCACAGGCCAGGCTTACCATCTGTACGGGAAGGCTCTCAACGTACCGCCAAGCTCAAGGACCGGCTCAAGAAATAAATGGACGGCACCACAGGAAAGGGACCAAGGAAAGTGGTTTGGGCAGTAGCCAAAGACCCTATTCTTTCCCAGTATTACTGTTGCTGTTTTTGGTCCGGAAACCCAAGAAATAGCAGATGATGTCCACCCCTTCCTAGTATAATCTTGAGCAACTTATCTGGTTTCTGTAGGCCTGAATCTTCTCATCTATAAAATGGAAATAATAAGAGCCCCTACTTCATGGGGTGGTTGTGAGGATTGGGTGAGTTGCTATGTATGAAGCACCCAGGAGAATGCCTGGCACGTGGTAAGCACCGTATATTGGTAAGCAGCGTCATCACCATCCTCGTCCTCAAAATCACCATCATCTTGCTCTGACACTTCTCCCCACTTGTCTCCTGGCAGAGGTGAGCCTTCTCGTCTGTAGCTCCCATAGTCTTTAATGACACCTTCATCATAGTCCCTACCACTTTGTAGCAATGCCTCCAACCTGAGCAGCAATCGTGACTTCTCATCTGTGTACCTTCAGTGTCTCCTACCGTCTTCCACGGGCCCGTGATAGATATGCGATAAATGTGTGTTGAATGAATGAAAAATGGTGCTAATTCTAAACCTAAGCTTTCAGATAAATCACAAAGGCTATCTGACTTTTATAAGATTTTTAAATATGGCCCCCCAGATCATGTCTTGGAGATCAGAACATAATAAGTGACTAGAAAACTGAAAGGCCTTTAAATTGTGTCATGTTAGACATGTGTAAGAGATTTCCACTGTGACAATCATCGTATCAAATAGTAGTAACAAACTCCATCTGAGACACGGAGTGCCCCTGATGCCCTAGAGACCCCCTGTTCCCTTCAGCTTTGGAAGACTCAGAAACAGGCAATCCCCAGAAGTATCCCCATGAGTCTTTTCCAAGGAGTCACCATTTTTTTTGGAAGGTTTTACAATGAACTTTCAAAGATAGACTCCAAAAATAGGTTCATGAAATACTGATTGAACACTTCCTATGGGCCAAACACTGGATCTACAAATACAAGTTAAGATAGGGTGTCCAGGAAAGGAAACTGACACATGAACAGATAACTCCTATATGGTGAGTAGTACACAGAGGCATGCCCCATGTTCAAAAAGTGCAGAGGATCGGCCAATGTAGGGGGTTGAGATTTTTAAGTGGTGGCAGGGACCGACCTAGAACAGTGGATGCATTTTCAGGTTCTTTCCAGGGCAGCTGTGGTTGCAGAAATACCAAGCACTGCCAAGCACATTGCTGCACCTTCTAAGAAGGTGCAACTACCACTCGTGTAACCCATATTTAAGAGGCTGGGAAGAGAAAGCCCCCCCCCCAACCCCCCGCCCCGGGCAGACCACCACCAGAGTTGCTGGTCCGCCTGGAGTCCTGGGGTGGGCATGCCCTCCCACCACCTGGCACATAGTCCCCTTTGCTCAAAGCCAATGCTGTCCCTGACTGGCTCAGGCATCGGCGGCTTCCCCACTGAGCCTGCAAGTAATGCTCAATGCCCTTCACCTCACCTTGAAAATGCTGACCACCTTCAGGACCCTGGGAGGAGCATGAGGAGGAGCTTTATCCTGTTTTGGTGGCTTCCTTTCTTCAAGTCCAGGCCTGTGCATGCACTGGTCGTTGTGGGTGTGCTTCTGGTTTTCAAGAGATGGCTACTCTTTGTACTTGGATAATTATTTTTTTAAAAATGAGGTGCTATGAGAAGCGAAGCCAAGTGCCTGTTTGTGAGTGCTAATCTTTCATTCACCTCATGCAGCTAGGTACTCCAGACTAAAGGTACGCATGAGAGTACAAACAAGGTTTGTGACACAGAGTAACCCTCCTTCCAAAGAAAGAATCTTACAGCTCAGGCCCCTGTGGGTCCATATGACTGCAGGGCCATGGCTTCCTCACAGCACTAGCAGCCCGCCCCCCCCTGCAGGTGGAACTCGGGAGCTAGGCCCTACAGTTAGGTCTCATACGGGGATTAACAAGCCAGCCTACCAAACCAGGTTTCTCTGGTTCTCTGCTAATGACTCCCAAGTAACCTTTTCTTCCCCTTGGAGGCCCAAGGACCTGTGACAGGCCACTCCCTCAGGCCTCCAGGCACCTGGCAGTGCAGGGCCCAGGAAGGAACTCGAGGAAGAGTCTGGGCTGGGAGGAGGGGGAGGGGGAGAAGGAAGGGTGAGGAGGAGGAGGCGGAGGAGGAGGGGGAAGAGGAAGAGGGGGAGGAGAAGGGAGTCTTGGCAATTCTCAGGCTGGCACCGGGCCAAGGACATGGGATGTGGAGTAATACATTGCTGTTGTAAACTGAAAAGTGCCCCCAAAGTAATTCCTCGTCACTGAGGTACTTGTTGCAGTGGAAGGCAGAGAGGAAGGAAATACCAGGAGGCAGTCAGTAGCTGATAAAATATAGCCCTGTGGAAGAGTCACTACGTTTGTAAAGTGGAAAAAGTGAGAACTTTAAAAAAAAAAAAAAAGAAGAAAGAAAGAAAATCCTTTCATGCTTTGGAACATTTGGCCGGCTAGGATATTGAGTGATTTTAAAACTCATGGAATTTTGAAGTAATAACAACACATTCTCTTAACATATGTTTATGGCAAATAGTTGCAAAAACACAGCAAAGCTTAAAGAGGTAACAAAAGTCACCAGTAGTCTGGACACACAACAATAACCACAGTTAATATCTGGTGGGCCACATCCTCATCCTTTAGAGCAGTATCTACCTAAAACCTAAGGTCTCTGTACAAAAGTCATATAATATTGTTACTATAGTTATTTATTAATCTCACAAGTATTTATTGATGACCTACATACTATTCGCTGGGGATGCACCAATGAGCA
Organism: Lynx canadensis; assembly: GCF_007474595.2. NCBI lineage: Eukaryota > Metazoa > Chordata > Mammalia > Carnivora > Felidae > Lynx > Lynx canadensis. The sequence continues at coordinate 160,455,029 of NC_044310.1, read as the reverse complement.
AATCAGACAAGTTGCCTCTCCTGCGGCTGGCACTGCTCGTGGGGAAACAAACAATAACAAACAAACAATAATAAATAAACGTGAAAATGTGCCATGTGCCAGACAGTAATAAATGCAATAGAGAACAATCGGGTAGGGTAGGGGACAGGAAGTATGGGGTGGCAGTGAGTGGGGGGAGGGGTGGCCACTATTTTTTTATGGGACAGCCAGGGATGATCTGGCGGACAAGGTGATTCAACCAGAGTATGAAGAAAGGGAAGAAGCAGTTGTGAGGTGTCTCAGGGCAGCGTTTCAGCAGAGGAAAGAGAAAGTGCAAAGTCCTGGGGCTGCAAGTGTTGGAAGAAGATTCAGGGGGCACCTGGCTGGCTCAGTCAGTTGAGTGTCTGACTTCGGCTCAGGTCATGATCTCAGGGCTCATGAGTTTGAGCCCCACGTCGGGCTCTGTGCTGACAGCTCAGAGCCTGAAGTCTGCTTCAGATTCTGTGCCCCTTTCTCGCTCTGCCCCTCCCTCGCTCATGCTGTGTGTGCGTATCTCTCTCTCAAGAATAAATAAAAAACAGTAAAAAAAATATTTAAAAAAGAAGACGATTCAGGAGTCCAGGGTAGCTGGAGTAGAATGAGGCAGAGGGGTCAGAATGGGGAGTGGGTGGGGGGAGTCAGATTATGGAAGGCCTGTAAGCCATTGTGTATCCTGGTTTGTTTGACTCATTGTTAGATTGTGAGCATTTTCCTACTTCATCAGGTTTTCTTCAAAAACATACTGTTGTAATGGCAGTATAAAATTCTACCATGTGGACCAAGCAAATGGTATTCAAACAATATCTTTTGTGGCTTTTAAAATTATTTTTCTCTGTGATTAATAGCATGATGCCTAACACATAAATCTTTAGGAGATCCCTGGTTATATCCATACAGTAAATTCCTAGACATGTAATTGTTTCATCAAAGAATATAAATATGCAAAAGATTTTTGATACAAATTGCCAAATTTGCCCAGAAAGGGTCTGATGAGTTATAACTCTATATGTGTAAGAATTTCCATTTCACCACTAGATATGACTTTTTTTATATATTAAAAAAAATTTTTTATGTTTATTTATTTTGGAGACAGAAAGAGACAGAGCATGAACGGGGGAGGGTCAGAGAAAGAGGGAGACACAGACTCCAAAGCAGGCTCCAGGCTCTGAGCTATCAGTACAGAGCCTGATGCAGGGCTTGAACTCACAGACCATGAGATTATGACCTGAGCCGAAGTTGGACGCTCAACTGACTGAGCCACCCAGGTGCCCCTAGATATGACTTTTAAAAACTTTGGACAATTTGATAAATGAAGACCTATACTACACTGTTATTTTAATTATCATTTACTTGATCACTAAAAGTTGGAGTTTTTCATATATTAATTGGCTGTTACAAATTATCTAATCAGGTCCCTTGTCCATTTTTATGGTGTTTTTTTCTTATTGATTTGAAGAGCTCTTTACATGGAAAGGCTCTTAGTTGCCGGGTTTTTTGTTTTTTTTTTTTCTCAATTGTCAATTATCTTTTAGGTTTGCTTATGGGTTTTTTTTACTTAAATTTTTAAATTCTTGGGTAGTCAAATATATCAACTATTTCTCTTATGATTTTATCTTTTGCTTTCTTGCTGCAAGATCAGATAAATATTTACCTATAGTTTCTTTATTTTAAAAATGTTTTTTAAAAATATCAGTCTTATTTTTTATGGGGATCAATATGTAACTTTTTTCTATTTAGTCAACCAATTATCATCCCACAATCATTAATTGAGCAATGTTACTTTTTCCTACTAATATAGAGCATACATTTATAATGTGCAAAACTCATATAAATGTGTATGCATGTGTACACAATTATCAGGATTTTCTCTTATATCCATTAACTTGCAAGTCTATTCTTGAAACAATGTCAGATTGACTTATATATTATAGCATTTTAATAATGTTGATGTTTGGTAGGGAAAACCTTCCCCCAAATTCTTATTTTTCTATATTTTCTTGGTTATTCTTTTCCATTTATTCTTCTTACAACTTTAAATCACTGTTATTACAATCCATAAACAATCTCATAGAAATTTTCATTAGAATGACTTAACACTTGCAATTTAATTGGCAGAGAAAGTACATCTTCAGAATTGGATCTTTCATAATGTGCTATGTCTCTAAATTCAGCCTCTCTGATGCACCTCAAAAAATTGACCATTTTCCACATGTAAATTCTGTACATTTCTTTTAAGATACTTCTTCCAAAGTACTTTACTTTTTATCACTACTTGGAATTCTTTTGGGCTGGAGGGGGGATCTTTTTTTTTTTTTAAAGAATGCAATTGAAAAAGCTGGACAGAAATATGTTTGTGAGGTAGGTCACAAAGAACAACTTCATTCTCTGCTGGTGGATTAGAGCACGCAACCCTGATCAATAACTTCCCTACCCATGGTCCCACGCTTGGGGGCTGCAGAGACCATGTGGGAAGTGTAGATTAGTTAAGCTAAAAGGCTAGCTTACTATATCCAAAAGACCTAACAGTAGAGTAGAGTAGAGCAGAGAGCAAAGAAGTTTCTTTCCCTCTCATGCGATAGTCAGAGATGAGCACACCAGCCTGGTGGGCAGCTCTTGTCTAGGAGACAAGACACAGAGACAGTCTTCTTGTTTGCCACTCCCTAAGGCATTATTGTTGTCTATTTGGTCAAAGCAAGGTTGCCACTGGTACAAAGGGAGGAGAGAGTGTTGGAGGGGCACCCAAACTCTTTGGGTCTAGGCCTGGGAATGACACACAATGCTCAGCATTTGGTCACACTGCCACACATATGTCTAAGGTGGGTGGAAAGTACAGTCTAGTCACGTACCCAGGAAGAAAGGGAGGACAGCTTTGGTAGACAACTACCAATAGCGACCCCCTCAAACAGAAAACGTGCTAAGACAGGGCCTGATCACTTAAACAGGGACATGTCCAACCACACAATTACACGAGTCTGGTGCACTATTTCTCCCTTTCACGTCACTATTGCTCTTATGCTCGTGACGCAGAGGCATGTTTGATCGGCCACTTCCTCTCTTAGAAGCAGACGGAAGATTTATAATGTCCAAACCAAACTCACGAAAACATGCCACTGTTCTTTGCATTTGAAAACAATGCTCATTTTCACGCTGTCCTCACGTAATTGCAGGCTGTGGCTTTTAGCATCAATGTTGACACATCTGTTCAAAATAAATCCTTTCTATTTGTGAATCACCAGGTTCTTCTGTCTGCAATTGCGTCTCACATCTGTGCTACATTACATGGCAGAAATAGCAAGCTGTTTGCCAATATCTAGTCTCTCTTTCTATAGCTAAGATAATAATTAACTCGGCACTGGCTGTCAGAATAGACCGCACATTTCCAACTTCCTTTGCAGCTAGGTATGGCCAAGTGACTAGGTTCTGGCTAATGGGATGTGAGAAGGGATACGTGCCACTTTCAAGCTGTGCCCTTAAACACAAGGACCAAGCAAGGCGCCTGGGTGGCTCAGTCGGCTGAGCATCTGACTCTTGAGTTCAGCTTGGGTCATGATCTCGCAGTTTGTAGGTTTGAGCCCGTGTCCAGCTCTGCACTGACAGTGCAGAACCTGCTTGGGATTCTTGCCCTCCTTCTTACTCTGCCCTTCCCCTGCTTGTGCGCACTTTCTCTCTCAAAATGAATAAATAAACTTAAAAAAAAAAACACAGAAGGAGCATGTCCTTTCCTTCCTTCTTTCCCCCTTCCTTCTGCCTAGAATGTGGATGTAATGGGGGATCCGTGGATAAGGCAGCACTCTGGGGGGGCCGGGGGAGTGGGGGAACGACAGAGCACAAGGAGCCTGGGTCTCTGACAATTCTGTAGAACTGAGCACATACTGGCTTGGACTATTACGTACAAGAGAAATAAACCTCTATCTCATATAAGCTGGGTCTCTGTGACAGCAGCTGAGACTGTATCTTCATTGGTCCAGACTTCCACAAACTCTGTCTGGTCTCTCGCCAACTCAGCGTAAGGCAGCTATCTGGGCACCTTGTCTTGGCTGTACTGTGCACAGTTGTGCCGTGACAGCCGTCTTGTGCAGCTACAGGGAATTCATTCTTTCATTCCTTTCCAACGTCCACGCACTCATCCCCCAAATGTGTGTGGAGCACCTGCCTTGTGCCAGGCATGGGGCCAGGCTCTGGGAACATAACCATGAACAAGGCAGGGGCTCCATCCCTGAAGTACTTTGGAGAAGACTGGTCACATTAAGAAGCGTATAAGCATGAGCTGCTGGAGAAATTCAGAGAGCCAAGAAATTCTGAGAGTAGTTGATACCAAGCTGGAGACCAACAGCCATGTCTCTCAGGGTCTGTACACAGGCACACACCGTGCCAGTTCCACAAGAGGGGAAAGTGGCTCTGGAAGAGAAATCCTCAGCTAATACATTTTTTTTTGCAACCTCCTAAATTGCCTGTGATATGAGGTTCTGCAAAGTTCAGAAACCTGGCCAGAATACAGGGATATAGACTTCACGTTAACATTTTCAAAGATAGTTAAAGCAGCAATGATTTTAACTGACTCCCCCCGAGTTTTCCCCCTGCAGTCCCTGCACTCAGCGTGCGCGCGCGCGCACACACACACACACACACACACGCGCGCGCGCGCGCACCCCACACCTCTGGTGCCCATTACTGCTCTTTCCCAGAAACACTCCAGCCTGGACTGGTGCAGCGTCATCTGCTACAACCTCACACCTGACCTTGCTCCAGTCAAACTCAAGGTCAGTCTGGCTGTGTCCTAAACGCAGCTGTACTTTCCAGCTCGTGTGCTTTTGTTCAGGCCGTCCTTGCTCCTAGAAAGCCCTTCCTCCCCGGCTGCCTGGTAGAATCCCAAATATTACAGAGATTTTCCTGATACCCTAAGTGGACGCACACATCAACACATAGGACTCCACCTTGTCCCCTGGCCAGACTGTACGCTCCTCAGCCCAGGGTCTGTGTCTTACTCATCCTGGTGTGTACTTAGCACAGAGCTTTGCATGTGGGAGGTGCTTGATAAATATTTGCTGGATTTGATTCGGCTGAATTTTCTCTCTTAAGGCACGGTCCTAGAAGAAAAGGGCATAGCAGGAGGAGCTAGGGCATGGAGACGGGGTACTCGCCCTGGCAGTGTAACACTGAATTTCTCGTGGGTGAAATTGGGATGGTTATGATACTTCCCACTTCATAGGGCTTTCGGGAAGAATATTGTAAACCCTAGCTCTTCACACAACCTATAATTCACTGATTAGCTGTGTGAACTTGATCTAGTCTCTTGATTTCTCTGGGATTCGTTCACGTAAGGAATTAAAAAAAGAAAACAGTGGGGTATCACAACGGTTTATCCATTTGCAAAAAAGACTGTATGACTAGTGACCATCATAACAGTCACTGCCCAGCAGATTAAAGATCTAAATGTGAAAAGGAAACCTTGGACACTTTTGGAAGAAAATGCAGACAATGTCTGCATGACGTCATGAGTCTAGGCAGCTAACCGGAGCGCTGCGGGTGCTGGGAGAACCAGCCTAGCAGCAGCTCCAGCGACCTCAGGGCGAGGCTCCCCAGGCTCTCTGGTTGGCACCGTGATGGCCTGCTCCAGGGGAGGCGGGGACATCCAGAAACAAAGGTTTTCTCGGAAGCAAGTGAGGCAGGTGCTGCCCATATCACTTGTAGAAGCACTCCACAGCACCACCAGCGCAGAAAAGAAAGAAGATGCGGATGTTGGCAGGCAGCTGGCAGTCTCCACCAGATTAAACGCGAAGACCGACCGATACATTTGATCATATGAACTTAAACATTCGTTCGACAGGGGCGCCTGGGTGGCTCAGTTGGTTAAGGGTCCCATTCTTGATTTCGGCTCAAGTCATGATCTCACAGTCAAGGGATCGAGCCCCACGTCAGGCTTTGAGCTGAGTGTGGAACCTGCTTGGGATTCTCTCTGTGCACCTCTCTCTGTCCCTCCTCTGCTCTCTCTCTCTCTCTCTCAAAATAAAGAAAAAGCATTAAAAAATATCTCTGTTCAACAAAGAGGAGCACCTGGGTGGTTCCATTAGTTAAGCGTCTGACTCTTGATTTCAACTCATGTCATGATCACACAGTTGTGGGATTGAGCCCCGTGTCGGGCTCTGCACTGAGTGTGGAGCCTGCTTGGGAATCTCTCTCTCTCTCTCTCTCTCTCTCTCTCTCTCTCCCACTTGTTCTGTCTCTCTCTCTCTCTCTCTGTCTCTCAAAATAAATAAACTTTTTTAAAAATTCTGTTCGACAAAAACAACAGAAAGGTAAAAAAGACAAATATTAGGCAGGAAAAAAATGTCAGCGACATGTATGATTAATAATAGTATTCAGAACCTCTGAGGAACTCTTTCAAGTCAATAAGAAAAAGAGTAGTAACTTGATAGAAAAATTAGCAAAAGAGGGGCACCTGGGTGGCTCAGTCGGTTAAGCGTCCAACTTCGGCTCAGGTCATGATCTCACTGCTGGTGAGTTCAAGCCTCTTGTCAGGCTCTGTGCTGACAGCTCACAGCCTGGAGTCTGCTTTGGAATCTGTGACTCCCTCTCTCTCTGTCCCTTTCCCCTTCACGCTCTATCTCTCTCTGTCTCTCAAAAAATAAATAAATGTTAAAAAAATTTTTAATAAAAAACATTAGCAAAAGATATAAATAAGCAGTGCTCAGAAGAAGGAAACCAAACATATTTTTTAAAAAATGATAAACCTCCATGGGTAGTCAAGGAACGGCAAATTAAAACCATAAATGGACATCATTTCACATCCATCAGCTTGGCCTGAAATTTTTAATTTGATAGTATAGAATAAAGAATAAAGGAACACAATCATTGTTAGTAGTCATATAAATTAATCCAGCTGTTTTAGAGATTTTGACACTAGTGAATAAAGTTGAAATGTGCATACCATACATGTGACCTATCCATGCTACTTTTGGATTTATACCCTGGAAAAACGTTTTTTACCCAGGAAAAACCTTTGCATCTGGGCACAAGGAGAGTTTGCAAGAACTGTCATAACAACATTGTGTAATAGCCAAACAAAACAAAACAAAACAAAAAAACAAGCTGAATGCCCATCCACTGGAGAATGGATAAACAGATTGGGATGTGTTAACATGATGGAGTGCTACACAGTGACTAAAATAAGTGAATTGGAGCTATGAGGATGAATATAGACAGATCTCACAAATACAACTCTGAAAACAAAAGAGCAGGTTGCAAAAGAATCCTACAGGATGATGCCATACATGAAGTTTGAAAATGTGCCAAACAACTCCACGTGTTGTTTAAGGACACGTAAATTTGTAGTGGAAATATAAAAGAATGCGTGGAAGGATAAACATGAAATTCAGAATACCAGTGTTTTAAGGACAGTGGGACAGGGGAGGAAGATATGCACTCGGGGTGAGTCAATGCCCAGGGGATGTCAATTGAATTGATAGTATTTTATTTCTTGAACTGGGTGGTAGGTACATCAGTATCCACTTAGTTGTTTTTATTCTTTTTATATGTCTGAAAATATTTCATGATAAACTTTGGTCACATTTTAAGAGAAGGGGTTTGTGGTCGTCAGGATCTGAGGTAAGTCCCCGTGATCCTGGCCACATGGTATTCATGCCATGTTCTCTTGCGTCATTTGTTCTAAGGGATTCCGTCTGCCATGCTGGAGGACACTCATCCATCTCTGCAAAGAGGCCCACGTGGAGAGGACCTGAAACTTTCCACCAAGGGCCCGCACCAACTCGCCAGCCATGTGAGCAAGCCACCTGGGAATCAGACCTTCCAGCTCCAGTCAAGTCTCTGGATGACCGCACCCCAGGTGACATTTGACTGCAACTGTATGAGAGACCAGGAGCACCCAACCGGGTTGGGTCTAAACTCCTGACCCACAGAAACTATGAGAAAAAATAAATGATTACTGCGGTAGGCCACTGAGAATTGGAGCGATCTGGTATGCATCATAGACAGCTAATACAGGATTGTACTGAATGATCACCAGGTTCCCTTGCACATCTAGCACTCTAGGCTCCTAGGATTGCTCTCTCTTCACTCCATTCATCCATTCCCTCAGTCATTCAACTACTATGTATGAGAAAGTTCAAAAGTCTCAGGATCACTTCTGGCTCCCTTTGGGATCCAGCCCTGGACTAGAAATACTCTAAACGGGTTAATCATTCAGGGGTTCAATAATTCTCAGTTTGATCTGGAAAAGATCTGGCTCACAAAAGAGATCCCCCATCCTTAATTTAATGCCATTGCAGAAGGTACAAGAACAGTCTCAGGAGGGAGAGAGGGCCTATACTTTAATATGGGATTATGAGTTTCCAGAGGTAAAATGCTGGAATTTCATGTGGTATGAAGAAGGAAAAAGCTGGATTCTATGTTTTAGCACATATACTGCACCCAAAAGATTTCTCCTACCTGTCAAAATTTTATCAGCTACTGAATTTTTACTAGCCACACCCACCGACCTCACTACCCTGGCCATCTGAACTATACCAGCTACTTCTAATTGTTTGCCAAATCAGTAGGGTCTAGAAAATGCGAAGATATACCTGTAGGCAAATGCACTTAAGAATCAGCCTACCAACGAAGGCACATCCAGCAATAATAAAACAAGAATAAAATTAAAAAAAAATTTTTTTTTTAATGTTTATTTATTTTTGAGAGACAGACAGAGCATGAGCAGGGGAGGGGCAGAGGGACAGGGAGACATAGAATCTGAAGCAGGCTCCAGGCTCTGAGTTATCAGCACAGAGCCCGATCTGGGGCTTGAATCCACAAACTGGAAGATCATGACCTGAGCCAAAGTCGGATGCTTAACCAACTGAGCCACCCAGGTGCCCCCTAAAACAAGAACAATATTTAAAAGAGGCTTGGCCTAACCGGGTCGGTTGTGGGTGAATGCGGGTGTGTGCCAGCTACATAAGCACAATTAAACTTGGGGTGCATTCCCCAGAATGGGTCCTGATGTGATGCAATTGGGAAAGATGCGCAGCTTCACGGGCTTACAGAAAACCTTCAGAGCTGGCACTGCTCCACTTGTTCTCCCCCCAATGATGCTGTGCATCTTTGCATCTACTTGGTGTGATGAGAACTCTCTGACTTGGAATGAGAAGTCCTGGGCTTGCCTCCCAGCAATTTGCAGCTTGGGGGTGTTTACAATGTGGGCTTCTTTGGTGGACTCTAGCAAACACAAACTAAAGACAGCTATTGGAAAGAAACGAAAAGAACTCACAGGATGGAACTCACAGGATGGAAGAAAGAACTGAACAGCCCAGCTTTGGGCCATCATGGGAATCTTGGTGATAAGAGTCCGCAGGCAATTCTCTTTGCACAACTCAACCTCTTCCCCGGGGAATCTCCCCAAAGCACAAAGAGTCCAGTGGCTCAGCCAGAGCCATATGCCTGGCCTTGGAGGTGGGGAGTGGAAGGGATTGGAAAGGGGTACAGTCCTGTGATTAGCAGCCCCACTGGAATGCAATGGTTAAAGAAAAGTCGGTTTCCCAGTGAAAGCGATGCTGGGCTGGCAAAAGAAGAGGTGTCCGTTCACCATCTAGCCTTACGTGCTTGTCATAAGGCTTAAATATGGTCAAGCTCCAATGAGAGTTTCTTTTAAGTCTCTGTAAATGTACAGTCTCATTCACTTTCTTTTTTTAAAATTTTTTTAATGTTTGTTTATTTTTGAGAGAGAGAGTGTGTGGGGGGGGGGGGGGTAGGGTAGAGAGAGAAGGAAACATAGAATCCGAAGCAGGATCCAGGCTCTGAGTTGTCCGCACAGAACCTGACGCAGGGCTTGAACCCACGAACCATGAGATCAGATCTGAGTTGAAGTCAGACACTTAACTGACTGAGCCACCCAGGTGCCCCTCTCTTTCTTGAATTTTGAGGTAAGCAAGAGCCTCTCCTTCTGACACCTTTACTGCTCAGAGGCCAGGAGGGAGTTGCAGCAGCCTTGGGGGGCTCCAGACCCCCCAGGCCCAGGGCTCTGAGCTCTGGAGATGCAGCTATCATCAGGAGGGGAAACCGGCAAGTGTTTCCAGGAGTGTTGTCTGTGCCGCTAATCAGAGGCTTAGAAGAAATAGTTGCTCGGCCTCTACAGGAGAAGTGTCTCTGAAGTGACCATGGGCATCTCCGTCATGGTCTGTGAGACTCCCCCCCCCACCACCCCGAGTGGAACCCCCATGTCATAATGCAGGACGACGCAGTCCCCAGCTTCCGCTGCGGTCCGGTAGCAGCTGTCTGTGCTGCCAGAGGAATTACAAAGAAATCACAGCAAACCTGTCATCGGGTCATGAAGTACAGACTGCTCTTTCCCCCTCCTTTCCCTCAAATGTTACTTCCGGAGTGTTAGCAGACTGACTTCTCTCCCCGACCCCGCCTACCTCCACTCCCTTCTGAGGTCCTCAGTCTGCAACATCTTTTTCAGTTTTCCCCCCCCCCCCCCCCCCATAGCATTTGGCTATTGGCTCCATTTCCTCTCACTCACAAACAGAACTTGGCAGAGGAGCTGAGGAACCCGCGTCCTGGGGACAAGTGTAGAGTAGGAAGCCAGACACGGGCTTGAATACCCCCATGTTCCGCAGCTTCCTGGGGAACTGTGAACTGCGTGGAGAAAGGTGGCCAGACTGGGTCACGGCCCCACCTGAAAGTTTCCGTTCGAACCCCAGGAACACAGGTGTAGCATCCCCGTGCCGATCTTGCCAACATGTACCTGCTCTGTGACCCCCATCTCCTCCTCTGTGTCCTGGAGGGGAGTTTTGTTCCCCGGTTCTTGAAACGGTAATGATTTTCCTTGTCACCTCTGAAACTTGCAATGTTGTCATGGGAGACAAATGCATCAGGGCTAGTAATCCTTAGATGAAAGCGCTTTACACGTGTGAAAGAATTATCTTTAATTTTGTCTCTTGGGTGTACGGTGAGGATTAATCAGTTAATCTCGGCAAAGTGCTATAATTGGCAGGAGGAATTATCAAAACCCTGGGGAAGGAGTAGCTTTGAGCGTAGTCACTTAAAACAGTTCTGCTGTTAATAGCAGCAATGCTAGTGTCTCAGATGTCACAAGCTGGCTTGGTTTCCGGCAACATCCGAGACCACACCTGCCTGGCCAGGGGTGAAAAGGTGAAAATGACTTTGAATGGGGTGAGGACAGATATCAATGTGCCAAGAAAACTCAGGACCTGGGTCAGTCTCAGATTTTGTTCTTGCCATTGACCCTCACCTGGGTCCCCGAGGCATGTGTGTGAAATGGAGTGGGAGGAAGAGAATCCCCGCAGAGCTGCTGGGTGGGTGCCCATCCAGCATAGAGCCGCCCCCAGGGGGGCAGGGAGGGCAAGGAAGACTCCCAACCCAGACCCCGAAGCACACAGACCCTGAATCTCTCAAAGTCTCCATGCCCTCCTTTGTAAGATAAAGAGCCTGAGCCAGATGTCTAGGCGCCATAGGAAGGCATCGTCACAGCAAAATGTTTACATGCACTTACTACCTGTCAGACACTGTACTGAGCCTTTCCCTGCATTAACTCAGTACTCATGGCAGCTAGCAGGTTATTTTTCCCACCTCACACAGCTTACAGAACGTCTCTGTTCATGAAGAACCCAGAGGCGAGCATTTCAAGGGTACCAAATGTGAAAATTGTTGAGACTCTCCATAATTTAAGCTTGGGCTCCTAGAAGTAAATACTTCTGTTATTCTCCCAGGTATCTGGAGAACTACAGGATATAAAGAGATTGAAAGCACAACGGCTCTCTCTCCTCTGAGCTTTTAACCATCTTGAAGTGAGTCACATGTTGGCTTTTAAACCCAGATTGTATCCTTAAACCAAAAGAGTTGTTTAGACAACAGTGTTTTGGCAGTCTCTTAGCAAAACTGGCCAATTATGTGAACCCCAAATGCCAAGCTTATTTGGTTTGCAAAAGCCATTTGAAGATTTAAGTGCACAGATTTGGGTAATTTTTCCAGGGCATCTTAAGAAATCTAAGCATGAAAACTTTTTATCTACTCTTGTCTGGTTCTCCCTTCTAATACATCAACCAGTCAATGAACTGTTGACATTTACATGATGCACTGGGTAGATAGAGGTCCAAAAATGGCAATTATTTATGTCAGTACCTGATTTTGACTTGCTCTCTTTTTCTTAGTCTAGTTTCTTTTAAAGAGAGCAATGTATTTAACAAGTAAGCTCTTACTTAGGCGAATTTCTTCAATTCATGATCACTTACTTAAAATTCTGCATCTCTGTTGACCTAAGTTAGAGCTTTGGCAGCCCTGTGATGTGCCATGTTAAATACGATTCTGATTCAGAAGGTGTAAGGTCGTGTCTGAGGTCCTGCATTTCTAACAATTCCTAGATGATCCTGATGCTGCTGGTCCCCTACACAGTTTGAGTGTCTAGCTCTTAGACTGCACCGAACGGACAAGAAGAGAAGAGGAGGGGATGGCAGCTCCCAGCAGTGTCTTTGGTGACAAGACAGCCTGAATAGGAGTCAACAGTCATCATGCCTGGTATTAAGGGCTTTGCTTAGGAAGGATCTCCCACTTCCGAAAAGGAAAAGCAAAAAACTCATCTTAACTTCTATAGTAAGAAAGTTACTCCTTCGTTTTCTTAACTATGAACACTCCAAGAAGAGAGATACCAATTTATTCCAGGATTTAGTAAGGGAGGACAGCATTTGAGAACACTGTGGGGTATTTGGGAACACCATGGAGGGAGCTAAGGGATGCAGAAATGGGGAGGGACCAAAGATGACCGCAGCGCAGAGGAGACCCCACAGGTGTTCTGTGCCTTCCTGGTGACAGTATTCCCTGATATAGAGCAGCTGGGCCTCGAGCTCACAGCCCTACCCGACTTCCCCACATTTTGGAGGTGGTTGAACATCAAGCTTCAATAAGGGGCTTTTCTGACACAGAAAGAGAATGAAAGCTTAGGGCTGAAGGCTACGTGAAGCCCCTGCCAGGGGAAAGAAGCATCACGGGAATTCGAGGGAGGACCGTAGAGCACAGCACAGAAGACCACAGGTTCTGGAGGCAGGTGCACTAGCTCCAAATCCTGCCTCATTCACCAACAACTCTATGTCGTAGGACTTTAACCACCCTGTGCCCTGCTTGCTGGCCGGCCGTTCAAACGTGATGTGAAGAAACTTAGAATTCACCCCGGTATCCTCTCTCAACTTTTTCCTTATAACAGAACTCAAATATTTACATTGCTGGACACAGTAGGACTATCTCTCCTAGCCTCCCTTGCAGCTAGGTGTCAACGTGTAACCAAGTGCTGACCAATGAATTGTGAGCAGAAGTATTGTTAGGATCTCTAGGAACAAAATAAGGTGGCCCTTTTAGCCTCTCTTCCTGCTTCCAGCTGCCTGAAACAGACATGGAGCTATTGCAGCTATCTTGGACCTTGAAGCGACCTTGAAGCCTTGTGCTGAGGATGGTGGAGGAAAAAGATGACATCTTGATGATGTCACGGGGCCACCATAACAAGAGTGGCCTGGCCTACTTCCAGATGTCTTATTTTGTGCACAGGAGGAAAATAAGCTTCTATCTTCATTAAGCCATATTGCTTAGGACATGTCTGTATAAGCAGCTGAACTGAGTAGTAACTGATTCATGGGGCATTATTAACTACCTCAACATGTTTCTGTGAGAACTAAATGAGAGCATGTGTACAACAGTCTTACCCGCCACTTCAAGCACACAGGAAGTCTCAATAATTGTTCATCATCATCACTCTAATTAAGTGACTGAGAGTCAGAGCATAGAATGAGAGCTCAGAGCTTAACTGATAGCTAGCTATGAGAGCTGAAAGGAGCTCAGTCACCAATCCTGAGCCCCATATTTTAAAGATGAGATGACTGATGCCCAGAGAGGCAAGGGCACTTGAACAGGGCACCCAGCCTGATAGAAAGAGCCCACATCTCCTCATATCACATGTTCCAAAGCCCTTCTCAACGCTGAGTGGGGAGGACCGGCACAAGAGAGGATCCATGAAGTCCACACATGACCTCCAGATAATAGGACACGCACATGTCCTGAGGGGGACCAACCATTTCATTCCAAGGCTTTCATTCAAACAAAATCAATCCACGTTTGATTATTTACTTAGTAGCAGGAAACAGGGAAGAGGCAGGAAGGAATGAATAAGGGGGTCGAGTTTGGGTCTACAGCTGACTGCACTATTTGTACCTGCACTGCTGTGGGTGGAGAGCCACGACTGGGAGTAAAAGAAGCAGGCTTCTCTGATGGCTTTTCCTCAGCTGGGCCCCGCCCAGGACCCAGGAAGTAATGCTTTCCGGACCCTCTGAAGAGTCCCCTTCAGGCCTAACCCCAGAGACCTCTGACGGCTCACCCCCTCACCTTCCCAACTGTGACCCAGCAGAATCACTTACCCGCCTTTAAACTAAATAAGAAGCTGGGGCACCTTGGTGGTTCAGTCGGTTAAGCGACCGACTTCAACTCAGGTCATGATCTTGCAGTTTCTGAGTTTGAGCCTCACATAGGCCTCCTGTGCTGCCAGCTCAGAGCCTGGAGCCTGCTTCAGAGTCAGTGTCTCCCTCTCTCTCTCTGCCCCTCCCCTCTTGCTCACGTGCTCTCTCTCTCTCTCAAAAATAAATAAGCATTAAAAAAAAAAAAAAAACTAAATAAAAGGCAACTATTTGAGGCTTCTGAGAGCAGACGGCATAGACCGGAATCCTTGGGTTTGTAGCAAGACCACACGTGGCGGAGTTACCTTGATGACCTGAGACCATCCTGCTCTCATCTGCTCAGAACAGCAGTCCCCATCCAAACTCTCACATGTGTCAATAAAATGCTGGCCCCAGCAGCTCAAGGAGGCTGCATGATAAGTCCCCCAGAGAGCTTTTGGGCTTTTTTTTTTTTTTTTCCTGTTCTACCTCCTTAGGGCTGCCTTCCTGGACAGCTGGATCGAGAAGGATTCTGCCGCTTAGCAGCAAGGAATTCTGCAACGTTATCAGCAATGTCTGCCATGGGCCAGGCAAGAGAAAGAATCACAGGCTCACACGTTTGCCATCCTTTGCCTGGGATTTCAGATGTGTGAGACCATCAGCCTCAAACTAGATCACTACAGATCTGTGTCCTACATGGAACTTTGGAGAACCAGCCTGTGGCTCATAAACACATCCCCACTCCTTCTCACAGACACCGCTCACATAAAGAATAAAATTCAAATTGCACTCCTTTTTGCCATTTTTGTACTTGGCAGCATTTAATCTGCAGAATTCACGGGACGGGACATTTTTGGCTGTTTACTGTAATAATTAAACCTTCCATAAAATATAAAATGTTCACAATATCACTTTGATTCAACAGCTAGCACTGCAGTGTCGTGCTTTCCAGAAGCAATTCCTCTTCTCTGGAAATCTCCACTCTCCATCTCCAGGGATGGGCCCCCAGCAGGTGCTCAACCACACCTGTCCTCTAGTCACAGCTACTTAGTGCTGAGGTGGCCACTTGCCTGAGGTTGAGACAATCTGATCCATTCTTCTGGGAATGTCATGTTTGAACCAGAAGTTATGGAGGTGAGGAGCTAGAAGTAGAGTTTAGCACAGAACTAGAGAAGGTATCTCAAAATCAGTAACCTCCAGGGGTTAGTTGGGCAAGCAGGCCACGTGTAATAAAAGCAACAGCTTTTATTATGGCAACGAACACTCAGTAAGGGAGTGGTGGGGACTATGGCCAATAGGAGACACATCCCCAGTCTAAAGGGGAAGCTTCTACTCAGCTCCAGCCAATTGTTGCCCTGTAGGAGAGGGGGCCTCATGTTGCCATATTATTTGACTTTTCTGTTGTTGTTATTCAAGAGAAACCAGACATCTCAATTTTTATGTGAAGGCCTTCCAATTTTTTCAACTTGTCAACTGAACTTCAAAACTTTACTGGTCATAGGGGGCACCTGGATGGATCAGTTGGTTGAGAGTCCAACTCTTGATTTTGGCTCAGGTCATGATCTCACAGTTTCATGAGTTTGAGTCCTGCTTGAGATTCTCCCTCTCTCTCTGCCCTCCCTGGCTCACACTCTCTCTGTATCTCTCAAAATAAATAAATAAACATTCAAAAAATTTTAAAAACTGTACTGGTCATATAAATCATGTCTTTGGTAAAATACTGTGGGAGAGCCAATAATTTACAATCTATGTTTTTGAGAAGGTATCTAAATCAGTCAGGGTCCTATCAACACAAATTGCTTGCTCAGAGAGGAGGGTTTTATCACAGGACACTTTACCAAAATGTAATGCAGGGTTAGCCCTAGGGTAAACTGAGTGAGTCACTGGCCTCAGGTGTAATATTTAAGGGGACACCAAAAATCTCAGTAAGTAACACAAATAATATTTTAATGCAGTAATTTAAAAAAATCGAAATTAATACCAAAAACACCTATGATGAATAAAATGTCAACACTTCAAGTAAAGATGGGCTCAGTATTCCTGATATTTCCTTCCTCAAGTTCCAATATGTCCCAGCACAGCATATTAACCAAGATGTAGGGAAACCACAAGTGGTAGTGCAGCTCCCTGGGGGTGGTAAAAACAGAGCTGTTACCACAGCTAAGGTCAAAGAAATGAAGGGAAAGACGGGTTACTAGAACTTAAAAGGAGAGAGTCAGCTGAGAAGGCCACTTTAAGATGACCTGTGACTGTTGGCTAAGAGATTTGGCCATTCCAAGGCATTCCCCAAGGTAGGATTTAGGGAGAGGAACATCCTAACCTCACTCTCCTTTCTTCCTCTGATCTTCTGACAGGATACACCATTGGCCAAACTCAATCAAAAGTCAAGAAAATAGGAGCTCATTGATGTAGTCCATAGAGGCACAAAGCAGGATAAGAAGGGTGGAAAATGTACTGGAAGGGCAAATGGAAAAGCACAGGCCTAGAACTCCTGCCTTGGTCTCCAGCCCTGAAACCTGAGAACTCAGTGATTTCTGGGACTCCATGAGTTTTCCTAGTATCATCCCAATATAGCCCTTTTTCTGCTTAAGCCAACTGGAATTGGTTTCTGTTATTTGCCACCCAAAGAATCTTACCTAACACACCCAGCTTGTGTGAAACTGACTGATCTATAGAGATTCGAACCCCAGGTAAATTCCACCAGCCTTCAGCCATGCCTGAACAGTCCCAGACCACACACCGATGTACCTCTTCATGTCAGCCAATTGCTGACGGTACCGTGACTGACACGGTATTGCCTAACTAATAACAACCCATTGACATAGTGATTGCTCATGGTTAATTATCAATCTCAGACTTGTAGCTTCCATACTTGTGAGAAAATTAATTTCCATTATTTAAGCCAACCATTCTGTGGCACTTTGTTACAGTACCCTGAAAAACCACTACAGGCACCATAACAGCAACAACAGCAAATACTTATCAAGGGCATGCTAAAGGTAGGCATTGTTTTGAATGCTGCATATATTAACTCATTTAATCTTCACAACTTCTGTGGAAGGTTAAGCATCATATTTATGATCCCCATTTCATCAATGAGGAGACTGAGGCATCAAGAGGTTAAGCAACATGCCTAATGTCAAACAAGAAACAAGTAGGAGAATTTGGATGACAAGCCTCAGTCTGAATCCAAAATTATGGATCCCAATTCTGTGCTTGTAAGCACCATCCTTATTGCCTCTTGGGTGTAGAACTTTTCCACAGAGGAAGATTCCTTCCCCTCCTCCAACTCCTAAGCTGTTACCAGCCAGACTGAATGGAAAGCCAGGTCAAATGGGTGTATCCATACTCAAGTACTGAAGTACCTTTGATTAATCTAATATGCTCAGAGACATTGAAACCAAATCATTCTGGTTTAATGTTTGTGTTCGCACCAAAATTCATATGTTGAAATCCTAACCCTCTAGTGTGATGGTGTTAGGAGCTGGAGCATTGAGAGAAAATTAGGTCATGAGAATGAAGCCCTCATGCATGGGCTTATGCTGCTATAAAAAGAAACACAAGAGAGATGATTTTTCTGTTGGCCATGTGAGGCTACAACAGGAAGATGTTATCTGCAAACCAAGGAGCCCTCACCAGAAACTAGATGTGTCAGCACCTTATTCTTAGACTTCCAGTCTCCATAATGATGAGAAATAAGTATTTGTTGTTTAAGCCAGCAGTCTGTAGTATTCTATCATAGCAGCTGAAACTAAGATGCAGGTCTTAAAAAATCATGGAGTCGGGATGCCTGGGTGGCCCAGTCGGTTAAGCGTCCAACTTTGGCTCAGGTCACGATCTCGTGGTTTGTGAGTTCAAGCCCCGCATCGGACTCTGTACTGACAGCTCAGAGCCTGGAGCTGCTTCAGATTCTGTGTGTCATTCTCTCTCTGCTCCGACCCCACTTGTGCTCTGTCTCTCTCTGTCTCTCAAAAATAAATAAATGTAAAAAAAAATTTATTTTTTAAATCATGGGATCATCATACGACATGGGTGATTGAACCAACCATGTCCCACAACCTAGGCATGCAATTTATTTCAACATCATTTTAATGGAGTTAGTTACACAGTGTACTTTCCAAGTGCTTATGGAGAGTCATGTTGGTTCCGCTCGCCATCAGAGTCCTGTTGGTTATAACCACTAACAAGGGATGACTCCCAGGACAATTAAATGTCCTGCAGCTCAGATATTGCTTTTGAAAACCCTTCCTTAACTACTTGCCAGCATCAGCATCCACTACCACCAGCACCTCTTGGCACAACTCCCAGAGGGGTAAGGGTGAAACAAAAATAGTACCTGTTTCGTATGAGCCTGGCACATAGGGGGCTTTCAGTAAAGGTTAGCTCTTCTCCCCTTTGCAACCAGTTGCAAAGCCTTGTTCAATGAAGATGAAACTGTTGGTGATAAACTTGTGTTGTGTTTACATTTCAATTCATTTTATTAAGTCAAACCTCCTCTCCTGACTTTTCCAGAGTTAGTAACAAATCATCCTTGTGTGCATGCTGATTGGAAAGATACAGGCTTCGCCCAATCTGCACAGTCAGCATGTGGACGGGAGTAGGACGCAGGAACACCTTCATCTCAGCAGCTGCCTGTAAGGGAAGGGAACTCACGGCATATTACAAACAGATAAGAGGCATCCTCCCCCACCAAAATCACCATTCTAAAAGGATGACCCTGTCCCACCCCAGTCCTGTTTTGGCCAGACTTTCCTATCCATTAAAAGCACTCATGTTCACCTGTTCTAAAATACAGACGTTGTGATTTATTTTGCAGCGCACTGTGCCGGGCCAGCCCAGAGCATGCTTCAAAATCCTGGTTTTCCTCTTTGTACAAAAGAGTTTGGACAAAACAAAGCTGGGATGAGCCAGGTCACAGGCTTTAGAACCCTATTGGCCGATGAATAGGAGACAAAGGCAAAATAGAGACTGGCTGTCCAAAGCTTTGTGGACTGTGGGAAGTGGCGTTGCCAAGGCAATGATTTAGAGCCAGACCGGAGAAGCTGGTGTTAACAAGGATAGGAGACCTGAGCCACATTTCCTGAAAGGGAAGAGAGAAACTCAGAGGGAATTCACCACCAATTGGTAGCATTTCCATGTTTTGTCTAAAATATGTATTTCTAGCCTGCCTTATGTTGGAAAATTGTGTTCAGAACTCTGAACTCTGAACACAGTAGACTTATCATATCCTGACTGTCAAAGATAATTTAAAATCAGATGAGAGGGAAGGAAGGAAAGTTGAGAGTCATGGTTGTTGTCCAATTCAAGCCTGATAAAAAGCATTCAATAATGGTCTATTTATAGAGACATATGGGATGGTCATTAGGAGCCGAGTCCAGGCATTGGACCTCAGTTCAAATGACGGGTTTTGTAAGAGACACTCACCAGTTAGGGAAATCATTTAATCTCTTGGTTCTTCAGATTAGATCACCAACAAGAATGAGTAAGACCTGTAGAATTTCATATTGGGGGAGAAAGAGCAGGAAGAGAGCCTGAATCCACACATTTAGTTTTAAATAATTAAATTATTCCCCTTTTATTTTATTTTTTAATGTTTGTATTTATTTTTGCAACAGAGAGAGACAGAGCATGAGTGGGGGAGGGGCAGAGAGAGAAGAAGATAGAATCCGAAACAGGCTCCAGGCTCTGAGCTGTCAGCACAGAGCCCGAGGCGGGGCTCGAACTCACGGACCGCGAGATCATGACCTGAGCCGCAGTCGGACGCTCAACGGACTGAGCCACCCAGGCGCCCCTCCCCTTTTATTTTAAAACCAGACTACGTTGTCAGAGGACACCAAATCAACATGTTTGTTTCTTTAGGCCTAATTCATTGACATGCCTACTGAGGATCACCAGGTGTTCTGATTTCTGAGCCAAAACTGTATTTGAATGAAAGATTGGGTTTTCCTAAGAGAAAGTCAACTCTAGGCAGGTCTGCCCTCAACCCCAAACTCACCTCTCCACCCCACAAGTCATTTGCTCAGTTCCCTTGTTCTAGAAACAACGGAAGTTATTTATTAGCAAGTGAGGTGAGTTGTGTAATAAAATCAGTGGACTGTGTCTACTATTGATCCACACACAGTTAGCACTAGAAGGGCATAGAAGAAAGAGAGAGCCAGAGGGGACAGCCAAGGAGCACAGTTATTTCTAGCATAAAATCAGATCTAAATAGTTTGAGAGTTTGTTACAAACACAGCCCAGAATTTCACAAGCTAAATACAGGCTTATGGTTTAACATCACCAAAACAGCAAAATCTTTTACATAGCACACTAATGGCTATCCAAGTGCTCTTAGCTGTTTTCCCTTATTTGATTCTTATACCATTTTGAAAAGTCAACAGATAAGGTACTAGTATCTCCATTTTATGGAAGGGGGAAAACAGAAGCTCATAGAGAGTAAAGTGCCCAAGGCAGCTTTATACACAGGAATGATATAGCCTATGAGGGTTTTTTGGCCACCAAATCTAGATCCTCTGATCGCTAGCTTCATCCTATCAAATCTCAAGACATGACCACCACCCCCCGCCAACTTCCAAAAGAAAACTTCCTATTCAAACATGAAGACCCCACTAAGAGTCACGACAGCCATTTAAAGGCAAACTCCTTTCTCTGTAGAATTTCACTCGGACACTACTCTACAGCATCACAAAATCCTAGCCACGAGAATCATCTCTAGTCTAATAGTCTTGTTTTACAAGCAGATGAAGAAACTGAGACACAGAGAGGTTAAGTAACTTGCCCAAAATCACACAGCTGAATTATTTGTTGTATTGGTTAACTAAAATTTTAAGATCAATTCAGTCATATCACGGTTTGCAAGAAATAATTAGAAGGTGTCTGTTTATATGGTGTGACCCTGACTAACACCATATTGAAGAGAGAGTTAAGTGGCCTTAATTTAATTTTAGTGGTTCCCAGGTGAGTCAAAGTTAAAAATAGCTCCAGCACATGCTCCAGAAGCAAGAGACAGGTAGACCAGTCTATCGTTTGAGATATAAATAACAGAGACGCCAACTAAAAGAAGCCTAAATGATAAGAAAAAATACATTATTTCATATAACTGGTCCAGAAGTGGGGCAATCCCAAAGTTGGTTAATTCGGTGGCTCAGAATTCATCAGGAAACTTGGCTCTTCCTTCCCATCACCCTCTATGATGGCCAAGTTGGGGTCTGCATATTATATTACCATATTTAATTTTGGTTGGGTCCCAGGTCCAGGCTGAGGGTCAGAAAAAGGAATGCCTCTTCCTCCTGCCCCATTTTTAGATCAGGGCCATTTCCAGGAGCTCCACCGAAGATGTCCCTTCTCATCTCATTGGCTGGATTGTGTCACATGTCTACCTCTAAATCAGCAATCAAAGGGGGTGGAATTCAGGACTGGCTTAGAATCATCAAGATCCAGGCCCACTCCTGCCCTCCCTGAGTGGTCACCTTCCTACACTCCCGTAAAGTTTTCCCAAGGGCTCCTGCCAGCCCTAGGCATATGGAAGTCAGAGTCAGTATTTTTCAAACTGAAGGTTGTGATGCATAAGTAGGCATAAAATCAATTTAGTGAGTCACCATCAGCATTTTTAATGCAACAAAATAGCATAAAAATATCATAGTGCTTTGTATGCAAGGGCAAATATTGTTTCAAGAAACTTTCATTCCAGTTTTCATATAAATACTGTGTATATGAGTGTGTACTGTGATATTTCCTACCATGGGTCACAGTTAAAACCCACTATGCCAAAAGGTACTTCTACTAAAGGCAGAGCTCTGCCTTATTCATTTCTGAGTCCTCAGTGCCCGGCATATAAGACACTGGAAACACATGTCAGATAAACTGAATTGATGAAAAATTTGAGATTGACACTGCTCCCAACTTCCTTTAACAAAATTAACATATCAAGGTGTCTTCCAGCAAATATCAACCAGCTGAGGAGGTGATCTTTCCCCATGGCCAAAGTGATCAGGTGCTTACTTTTGGCCACATATAAGATGGCCACGTAGCTTACCTTATTTCATTTAATCTTCTCAGCAATTCCACAAAGTCAGTTATTATAACCCCCATTTTCCTACTGAAGAAATGATAGTTCAAAAAAAGCTAAGGGACACCAGGGTGGCTCAGCCAGTTAAGATTAAGCATCTAACTTCAGCCCAGGTCATGATCTCACAGTTCCCGGGTTCGAGCCCAGGGTCAAGCTCTGCACTGACAATGCAGAGCCTTCTTGGGATTCTCTATCTCCTCTCTCTCTCTGCCCCTCCCCTGCACATTCTCTTTCTCTCGCTCTGTCTCTCTGTCTCTCTTTCTCTCTCTCTCTCTCTCAAAAATAAGTATTTTTTTTTAAGTTAAATAATTTGCTGAGGTCAAAGAATAAATGGGGGTGGGGCGCAGCAGGATTTGAAATTAGGTTGATCTGATCTCACCCACCATTAACACTGTGTTATGTCAATGACCCTTTGTGCCTCTCTGAAAGAGCAGAAGAGTCACAGCTCTGCCTACATTAAGGTGAGTATTTCTTGCCTACACATCAACACCATGTACTTGACTATATCCAGCCTCGCCTAATCCAAAAGGGTTGGACTTCAAAGCCCAGAGGATCCACTGCTTCCCAGCAGTCCCAGCATTCAGAGACACTGCCAAACGGTTCCATTGAGCAGTCCACAACACAGGGAGCCGGGGTTCCGGTGCTGAGCAGGGTCACACAGATTGAAACTGGGACTCCTGGCAGGCCTCACTGGCCTTCTCAAAGGCCCCCACACTCCCAGACCTGGAAGAAAACTATTGGAGGGATCATTACAGAAGGCCTGCTCTGGCCCATAGTTACCGCAGCTGATGGGTTCCCAGCCCCCTGTCCACCACATCCTTAGTAACCGTGGTGGTTCCAGGCGCTCTGTCCCAGCATCATCAGCCATTGAAATTCAGGAGTCATTTCATTAAACTGGTTTCAAGTTACATGCTCTTATAGGACTGGGGGGAAATTAAGCCTGCCGGCTTTTATCTGTGCCATAAATAAACACTTCTTTCTTGGTAAAATTTCTCCCAGCTCTTGTGTCCTACTACTGAGTGGGGATGGGGGGGAGGAGCTAAAACATTGGTTTTACCAAGTGGGATTTAAAATGTCTCTGCTTTCTGAGTATCTTGTTTTCTGGTGCTCTGCACATTCATAGCCTCAACCTTTTCTCTTTTTTTTTGCAAAATCCACATGGTGCTTTTCTTCTGTGTATCCAGAAGAAAAGACACCTCAGAAGAGTGTCTCCTGTTTTCAGTTTCAGAAGAGGAACAAGGAGAAACACAGGCACGCGCAAACACCTTAGTGTGGCCCAAAGTAGGTTTGCCCTCTTTTTCTCTCCTTTTCAAAAACTTAGACATTTGGATGATGGTTGAAATTGACTGGAGAAGAATGTGTTTTCTCTATGCTAAATGCCTTACCTCCCAGTTAAGTAGCTGGATGCTAAGTTTCTGGATTTTTGAGCAGGTCAATGCAAACGTAATAAAAAAATCCCTCTCCTGTGGAATTTCCTAAGTCCCCCGACAGCCAATATGTGTACAGGGAGAGGGCACGTGCCCCTTAGGAACAGCCTTGGAGTGCAGAGGGTACCCTGAGGGTACTGAAGACCCCTGTCACTTTCCTGTGACCCCTGCCACCACCGCTGCATGCTGATATTACTGGGAGAGACAGCAGGAACAGGATGAAATGGGGTCAGGGAACTGGGGTGCGAGTCCCATCTCCACTGCTTACTCTGTAAGCAACATGTAACATATGTGCAAACCTCTCTGTGCCTCAGTTTAAACATCTGCAAAATGGGAATAATGATACCTGCTATACAATACGGCAAGGGCCTTGTAAATAAGGCATAATAATTTATAATAGTGGTGACATTAAGGATATTGTAAGGATTTTTTCAGATTTCTCCCAGTGCTGCTCCGTCTACTACATTTAAGGGGAAATTGAAGATAAATTTCATCACCGATGTCATAATAGTCACCTTCACTAGTCAACCCCAGCAGTAGACTTGGCATCAGATGAAATACAGTAACCAACATCAGCCCTAAATGGCCAGTTGGGCAAGACATTTCAGACATCAAGAACATGGCCCCTTCCCCAACCCTCAGCTTACACTTGCCTTCAGACCACACAGTACCTTAGCATAAATTTAAGCTTTTTCTACCCACTGCCTCATACTATCTGGATTGCACACTTGGGCAGCCTGGTTCCTGTCTGGCAAACCACATCAAAACCAAGGGAATAAGAGCTAATGTAATTGGTTGAAGTCATTTCCAGAAATACAGTACTGGGGACATATCAAGTAGGTATCTGGGTTCTAAACAGGAAATCGTAATAATTAGAACCAACATAGCATCCCAATTGCTTTAAGGAAAACAAGTGTTACAAAATCAGATTATAGACACACCAAACTACTTGTTGAAAATTGAAAGAAGTCTTGCTTTTTTATTATACCCCTTTATTCCAGTAAATTCCTTTCTCATTTTAGAATGAGTCTTAACTATTCATGATCCCTATAGTTGTGCATGAAATAACACCGTTATAATTATACCTACTCTGAAATATAGCTTGACCCAGGGTATGGGATAAACGTATTTAAGAGCAGCATTAACATACAGTCTTCCATGAAACATGTAGGCAGCCTCAGAATTACAGTAAATTTAAACTGGTGCCACAGGAAGAAAACACATATGCCTTTTAACTGACACAGAAATGGACCTTCCCAGACCCATTGTACATGTGTGTGTGTGTGTGTGTGTGTGTGTGTGTGTGTGTGTATACGGATGGATAGCTTTGAGGGGTGGGAAGTCAGATCACATACTTAAGAGCGCCAACACACAATGAAAAATGGAATCTTTTTTCTTTTTTCAGAAAGTGACAAGCACTTTCGAAAATGTGGAAAAAATGGAGGAAAGGAAAATGTGAAAGCAAAGATGAAGAAGGAAAGAAAATAGTAGTAGGAAATAGTAGGAAAGAAAATAACACGTGGCTTTCATTGTGTCCTGACTGGGCTTGAGCTCAGATTGTCCTCATGTGCCCTCAGGAAGGTGGAGGGGCAGTGTCGAGGCCAATTCTGGGGGAAATTCTCCTTCACTCTGCAAAAGTCGGGTGTCTTCAATACATTGTAGTCCATTTTTCTCCTATTTCTTAGCAATGGGCTTGCCTTATTAGTGATTGGCTGGAAGCAAGTACATTACCATCGACCACTGACAAAGCAACAGAACTTCTTCCATCCCTGGGCACTCTCTGGTTCCCCATCAATCATTTTTTATTGACTTTGAACTAGGACTCATGGATTCAAAACCTGCAATTTAAAATTTTTATAGGCAAACCAGTGGTATATCAACATATATAAAGCTGATTCTTCACTAATGCTCTTGAAAGGCATAGCCCCCTGCCACTGATGGAGCTCTGGGTTTTGGTAGGAACACTTACCAATCCCCTGTGTATGCCAGCCACTGTGTGGGATGCTCTACTCATATTATACAGGATCTAAGTCTCTACCAATTGCAACACACCCATTATATCATGTGCCACCAGGAAAGCAAAAACACTATCAACAAATTGAAGG
Organism: Lynx canadensis; assembly: GCF_007474595.2. Classification (NCBI taxonomy): domain Eukaryota; kingdom Metazoa; phylum Chordata; class Mammalia; order Carnivora; family Felidae; genus Lynx; species Lynx canadensis. Next base: position 160,428,985 of record NC_044310.1, on the reverse strand, counting down.
ATGCCTGCCATCCAGGCTGTGTTTACTGTGAAGCTAAGGATGTATAATAAGCCTCAAGGCCCATATTTGCATGGACCCTTCCAAGGTTCCCAGAGGGGACCCAGCAATGTGTTCACGTGGCCATCTGTTCTTGCAAAATTTGCAAAAGATATTCTAACTGCACTCAAACCACTGTCTCCTTCTAGTCTGACTTTCCCTCTGTCACACTCCCCCTTGTGTTGGGTGGCACTGGTGTGGCCATGAGCAATGCAGGGATCTTCCAAGAGGGGGGGTTGCGTTGGGGATACATTTAGTCTGGGTGCAGGGTGATAAGTGTATGTGGTCATAGTCACATCCCTACAGTTGAGTTATTGCTGGCCAGCCTGGTATGCATTAGTTTCCAGTATTTCTACCTTCCATCATGCCAGCTTTCCTGAAAGTGGGACTCTCAGGTGCAGGGTTCAAGGTCATATCTTGTATGTCCCACTGCACTCACCAGAAGTATATGGCATGCTTAGTGGCAAAGAAACAAAGTGGCAAAGGTTTGAAGCGTGTGAAGCCAACAATTCGTCTGTGGAAAATTCTTCCAAATCTTACAGCTCACATAGAAAAGAAACTTCATAGAGGCATTCCCAAATTTGACAATCTCAAAAATTCATCTGGCATTACTTAAAATAAGTGGTGAAGGTGGAAAACCGTTTTCTAAATTATGTATAGTAAAAAATAAAGCTCACCAACCATAGAGAAGGAAGGCTGAATTTGCCTACCTATTCTCCATAGAAAATGACATGAGGGGCGCCTGGATGGCTCAGTCGGTTGAGCGTCCGACTTCGGCTCAGGTCATGATCTCGCAGTCTGTGAGTTGGTGCCCCGCATCGGGCTCCGTGCTGACAGCTCAGAGCCTGGAGTCAGTTTCAGATTCTGTGTCTCCCTCTCTCTCTGCCCCTCCCCCCCGCTCATGCTCTGTCTCTGAAAAATGAATAAACCTTAAAAAAAAAAAAAAGAGAGAGAACAAAAGAAAGAAAATGACACGGTGGGGCGCCTGGATGGCTCAGTCGATTAAAGGGCTGATCTTGACTTCGGCTTAGATCATGATCTCACGGTTCTTGAGTTCAAGCCCAGCATCCAGCTCTGCGCTGACAGTGTGGAGCCTGCTTGGGATTCTCTTCCTCTCTCTCTCTCTCTCTGCCCGTGCCACACTCTCTTTCTCTCTCTCTCTCTCTCAAAATAAATAAACTTAAAAAAAAAAAAAAAAGAAAAGAAAATGGCATGGCAAAATCACCGTTCATACAGCAAAAAAAAAAAAGGCAGGGGAAAGACAAAGAAGTATCAAAGAAGTGTATCAGAAATGTGAATTTAAGGGCGCCTGGGTGGCGCAGTCAGTTAAGCGTCCGACTTCAGCCAGGTCACGATCTCACGGTCTGTGAGTTCGAGCCCCACATCGGGCTCTGTGCTGACAGCTCAGAGCCTGGAGCCTGTTTCCGATTCTGTGTCTCCCTCTCTCTCTGCCCCTCCCCTGTTCATGCTCTGTCTCTCTCTGTCCCAAAAATAAATAAAAACGTTGAAAAAAAAATTTTTTTTAAAAAGAAGTGTGAATTTAACAAAAATATTATGGTGTTTTGTGGAGTTTTATGGTGTTTGTGATTTATGTCAGCTTTCTAAAATTTCTAAATTTGTTGTAATTTTTTCTCATCTCAAAAAAATATTCACATGCTTACTTAATTTTGCATTCATTACTTTACATTCTCTTTTTTAAAAAGGTCCCCAAATAATATAAGGTTCAGGCCACATAAAACCTGGACCCACTCCTGGTGGCCATCTCAATTTCAGAGAACTTTTTAGAGTTGAGGGTTGGGCAGAATGGTGAAGAATATGTGTCTTAGAATTGATGAAATACATAGCATGTATTATCTCATTTAATTAAATGTAACAACACTGTGAGGTAGGTGTCGCATCATTTTACAGATGGCAACCGGGCTCAGGAAGTTGAGAAAGTTGCCCAAAATTATCCCGGCAGGCTTAACACTACTCCTGTCATGGTTTCACCAGCAACGTCCAGAACATGACGGCATAAAATGAGGCCTGTGTGCACTTGGATGGAATCACTTTTTGAGGATCCTCAAAGCTCCCCTACCCACACTAACTTGATAAGATAGAGAGGCAGGATTTGAACTACATTTTTTACTCTAAATTCTTAAGTCTTGCCAGGACACTGCACCACAGGGTCTTTGAAAAAGAGGCTATCAGCCACTTCCTCTGTGTAGAAATTTATATTTCCTGACAATGGCCCCAAAAGGTACTTCATTTTCATGCATATGTGTAGTTTTGCAATTAAAAGGCTTTGTCTTCTGTTCAGGAGTTTTAGGAATTCGACCAAGGGACCTTCCCCAAACTGTGCTATCAGCCTCTGCTCCACCAACCAGACCTGTCAGAGAGGACACATCTTTGGGTTAAGATATTAAAGTCCCCTTCCTTTCAAAATGCACATGCCTAACCTTGAAGTAGAAACTCCATAAGGAAGCTATTCTCCGTCACTAAGAAGCTAACAAGACGGTATTAGTCAAAAGTGTTAGGGTGCCTGGGTGGCTCAGTTGGTTAAGCATCCGACTTCAGCTCAGGTCATGATCTCACGGTCTGTGAGTTCGAGCCCCACATCGGGCTCTGTGCTGACAGCTCAGAGCCTGGAGCCTGTTTCGGATTCTGTGTCTCCTTCTCTCTCTGACCCTCCCCCGTTCATGCTCTGTCTCTCCCTGTCTCAGAAATAAATAAACGTTAAAAAAAAAAAAAAGTGTTAACACCTGCAGTATGCCTGGGAGGAAGCCATAGTTTTCATGCTGAGTAGCCAAAGGGCAACAGTGCCCTGGTCTTTTCATTTTCATTCTACCTAGCCTGTTGCAGTTCATAAAAACTAACTGATTAGTTCCTAGTGCACTATTCCTCTTAGCCATGAAGCCATCAGTATTTCAGGGGACTACCTACAAGGAGGCCTACTGCCATTGCCATGATGGCGGACATCATCACCCAGCACCTGAGCTTACTGTCTCCCTTCCCTCTGATTTGTGGAAAGAAAGCCAGGGTTTAAATCCGGGCTTTAACTTGGGATCCTTGAACGTCCTTGAAGTCCACACCAATCTGTTGCGGAAATAAGGTGAGACTGCACTGCTTTGGGGAAAGAGTCCATAACTTTCATCAGGTACTAAAAGGATCCATGAGCCCCCCAAACTAAAGAACCACTGTTTTAGGAGAAGAGCACTGAAACCAAAGTTAGTACAAGTCCCAGGGAGATGCTGATAACAAAAACATAGCCAAACTGCTTTTTTTCTTCTTAGACCACAAGAGCACTCTTTAAAAAAACGATGCGTATACGAATGTGACTAAGAACAGGCTCATTATGTTTAACCGGCCTGTAATATTTCTACCTCGTTTGTAATTTCTTTAACTTGTTAATCAGTTAAGAATTTCTGATTAGGATGAAGTCATTAAAGTAATAATTTAAGATTTCCTTCTTTAAAATGGCTTGTATTATCCTAGAAGATTGATCAGTCTTCCATTTTGAAAGTACTGCACCATTTTATTTTGAACAACACAACTGAGAACCCTATTTTGGCCTTGTCAGACTGCTAAACAGAAAATATTGAGCTGCATGGAAGCCATCCTGCCCAGTTTTATTTTGACCTTCTTTTCCTTAGCTTCTATATATATATATATATATATATATATATATATATATATATATCCTCTGTGTTTAGAAATGCATTATTTATTACTCAAACTAAAGCAGTAATTTGTGTCTTTTAATGTAAAAAAGCTCTGCCAACTCAACTAGCTTCCTGAATCAACGAAAATGATATTAGGTGTTACTTAAAAAAAAAAAAAGAAAAAAAAGCAGCTTCTTTTAAGAAAGCAGCTTCTCTGTTCAACCTTCACCTTGTTTCCTTATCCATCTATCTCCCTCTGACATGCAAATGCTTTCATCTCATATTTCTGTACCTTCAGGTCCTTCCAGTCCTTGACCCATAACCCCATAGAAAAACTAATTTTGGCATGTGAGTCAGGCCTTTCCAGGTTGTAACTTTGAGGGAAACAGCCCACAACTGGCCTGAGAGAAACTGTAAGTTGGAATGACATACCCTTCCGTTGGGATGTCTGTCCAGAGCTGGTTGAACATATATCCAAGCTCACGCATTATTAGCTCCTTCAATACCAACTCTTAAAAGAGGTTTGTTAAATTTATCATTAATAGAAGGACATAGTTTTCAGGAGGTAGTAATTTTTTCATTTCTTTCTTTTTTGAGAGAGAGAGAGAAAGAGAGAGAGAGAGAGAAGCACAAGTGGGGGAGGGGCAGAGAGAGGGAGAGAGAGAACCCCAAGCAGGTCCCTCACTGTCAGCACAGAGCCCGACACAGGGTTCATTTTCACAAACTGTGAGATCATGACCTGAGCTGAAATGAAGAGTCAGATGCTTAAGTGACTGAGCCACCCAGGCACCCCCAATTTTTTCATTTCTTAAATGGTCACCTTTGAGGTTTGGTTGTTTGAGGTTTGTTTTTACCCTTCCATTTCTGCAAAGAACATTGAATCTCTCTGCCTTTCCAATTCTACTGACTATAGCAAAGCAAACACCTGATGATGTGCAAGCAGGTAAGTCCAAAACCCCTTGACATCATTCCTACATCTCAGGCACATCCCACCTTAGGAGTGCTCACCTCCTCTCAATAGAAGCCCAAAAACTTTCCCTGTTCCTTTTGCAGCTAGGCCTCACCCATGTGATCTGGGATCCACCAGTTAGGTGGTCTCACACAAGGCTTCATTTGGAAATGTGTCACAGAGGAAGCCAACTGGGCAGAATCCATTTACTAGAAAGGGTCGTGGTGAGTGTCCAGCTTTCAGGGGCACCAGCGGCATGAGCTAGACCTAGAGGCAACAACAGAGGCCCTCTGCTGCTTCCCTCTTGGGATGTGGTTGGTCTGAGCCTTCTTCTGGTTTCCTGTCCTCCACACTTGACTCTCTGGCCATCCTTGAGATTTTAAGAGTGTCTACATACCCTTAATAAAGTCCTTTTCTGCTTCAACTGCTGTGAGTGGGTTCTGTCGTTGGTAACCAAGATGCTTGACAGATACTGTGCCCATAGAGCCCCACATGATCTCCAGGCAGCCTGCCTCTCTCATTGTATCTGGCAGTGTCCTTCCCTTCTCACGGGACTTCATCCCCCTCTTCGAATGAGCTAAGCTCTTTCCTGCCCCAGGCCTTCACTCAGGCTCACCCCTCAGCTGAGAACACTCTGTCCCTGCTCTAAACCCTAGCTCCTCGCTAAAAGGAGAACACAGCTCAAACCGACAGGCTAGGTCCCCTTTGTGCACATCCTCCTCGCACCCTATACTTGCCCTTCATGACACTTACCACAATTGAAATTAAGTACTTAGTTGGCTAATTAATGTTTTTCTCCCCAAATAGACTGCAATAATTATAATAATAACTAACATTTGTTGAGCTCTTTCCAAATACCTGGAAGCCTTCTAAGCATTTGACATAGATTATCTCATTAATCGCCACTGCAGCTCTGGGGAAAGTATTATTACAACACCCATTTTACAAATGGGGAAACTGAGGCTTAGAGAAATTAAATAAAAAAAATCCAGGGCCACACAAAAAAGTATGTTCTGGAGCCAAGAAATCTGACTCCAGGTCACGCTCTTAATCCCATCTGTGGTCTCTGTAGTGGGTGCCTGACCACCTCCTCCAGAAGCTGTGCAAGATAAGGGGTGCCTGGGTGGCTCAGTCGGTTGAGCGTCCGACTTTGGCTCAGGTCAGGATCTCACAGTTTGTGAGTTCAAGCCCTGTGTCAGGCCCTGCCCTGACAGCTCAGAGCCTGGAGCCTGTTTCAGATTCTGTGTCTCCCTCTCTCTGCCCCTTCCCCACTTATGCTCTGTCTCTGTCTCTCAAAAATGTATAAACATTAAAAAAAAATTTTAGAAGCTGTGCAAGATAAGCCATTGGAAGTGGGGGGAGAAAATATGGAATTTATCTCTCTATATGTATTTGTATATTTATTTACCTCATCCTAATTAATTTATTTTGTATGCCCATTTTATAATGTATATAATACATTTTATAATGTCCATGACAGCAATATATTGCGTAATTTATAAGTAAATAAAAACAACATAAATAGGCTCAATTTTTTTTCCTACAAGAGTGAGCAAAGACTCAAGTTTGGAGGCCACTGCTCTCAGCTCTGAGAAAACAGGACTCTTACTCACCAGTGGAGCCCCAGCAGCTAACGCAGGGCCCAACATATGGCAGATAGCCAATAAATATGTGTTGACTGAATAGTTGTCTGTCTGACAGGGACACAGCATAACTAAGAGGAAGAAAGTGCCGATGTCCATTTGTAAGTTAGGATTTCCAATGTTTTTGAATCTCTGAAGACTTCCTTGCTCCTTCTCAGATTCTGAATCTGAGGCCAGTTTTCATCCATGCTGGTAGATTGTCCACTCCTAGCACAGAATAATTTTCAGTTGAGCCACAGGTCTTGGCAGTCCCTCGGTCAGCCTGTGGTTTTTTTCCTTTTTTGGATTTTTTTGTTTTATTTTATATTTTAGGGGTGGGGGGAGAGCATGCAAGCAGGGGAAGGGCAGAGGGGGGCAGAGAGAGAGAGAATCTCAAGCGGCTCCATACTCAGTGCAAGACCCTGGGATCATGACCTGAGCTGAATCAAGAGTCAGACGCTCAACCGACTGAGCCACCTGTGGTTTCCTTGATTATTTTGCACTGACCCGCTGTCATTGACAGTGAAGCCTGGACGGGGGCTGGTGGTGCAGGGTGCAGCTCGGGGACATGCCAAGTCACCTGTGGAAAGTCTGCACCCAGTTCCTCTCTCTGCCTCTGCTAACCTCCCACTCAAACTATCTGAGCTCCTCCTTTCCCTGCAGTTACAAAGGCTCACAGGGACGTGGGGTGTGGGGGGCTGGACCTGAGCGAGGAAGGAACAGACAACCGGGCTTTTATCAAAGAGTGCCAGGGACCAACAATATGAGAACATGACCTTCTACCCGCTCTGATAAAGGGGTGGTTGAAGTGAAGCATCACTGAACAAATTCTTGCTAAATTAAAAACTAATTAAAATCACCATCTAATGTGGGAAAGATGCAACCAGCCAGACGCATGGGTGTGGATTTCCCACAGGGCCCTTGAAAGCTCTGCTGTGGACATAGGTTCATACCCCGTAAATGTTATTCTTCAGTCATTTTTAGAATTCTGCAACCGTTGAACTGTTTTTAGATGTTTGTGGGTTGTTTCTTCTTTAAAAACCTAAGAAATGGGAGGCTGTGTGGGGTGGAGGGGCAGCATAAACAGCCTGCGGAAACATCAGAGCTAACCACCAAAAGAAGAATCAGGGGTCAGAGATCTCAAGGTCAGGGAAGGTGAGCTTGGTGAAGAGGCCAAGGGCTATATTTACAGTCATAAGTGCGCCCCCCCCCACACAAGGCGGCCCCACGGGGTCAACTGACTGGTGAAATCATTCCTGGGGCCCCACAGACCAGGTTCCCACTGGCAGCCTTGCCACGGGCTGGCTTCTTGGATCTCCACCACCTTACACGCTGCCTGTGGGGTGCAAGCACTTGTCTCAGTCCTTTGTGCTGCCCTCGCTAGCGAGACAGGAAGCAGCTAGTAACTGCCACAGCGTGGAACTGGGTGCTGACAAAGGCCACTCCTGCAGCTGCACCCCTCCTGTGTGTCAGAAAACCAGTGAGCTTTGCCTTCCAAGTCTTCTGTGCAGAGAGAACTCTGAAGCCAGCATTCTGCACAGGGCCACCTGCCAGACTCCTTTGAAGCAAATTTCTCATTTATTTAAAACATAGGAAATTTGATGGAAACCTTCAATGCATTTTATTTTTATTTTTTTAAGTTTATTTTATTTTAATTTTCAGAGAGAGCTTGAGTGGAGGAGGGGCAGAGAGAGAGAGAGAGAGAGAGAGAGAGAGAGAACCTGAAGCAGGCTCCGGGCTGTCAGCACAGAGCCCAACTTGGGGCTTGATCTCACGGACTATGAGTCGGATGCTTAACCGGCTGAGCCACCCAGGCGCCCCACCTTCAATACATTTTAAAAGAAATTTTAGGGGCCCCTGGGTAGCTCAATTGGTTAAGCGTCTGACTTTGACCCTGGTCATGACCTCATGGTTCATGAGCTCCGGCCCCACATCGGGTTCTGTGATGACAGTTCAGAGCCTAGAGCCTGATTTGAATTCTGCATCTCCCTTTCTCTCTCTAACCCTCCCCCACTCGTGCTCTGTCTCCTTCTCTCAAAAAAAAAGTAATAAACATTAAAACTAAATAATAAATAAATAAATAAATAAATAAATAAATAAAATAAAATGTATTTGAAAGATGTCTCAAAAAACACGTTATGGAATACATTTGAAGATAATTTCTCTCCAAATACGTATTCCATATGCATAGTTATCAATTCAGTAATCATTTAGTTAGAGCTTTCTATGTGCCAGGCAGTGTGGTAATTGCTGGGAATGCAAAATGCAACAAGTACACACACACATATAACATATATATATATATATATATATATATATATATATATAATATGTGTGTGTATGTATATATATATACATATATATATACATATATATATACGTATATGTATATATATATACACATATATATATATGTATATTCACACACACACAAATTCATACCCTGTTAAGTTTGAATGGAAATATTAGCCATCTAATCTTGACATCAAATAAATTAATTGGTTAACACCCAAAATGATAGTAGGAAAATATCTGTTCCACTCATTGCCAAGCTAGTGGCTCTTAATCAAGTGTATGCACTTGAATCACTGTGGGAGCTTTTTTAAGGTACTAATGCCAAAGCCCCACCTCAGACCCACTAAATCAGAATTTCTGAAAATGGACCCCAACAATGCATCCTTTGAAAATACTCCCAGGTTGTTTTGAAGCGCTCCTCTTTTGCAGAGCCACTGATCTAAATGATTAGTAACAACAGCGGAACAGGTGAGATCCACATCAGCTAGTTACAAGTAGCCGCTTCAAAACCAAGTTTCTTTGTGATTTTTAAGTAATTGCCATTCAGTGTGATCATTTAATAAGCAGGGGCTATGTGGTGGGTGGAAGGTACTTTCGGCTAAAGGGTGGATCCGAAGGACGGCAGACACCATGACTGAGACATCCAGGACAAAGAAGACAGGGAGTCTAGGCAGGACACGAGGGAACTAAGACAGGGGGACTACATCCAGTGCTTAAGTGGTGCCCCAGAAATAAAATCCATCCCAGTCACCTCGAGAGGGGCATGGGGGAACCACAGGTCGTGTCCAAACCTTCTCACTAGGACAAGGGTCTATATTCCACCATCGGTTCAAGTACCGGTTCTGGCAGACCCAAGCAATGCCAGGCCCTACTAGCTGGTAGATAGGCAAGGAAGGGCCACTATTCTCCACACTAAAAAACTGGGGCAAAAACAAAGAAACATTAGTGCCAGGGAAACCCACTTATTTAAAGAGTTTCATTTTCACACAAGAAAAGGATGCAAAATAACAAATGCTTATAAAGCATTTACCGTGGGCACTGTTTTAAGTACCTTGAGAGAATGAACCCAACGCCACTATTAGATGCCCTCACGTTGGGGAGCTTGGTCTCAGTTAAAGCAGCTCCAGAAAGAAAGGTTTTAAAAAAAACCTTGTTTTTGTCAACAAAATTCTCTGTTTCTGCTCTGGTGGTGCCCCCCGCCCTTCAGTACATTGAGTTTTGGACATTCCATCCATGCCACAGGTCAGTGTTAGACATGCTTGGGCCAATGTCAACATTAACCCCCTTAAGCACGATCATCCTGTGATTAGCAAAGGACTCTAAACAAGGCTTTCTAAGAAGAATAGAATGTGAGCTACAAATGTAAGTTACATAGGTAATTTTTACATTTTCTAGTAGCCACATTAAAATAAGTAAAAGGGGACCTTAACATTGTTGTTTAGCCCCATACATCTAGAATATTATCACTTTAATATATCTATATGAAAAGATATTTATGTATTTTTATAGTTTATATTCTTTTTTCATGGTAAGTCTTTGAAATCCACTATGCATTTTATACATAGCACATCTCAATTCAAACCAGCTGCATTTACTTGTTTTTTAACTTTATTGAGGAATAACTGGGAATAATTGATAAATAATTATTAATTTGATAAGTTTAATTTGATAAATTAAATCAAATAATTAATTTGATAAATTATATCTATTATTGATATATACTTAAAGCATAAAACTAGCTACATCTCAAGTTCCTAATAGCCACATATGGCCAATGGCTTCCATAATGGACAGCACAGCTCTAGAGGAAGGTAAAAAGTAGCTGCAGGGTCAGGGTCAGTATCCAGAATCATCTCCCAGGGCTAACTTTGGAGGCAGTAAGGCTTTTTTTTTTTTTTTCTTAATGGAAGCTACTTTTCCTTATACTCTCATCCTTAGAAGATAGGAATTGATCACCCATGGCTTGAATGTTTTCTTTTTCAACGTGCTTTAATTACTTCGGATAATTCTTTTGTATTTTAGTTGTCTTATGCAGAAACTTTTCTTTAAATGGGCCAAAGCTAGTCCCATCAGTACTTCCTTGTATCGATCTCTGGAATTTGGTGAATCAGAGCTTTGAGGTATCTCGGACTCCCTAATGAGGCCTTCAAGCTGTCCCAGGAAGGGGCCCAACCTTTCAAGGACCCAAGATTTTAAACATACAGTTGCTTTTGTACATCCTGAAGCCCCTTTTGGTCTCAGTGTTTGCCTTTTTCTGCAGGTTTTCTCAGTCTTTTTTTTTTTTAATTTTTTAAAAAAAAAATTTTAATGTTTATTTATTCCTGAGAGTGAAAGAGACAGACAGACAGACAGAGAGAGAGCAGATGGGGGAGGGACAGAGAGAGAGGGAAACACAGAATCCGAAGCAGGCTCCAGGCTCTGAGCGGACAGCACAGAGCCCAAAGCAGGGCTGGAGCCCACGAACCATGAGATCATGACCTGAGCCGAAGGTGGATGCTTAAACGACCCAGCCACCCAGGCTCCCCTCGGTCTCTTTTGATGTACAAGGACCAAGGTAGCTCTCAGCATTCCAACTGTAGATGGCACACAATTTAGTGCAGAAATTACTTTTATTTTTTTTAATGTTTATTTATATTTGAGAGAGAGAGAGAGCGAGAGAGCATGTATAAGTGGGGGAAGGGGCAGAGAGACAAAGACAAACCCTGAAGCAGGCTCCAGGCTCCTGGCTGTGAGCTGTCAGCACAGAGCCCAACTTGGGGCTCGAACTCAGGAGCAGTGAGATCATGACCTGAGCCGAAGTCAGACGCTTATTCGACAGAGCCAGCCAGTCGCCCCAGTGCAGAGATTACTTTTCGAGTTTATATCTATTTCAATCATGCCTACCTTTTCTGCACTCCCCTCCCTGCCTTCCTTTTTTTTTTTAAACTGTTGTCACACCTCAATAAGGAAATCACATTCATAAAATACAGGATCCTTCTCAGTGGGCCTTCTTACTTTTGAAGAACAAATTCTTTGAGAAGGCAGATCAGAATTCCAAAACCTCAAGCATCAACAGGGAGCGGCCAGTCTGACAGTTATTACCATGTACAAACTTGCCTAATATTTTTTTTTTATCCTGAAACTCACTTTGGGTGACTAATATCCCCTGGGATAGGCCAGACATTTGGTTCCTACCTACCCCACCCAAATTCCCAAGTGGGTCTCAAAAACATGCGGTAAGAAAGCCTGTTCTGTTCGTTTTTTGTGTTCTAGAACCTTCAAAGCCAAAGCTATACGGTGGGCAAAATACTTCCCTCCTACTGCACCAGCTGGCCTTGATGGAGAGGCCTTGGAAGGACAGCTGATGTGGGGCTTGAGGTTTCAGTCGTGGGCAGCCATGGTCCATGAAGAAGGAAAGCCCAACCTGCTGGTACAACGCCATAGACAGGGAGGGGTGTCACTGTCAGGATTCTGAGAGGGACACGGAAGGAAAAGAAGGGGAGGACAAATGAAAAGAGAGAGAAATGGGAGTGGGTGAGGAGAAATCAGCTGGCTGGTGGAAGAGAAACAGTCTGTGGAACAGCAGGATTTACACGCAGAAAATATGGAAGGCAGACATTGGAGCATTCCTTCAGGATGCCCCTGTTTGCTCCCTGCAGGATGCCCTTTCCTGTTGAAGTGTTTAAAATGCTAAGTATGGGAAAGACTGAGCAAAGCTGGGAGGGGGAGAGGGGAAATTGGTTATTCCTCATCGCATTTGATCAGTTAGACAATGCTCGGTGCCACCGAGGGATCAGCAATTTGACATTACCTTCCTGCTCTCTGGGACTGTACTTCCTTCTCTTCCCCCCCTCCCCCCACTGTAGGGCTCAAGACTTTAATTATAGGGAAGGTGAAGGGCTTGCATCTGTCTGGAAAACAAGGCGGGCATTTTTTTCTCCGCTCCTTTTAAATCCTGGGATTTTCCATCATTAGCCATCAAATGAATTCTTAAGGAGTTTCTTGCTAATCCTTGTCTGGGTGATTCTAGACACACACACACACACACACACACACACACACAGAGCGTAAATTCAGGCTGGAGTACACAGCAGGCAGTCCATTATTGACAGCAGAAATTCTGAAATCTTTTGTTCAAAGAGGAGGACTTTTCCTGGGGTTTTTCAAGTAATAAGCAGACAAGAAGCAAGGGAAGCAGTTTTCGGCGGTGACAGGGCTGCTGGCATCAACTGTGGTGCTTGTGGCTGCCTGGTCCCTAAGCCGCCCTGTGGGGAATGACTGATCTACTCCAGCTGACTCATGACTCAGGCCATTATTTGAGTAGTGTGTTGGTCTCCGGGGCCTATCACCCAATGGGGGCTGCAGTAGAAGGGCTCGCAGAATCAGAAGGCAGATAATTTGTCACAAACCCTACAGGCTCTATTTTCTGGTCAAAAGTCATTCTCTCTCCTACCTTTCAGAGACCATTAGCTGTTAGCACAGACCTGATGATTTTTCAACAATTTATTTGGCCTACTAAACTCTTGATCTAAGAAAATTACTGACATAGTTCATGGCTTTTACAATTGAAGATAGTCCCACGCAGGAGAGCCCCTTCAATCCAAGGTTTGCAGCAATATTTATAAATGGGCCATTGGGCACTGGTTGGGATGAGCACTGGGTGTTCTATGTAAGTGATGAATCACTAGAATCTACTCCTGAAGCCAAGACTACACTGTATGTTAACTAATTTGAGAACAAATAATTCTTAAAAAGGGGGCCATCAGGCACTTGGGGGTCTCAGTCAGTTAAGCATCCAACTCTTGGTTTCTACTCAGGTCATGACCTTGCATCAAATCCCCTGCCTAGGATTCTCTCTCCCCATCTTTTTCTGCCCCTCTTTCACGCATGCTCTCTCTCTGTCTCTCTTTCAAAAAATAAATAAAAATGGGCCATCAACTGGGGCGCTTGGAAGGCTCAGTCAGTTAAGTGTCTGACCTCAGCTCAGGTCATGATCTCATGGTTCATGGGTTCGAGCCCCACGTTCGACTCTGTGCTGACAGCTCAGACCCTGGAGCCTGCTTCGGATTCTGTGTCTCCCTCTCTCTTCCCCTCCCCTGCTCACACTCTGTGTCTCTCTCTCTGTCTCAAAAATCTATAAACATTAAAAAAAAAATTTTAATGGACCATCAACTGATAAATGGACATTTTTAAGTGTGGTCATCCCCACAATGAATATTATTCAGTCACGTGAAAGAATGACGCGCTAAGACTTGCAACAACATGGACAAAGTTTGAAAACCTCATGCTAAGTGAAAGAAGCCACAAAAGGCCACCTGTTGTATGATTCCACCTATATGAAATATCCCAAACAGGCAAATTCATAGAGAGAGGAAGCAGATTATCGGTTCCCAGGGACTGAGGAGAGAAGGAAGAAAGGAGCGACTGCTGAAGAATACAGGGTGTCCTTGTGGGGTGAAGAAAATGTTTTGGAACTAGATAGTGTGACTGTTGCACCACATTGTGAATTGATGAAATGTCACTAATGGTCAATTTTATGTTACGCGAATTTTACCGCATTTTTTAAAGAGCCAATGAGTTTAAAAAAAAAAAAAAAGGAAGCCATATTAACCATCATCTTTAGCAGAGGCCTTCATTCTCTTCATTCCTGAATTCAGCCTTGTTAAAAGCTCTCCTGAGTGAATCAACCACCAATTTTCCCAATCAACCCCATAAAGGAAGTATTTGATTAAGTGGGGCAATGCCAGACAACTACTGTGTACAATGACCTTGGTCTGTATTAATCATCAAAATGCTGCTGTCTCAATGCAAGCCCCCAAAGGCTTCTCACAAAGGTGATGGAAAGCAGTCACATGGAGATTTTCTTCAAACCAGGGAACAACCCGAAGATTCATTTCACCCTGAGAACTTCCCTTCACTGAAACACAAAGGTGGTTCGAAGATCTGAGCTTTTCATTGCATGCCTTCTTTTGTGTAAACAAAACAGCACATGTGAACATGGATATGGATATGGCGGTGTATGCACAGATGTGTTTCAGGACCAAAACAGAAACTTGTCAACAGTGTCCCCTGAGGGAGAGAGACTGGGGCAGGGGAACATCATTTGTTATGTCGTACTTTTTATTTTTTTCTTAATGTTTATTTATTTTTAAGACAGAGACAGAGCGGGAGTGAGGGAGGGGCAGAGAGAGAGGGAGACACAGAATCCGAAGCAAACTCCAGGCCCTGAGCTGTCAGCACAGAGCCCAACGTGGGGCTTGAACCCACGAACCGTGAGATCGTGACCTGAGCTAAAGTCAGACACTTAACCGACTGAGCCACCCAGGTGCCCCTGTGTTGTACTTTTTAAAGTCATTTAAGTTCTCTGGTTATGTAATTATATGACCTTAATAACATATATTTCTATATTATATTGGCACATAAATATAGATAATATATAAATATAATATAAAAATATATCAGCTGGGTCACTGGACTCTTTCAACTGGGTCTCATTAATTTAATCATTAGAAAGCAGTCTATTTAATTCAAATTGACAGACATGCTCACAGAACAACTCATGTGGACACTTCAAAAATGGCAATGACATAAAGAGTGGGAAAAAAAATTGCTGAGGAACTGTACCACATCAAAGGATGCTACAGAGAACTGGCAATGCAGTGCACGAGCCTTGTGGGATCCTGGGTCAGAAAGTCTTAACAAACTCTATAAAGGACGTTATTGGAACAATTGGGAAATTTCAATTTGGACTGCATATTGGATAATGGTACTCCTGATAGATCAATGTTTAAATTCCTGGAGGCGATCAATGTAAGAGATGGTAAGAGAATGAGTTTGCCTTTAGGAGATAAATGACGAAGGGGAGAGGGTTTTTAACATGTCTACGGTCAACTCCTGTGCGTGATTTTTGTTACATTAGTTGCAGCAACAATCAAAAAGCAGGAAGCCGTGGTGTGAAGTTTAAGTTCTCAGCCACCGAGCAGAAATTTCAGTAAAGCTTCCCTTACCCTTAATTTAATTACAAAACCAACATTCCCAATGCGGCAGTTTGCTCTTCCCAGGGGCCTCCAGGAGGCCAGCGCCAGGCGCTCTTCAGAGAGAAGCTGCCTGTTGCAGTCACCCTGTGCGGGTCAGTCCGTGCCCAGGCAGAAACAAGTCCTGGGAGAGAGCTTTCCGCCAAAGAGTTAGTTACATTCGGTAAGTTCACCAGGTGCCCGTTCTTCTCACCCCATCCATCCTTCACAGTTTTACACATATGCGCATACATGCACACACTTTTTACCACATATACCTCTGATGTTGCTGGGGGGTGATGCGACCTATAATAAATCCAGACCCTTTGGGTGCTTAGGCTCATAATAGACACCTCTAGCTCTTGGAGCAACCAGACAGATACTTTGTTTCCTAAGTAGACAGACCTGGCTTTGAATCTCAGGTCTGACATTTATGTAGTTCGCTCATTTGACCAATGACTTAACCTCTCTAAGCCTCAACTTTTTTCATCTCTAAAATGGGGTGATAATCATCATTATCACTCTATTGGGCTGCTTGCGGATTGTGCGTGCACGTGGCCCAGCACATAGAAAGTACGCCATAAACGAGAATGTAATTACTTTTAAAAAATCTGTTGTTTTGAAGGGGACTGACTCTAATGTATGAAAATCAAAGATCATTTTTAAGAAGTCACCTCAATTGTAGAGAAAGGATTATTTAGTGAGGGATGTAATTTTTCATGAACTATTCACTATGAGCAAAATCATTGAAAAATGATACTTTTAAAGGGCAAACTTATTACACAATGACACTTCCAAGGTTTATTATTCTTAGTATTTAACTACTTATCTCTTCAATTTTAACACAAAGCTAATCATTAATATTATCGTATTCTAGAAGTAATTATTTTAAAAGCTTTTGCTGTTAATAGCTGAAGCCAACCTGGCTATTCCCAGTACCAAAGAAAGTAAAAGTGTTTATTTTTTTTTTAGGACTGACGTGAAAGAGATTGATTTTTGATGCCAAGAAATCACTTAGTATTCATGTGACTTCAACTTCACAGCATCTTGGAATATGTTTATCGTTAATCAAAATTCTTCCTAGAGGCAAAATGCCAACACCTTCTCTTCTCTTGTACCTTCCCTAACAAAACCCAAAGAGAAGTTAAAGACAAGGTCATGACCCACTGCTCATCAGCAGTGCAGGTGAACACTTTGCAGTGTCATAAAGTACCATGAGCTGTAACCACTTTGAGTCCATTTCTTCTGGGTACCTCTTGCCTGGTGGATAATACCGTACCTAGCTTTCTGGTAGAGAAACGGAGGCACAGAAGTGGAATTCAAAGGCTAAGATCAGAATATCCATTATGATATAGGCCCCAGGACCCATCATTCATTGTACGAAATATGAAGGATCGGGGCACCTGGGTGGCGCAGTCGGTTAAGCGTCCGACTTCAGCCAGGTCACGATCTCGTGGTCCGGGAGTTCGAGCCCCGCGTCAGGCTCTGGGCTGATGGCTCAGAGCCTGGAGCCTGTTTCCGATTCTGTGTCTCCCTCTCTCTCTGCCCCTCCCCCGTTCATGCTCTGTCTCTCTCTGTCCCAAAAATAAATAAAAACGTTGAAAAAAAATTAAAAAAAAAAAAAGAAATATGAAGGATCAATAGAGGATACACATACTTTCAAAACAACCTCTTACCTAAATTTCAACTTGCAGGCTAGGGGTGGGGAGGGGGTATTTTTTTACAATCAGTCTTGAGTTCAGTACAAATGAAGACAAACAATTTTTTTTAATTTTTAAACTGTTATCCAATAAGCATTCATTCAGTAAAATATATTTCTATAAGATTTACTGTGAGCTTAATCATAGAAAAGTACTGACACTATTTTAAGCACTTTATAAATATTAACTAATTCAGTCCTTATAATAGTCCTATGTTAAAAAAAAAAAAAAAAAAGAGGGGCGCCTG
Organism: Lynx canadensis; assembly: GCF_007474595.2. Lineage (NCBI taxonomy): Eukaryota > Metazoa > Chordata > Mammalia > Carnivora > Felidae > Lynx > Lynx canadensis. The sequence goes on along the minus strand of NC_044310.1, from coordinate 160,411,503 downwards.
GGTGGCTCAGTTGGTTAAGCGTCCGACTTCAGCTCAGGTCACGATATCGCGGTCCGTGAGTTCGAGCCCCGTGTCAGGCTCTGGGCTGATGGCTCAGAGCCTGGAGCTTGCTTCTGATTCTGGGTCTCCCTCTCTCTCTGCCCCTCCCCCATTCATGCTCTGTCTCTCTCTGTCCCAAAAATAAATAAACGTTAAAAAAAAAAAAGAGTCCTATATTATTATCCCAATTTACAGATGAGGAAATTAAGGCATGAAGAGATTAAATAACATGCCAGATGTCATGGAATGATCTCTAAAGCACACCATTAAAGAAAATTGCAGAATATTTTATATTTCTGTTAGAGAAAATGTAATATACGCGCGCGTGTGTGTAAGTGCATAGAAAGAGGCCTAGACAGATACGCTTCAATCACTGTCAGTGATTACTTCTGGAGAGGGGAGGAGTGGGGTGCAGGAGATAAGGAGGACTTTCATAGTTTGCTCTCTTTACTTCTCTATCATTTGCATATTTTATAATGGGATTATTCCAGGCATTAACATTCATAATTTTTACCTTAGAAAAATCAAAGTTCTAGTTCTAACAAAGCCACCACAGAAATAAGCTTATCCTTCCTTTGAAGGCACATAAAACTCCATCTGTGATTTACTACTGCAGTAATCTCCATCAAAATTCTCAAACAAGAACTTTTGCATCAAGCTGGGTGCTGCTGTATATACTGTCTCATTGGATCTCTACAAAATCATCATAAGGGATAGATTCAAATTTTTATTAAAAAAATTTTTTTTAAGTATTTGGCGGTGGGTGGGGGGCACCTGGGTGGCTCAATCGGTTGGGCATCCGACTTCAGCTCAGGTCATGATCTCACGGTCCATGAGTTCAAGCCCCGCATCGGGCTCTGTGCTGACAGCTCAGAGCCTGGAGCCTGTTTCAGATTCTGTGTCTCCCTCTCTCTCTCCCCCACTCACTCTCTGTCTCTGTCTCTCTCAAAACTAAATACACATTAGCAAATTTTTTTAAAAAGTATTTGGGGGCACTTGTGTCAAAAATGGAATGATTTATGTAGCACATTACATAGTACTTTCCTCATACCTCTTTCATCATTTCATCCTCCTAAAATATGGTGAAATAGAAGTTCAAGAGATTATTATTCCCAGTTTATGCATGTGGAATCTAAAACTCAAAAAAGGAGGGGTGCCTGGGTGGCTTGGTCGGTTAAGCGTCTGACTTCGGCTCAGGTCATGATCTCACGGTCTGTGGGTTCGAGCCCCGCGTCGGGCTCTGTGCTGACAGCTCAGAGCCTGGAGCCTGTTTCAGATTCTGTGTCTCCCTCTCTCTCTGCTCCTCCCCTGTTCATGCTCTGTCTCTCTCTGTCTCAAAAATAAATAAACGTTAAAAAAAATTAAAAAAAAATAAAACTCAAAAAAGGATAAATACACTCACCCATGATCACAAGCAAATTAGGAGTATAAACTAGAAACAAGAACCAGGTCTCCTGACTCAACTGGTCCAATCACGTCTGCCATCTTAATTCCAACACTTGTTGGTACAGTGATTGGATGTGAGCTCTGGAGGGGACCTTAGTGATTATCTAACCCAGTGGCCCTCAGTCCTGGCTATGAAACAGAATCACCTGGAGAGCTTTTAAAATATATCATCCTAGACTGATTCAATCTGAACCCATACGGGTAGGGTTTAGACATTTGTATTTTTTATACACTCTTCGGTGATTTTAATGTGTAGTCTGAATTGAGAACCAACAATTTAGCCTTTAAGATGGCAAATCGGTGTCATTTGAGACATTAACTCTGATTCAACGAAATGACAGGAAAAGCTGTCTGAGCAGGGCCATGAGCTGGCATCTGGGCTCAGGGGGAGAGAGTACTGTGATCAGTGAGCAGTGTCTGCTGTGAGCACAGGAGGGGTAGGCCATGTGGGAGCTGATCCTGATCTAGGAGGAAACCGAGAGAAGCTAGAGAGCTTACATGACTTACCAAGGAAATGAAACTAGCAAGTGTCCCAGCCGAGTCTAAACCCGGGTCTCCCAACATCTAGCCCAGCCCTCCATTTTTTTATATAACTGAGTAGCTTCTAAACTGAATCACAACCACCAAGGTGTCAAACCAGACCCGTGGTTAACCTGACCATTAACCATGTGGCACCCCCCACCCACCTGCCGTTTTGTATACCTACATCCAGTGTCGCTCACACAGAACTGAAAAGAGACCCCTGAAATGGGCGTGGCCACAGTGGTCAAGTGGGCACCAGGCGCCTCTGGTACCAACTGCTTTCCACTGCTTTTGCCATTCAGGTTGGCCTTAAAGAGAGACAGAGGGAGAGAGGTAATGCCGAGGGAGCCTGGGGTTGAGACATAATGCCATAGCTTCGGTTTACTACTAAGCCACAGAGTACTTAGTAGTACTTAGTACTACTAAGCCTGCTCAGGAGCATGCCTGGCAACAGACATCAACTACCTCCTGCAATGTTCCAGGTACATCTCTCTGGCATCCAAATCACTGCCTGTCTTAGCAGCCTGTGGGGGTGGGGGAGGTGACTCGTGTGTGTGTGTGTGTGTGTGTGTGTGTGTGTGCGCGCGCGCGCGCGTGTGTGTATGTGTGTGTGACTCAGAGATCTGTCATAAAGGCCCCATGAGTCATCCACTTCCTGACCAACACACAGTGGAGACAGCTTCAGGATGCACAAAAGCACAGGAAAAGAGCCTCTTGGCCAGAAGTAGGTTATATGTTTTCAGGAAACTGGTTACTTTTAATATAAACACACACAGCACCCAAGCTAAAAGGCAACAAGTTTAGTGTCTCCTCATTGAGACAATGCTGTCCAAATGGTTTTGTCCCATTGTTTTCAATTGTGGCAAAATATGCATAACTAAAAATTTACCATTTTTGTTTTAACCATTTTTAGTGCCCAGTTCAGGGGCATTAAGTACATTCACATTATAGCACAGGCATCACCACCATCCATCTCCTGAACTTTTCCATCTTCTCAAACTGAAACTCTGTACCCATTAAACACCAACCCTCCATTCTCTCTCCCCCTCAGCCCTGGTAACCACCATTCTACTTTCTGTCCGTATGAATTTAACCAAGCTATCTGTCCATAACGTTTTACTTCATTAGTCATTTATCACTCCATTATTATCTTTGGCTTCTTGGGCTCTTTTTCTCAGAATCCCCTGAATATAAATAGAAATCGTTCTCTGAAGTTTCTATCCCTATTAGGTAGCCATAGATGGGGAAGCAGAGATGACCAGGGGGTATTCAAAATGAACAAAGAAGTAAGCTTCAGGGTACCAAACCCAACACATTCTGGTCGCTTCTGCAAAGAGATACCAGTTTGCTACAATCCATTGCTTTCCCCAGGTGGGGAACAGTGGCTTTGAAAGACAGCCAGCATGGGAGCCACATCACGTCTATCGGGCTCCTACCTTGGCAATTTTTCTGGGAAACCAATGAAAGAAAAGCAGGGCAAGCAATAAACATCGATGTCTTTGGCCCACACATTTTAAATGGTTGTTAACACTCTGCCTCAAAATGCACCTGCAGACCAACGCTCGCTCTACACAGCTCTGCAGGAAGAGGGAGGCCATGTCCACAAGGACTGCGGCTGCTTCCACACAGCATCCCAGGGGCAATCTCACAGCATCGGTGGTATAGTGGTGAGCATCACTGCCCTCCAGGGGGAATCTCTCACAAAGCACACTGCCTGCGCACGGACACGGGTCTCAGGACCAATGTGGACAACCACGCAGCATATAGGCTTTGGGAGAATCAGCAAGAAGTTTACTTCTGAAAGAAGCCCTGTTGAGAATTTAAAGGTTTTTAACCTGGGGTCCATGGACACCCCACCGCACAGCCATGACCCGAAGAAAGTCAAAAATCTCCTGACTGGTGACTGTTTTGAATTCAGACCATGAACCGACCAAGACGGATGTTGTAAGACACACAACAATATATGAAAGGTGAGATCCCTTCCAGCAAGGAGCCCACAGCCTGGTTAGGAAGCTGGGGCTCAGAGCGCGGGTCTCCGTCCAACTGAGATTGTGCCTGCTGGACACCGCAGCCATACCCCCTGGAGGAAGGTGCTAGCACAGCTGGGTCCTTGTGGGAAGAAAGGCTCTGGAGAAAGTTGAGTCTCAGGGGCCAATTGTTTTAAAATCAGTGGCCTTTTTGGAGCACAGTCACATCGACAGTTTTTTAAGTTTCTGTGCTTTGATCTCTGAAGGCAAGCCCCCGAGTTGCTGATCGGTGAGAGGAGACCCACCCCCCACCAACCCTATTGTTGACGAGAGGCCGCAGAAGCCCCCCAGTCACCCATTTCTAGAGGACCAGAGGCACCTCAGGGGCCTCACCTTTTGAACGCCACCCACAGAACAACTTGCAGAAGCGTTTCAAACGAACGCCCTTCCTCACGTCCTAGAGCAGAGACAAATGAAATGAATGGTTGCCCCAGAGGCTTTTATTTGTGCGGATGTTAAAAAAAAAAACAAAACTATAAATACCTTCCCAGATTTGTAGACAACTTGCTGTTGGTTTCTTCTCCTGTTGCCTGGAATGAAAGAACGGGAATGATGCAGAAATAAACCGCCTTAGGAAAATAAGAGAGTGGTAGCTTGATGGCAAATGGTGGCCCCTAGTAAGCGAATACAGGCACGACATTGGGACACACTGCAGCCAGTGACCTTTTCAAAATTAAATATGACCATGTACCAAGCACACCTCCACCAACCTTCCCCTCCGGAAAACTTTTGAGTGGCTTCCCATTACTCTTAGGACAAAAGCCAAATCCCTCAATGGGGCCTCCAGGGCTTGCCTGCCTGTCCCTGCGCCTCTCCAGCCTCATTCCACTCCCTCCTCTCCCTGCCCCACACGCACACCCCTTCCTCCTTTCAGTTCTGTCCTGCATCTGCAGCACGCTCACTCCAGACTCCGAACCTTTACGCACGTCATTCCTCCTGCCGGGAATGCTTCTCCTGCTTGGTCCCTCAACGAGGGTAGGCACTTGTATTCTTGAGACCTCGACACAGACTTCACTGGCTCCTCTCCCTGGTGTGATTCTCTCTGGTGTGATGGTAACCACACCATCATGCCCCTGTCTTCACGCACCCCGTGAGGCTACCACCTTTTCCCATCACTTTTCATACTTCCTGTGAGATATGGTATAGGATGACAGATATGAAATAGACGTCTATTCCAACTTTCTACGTGCCTTCCTGTCCTGCAAAGCTAAAACCTAGTTTCCTGACTCCCTTGCAGCTATGCCTCCAAACGTGATTTGGGTTCCACAAGTCAGACATCCTTGCGCACAGCAGGAATTTAAAAAGTTAAGAAGGGAGAGAGGTGAGCATGAGGTATGCACTCTGCTAGCACAGATCAAAACTGGAGTCCCAGGGCCACGCGGCCAGCAGCTCTGATCCCCGCTTTACAGCGAAGGCAGTGTTTTCTTGCAGCCAGCATTTCTGGCAATGGCTTTCTGGTTGTGGTAGACATAGATGCTCTCTGGGAAGGCCAGTTCCGGCTCTGGGAGTCATTCCTGGAGGCCCCACCTGAAGCCTGCTCCTTGTGCACCTCATTCTCTGTATTAAATCTCTTTCTGCTTAAACTAAAGTGGGTCTGCTACCTGCACTGAACTCTATCTGCTGTAGGTGGGAAAATGCTTCTGGATCTATAAACTGCTGTGGAAAGGTGAGTTATGGTTAATCATCAGGTCCCTGGAGCTGCCATCTGGAAAAGGGCCACGGACATAGCCACGAGCTATGGCATGTGTCGTTTCAGATAGAGCAGACAAGGGCAACACTCTTGGACAGTCTCCTCCAGGGCCAACAGCCATTTTAAACAGAATATGCATCTGAAGCAGGAAGGTGTCTCTAAGTGTCATTCTTGGGATCCAGTTTCCCTTCTGTGGACTTGTTTGTCCCTATCTGGAAACAGGAACAGGCTGGAGTTGGCGGTGTGTGGCATTTGGGAGGGTTTTCAAGAGTTGAGCATCTCTTAAAGCATAACCAGGAAGGGCTGACATTCCTTTATCAGGTGGAAACCTCATGAATCATCCTAAATGGCTCACACATACCTCTCTCACTTTGGCAAGTCTTTCCTGTATCCTTGATGCTTGCTCATTCTGCAGTCATTCCCAACTCGGGAGCGGGGAGACAGAGGCTACAGGCTTTGGGTACTGCTCACTACCCTCACATGGTTCACCACACAGGGCAGACCATTGCAGCACCCGGCCCTACTAGGCCTGGCGGAGGCTACTGGGGTGAGTCCCAACAGGATAACCGCATGGAGGGCTTGCTTCTTCAGCACATTTTTTCTCCAGCTGTCTACAAACTCTGGCTCAGCTACAGAGAGCTCAGCTGGAATGCCCCGGGTGTGGCATTCATGAGCCTAAATGGAAAACCCAAAGCTCAGAGGGAGGGTGGGTGAGACCGAACAAACATCACCTAAAGCAGCCTTGGGGCTTCTGATTATTTCTCCATATCACTTTACCACTCCTTAAAGGCTTGTGGCGATCACCTGCCAGGATGAAAGGGCCTCAGCTAAAGGAGCTCATGGGGAAGAGGGAGAAGTGAAAGATTAAAGACCCAGAGCACTGGAGATAGGACTCGAGAGAAGTGGCAGGGAGAGAAAGAATAAATCATCACCAGGAAAAACTGCATTTCTTACCGGCCTGTGTAAAAATGAACTTGCATCCCTTATGGGTGGGAAATGTCCCTTTTTTTTTTTAATTTTTTTTTTTGATGTTTATTTATTTTTGAGACAGAGAGAGACAGAGCATGAACGGGGGAGGGTCAGAGAGAGGGAGACACAGAATCTGAAACAGGCTCCAGGCTCTGAGCTGTCAGCACAGAGCCCGACGCGGGGCTCGAACTCACGGACCGCGAGATCATGACCTGAGCCGAAGTCGGACGCTTAACCGACTGAGCCACCCAGGTGCCCCGGAAATGTCCCTTTTTGATGGGACAGGAGCTGGTCTGTGTTTTGGATGAGACTGGGAGCTCTAGGAGCAGTGTCCTGGGAGTCCCTCCTCAGCCAAAGCTCAGGCAGGGCCCAGCTGCCTTGAAGGGGGCGGCTGAGCCTTGGAACTGCCACATGCTCCTTATTTTCATCTAGAGAAGCTCTAGCCATATTTGTTTTTACATGTTGGGCTTCTCAAATAATTTCATTTGAATAAAGAGACATGCAGAGTTGGGTTTAAAATCAGAAAGAAAGCTGGAAAATCCCTGATCTGAGGAAGAGTCACTAGATTGGGAGCCAGGAAGCCTGTTCTACCTTAATTTTCTGGGCAACCTTAGCAAGTTATTTCACCCCTCTGGCTTTGGCTTCTTCATCTGAATACAGGAAAAGTACCAACTTCATAAGTTTATTGCAAGGGTTCTATGAGGAAATGGGGCAAAGGCTGTAGCCAGAGCCTGTCAACAGCATATTATTACCAAGATGTCTTCCACAAAGAATCTCCCCTAAGAGAAAGAGGGGTAAGAAAATATAATTTGGACCAGTGATCGTACCCTAGAATCAGTCCCCATGGACTTCCAGCTGCATTCTAGGGGGAGCGGACAACAAATAAAACGTGAAGAGCTATGGAGATAAAAACCCATAAGCCATTAGGAGCAAAGCCCCACTGCTCTAGACTCATGAAACAAAGAACAACACAGAGGCGAAGATCAGGGGCTGCCCCATTTAGCTGAGAGGCCGATTGAGGCCAGCAGCGTGAACAGAAAAGGCAGAGCGGTCTCATTTCGGTGGCCCTGGTGCAAGTGGGCTTTGGCAGGCATCCTCAGCAGCAAGTTTCGGGAGCTCTGTGAGCATGGCGGCCTCAACAGGAGCCGTCCCCATTGGCAAGAGTCAATGCAGGAGGTGGGGATGGGGTTCAGGCCATACATGGGCCACCTGGGAACTCTCAGAAACAACAAGGATGATCTTAAGGGAGACAGAAGGACCTGCCTCAGCAGGTGAGGACAGAGCCTACGAAAGAAATACAACACTGATTGATACCCTTCCATGAAAGCCGCAGATGGTTATGACCTGGCAAACACCCGTGACAAACACAAGATGTGGTGACAGTTTAAAATCAGAATATGAGGGGCACCTGGGTGGCGCAGTCGGTTAAGCGTCCGACTTCAGCCAGGTCACGATCTCGCGGTCCGTGAGTTCGAGCCCCGCGTCGGGCTCTGGGCTGATGGCTCAGAGCCTGGAGCCTGTTTCGATTCTGTGTCTCCCTCTCTCTCTGCCCATCGCCCGTTCATGCTCTGTCTCTCTCTCTGTCCCAAAAATAAATAAACGTTGAAAAAAAAATAAAAATAAAATAAAAATAAAATCAGAATATGAGAAACAATCCAAGGCAGTCCATGGTTAATGCTTCACCTTCCCCCACTTTCACACATTGAAGTCCTGTCTTGGTACAGGGTAAGAGAAGGGCACTTTCCAGTGGGGTCATTAGGGAGGCTGCTCTCTAGTGGTAAGCTCTTGCTGGGCCTCACAGGGAGAGAAGAACTGAAAAGCTTCCAGGCAAAGCAAAGGGCATGAGCAGGAAGCACAGAAGAAGAACCATGGGAGGCACTTTTGGGGAAGATTTAGAGGCCAGCAAATCAATCGTGTAACCAAGGAGCTAGAAGCCAGAGAAGACGGACCCCAGGGAAAGGATCCTTCCAGAACAGCTTCAGAGCCGGGACAGGATCCCTCGCCCTGAATCATCTGCGCTTCTCTGGCACTGCCATTCCGTGGTAAGCAAAATGAGGGCAATGACACTTTCCATTTACCTCTAACTGTAAATTATGAGAAAATCCATGCGCTGATGTCTAGAAAAATGCCTGTAGAGGGCACATGAAAGGTCTATAACTGATTTTCTAAAACAGAACTAAACATTTCTAGGCAGTAGAGTCACAGACAGACCTTTTTGAAATTCTCTAGTTCTTTAGTTGACTCCAAAGTCAACATAATTCAAAACTATTGCAAACAATTTTCAGGAATTCCTGGAACCCTGGAGCTTATCATGGGGCCCTTAAGATCCTTGATGGGATCTTAACATGAAAACTCCCATCTTAGGGAAACTATCAATCCTTTATAATACTTTTTTATGCCATTTTTTTAAGTTTATTTATTTATTTTGAGAGAGAGAGAGTGTGTGTGTGTGGCAGAGAGAGAGGGAAAGAGAGAATCCCAGGCAGGCTCTGCACTGTCGGCATAGAACCTGATGCAGAGCTCGAACTCACAAACCAAGAGATCATGACCTGAGCCCAAATCAAGAGTCAGACGCTTAACCGACTAGGCCATCCAGGTGCCCCTGCCATTTTATATGGCAATACCTTGAACTGAATAATCAGAAGTGTCCTCAGTCATTTCTATTATCAAGTAGAAAGATGAGGTGGCTGAGAACACAGACTTTGGAGTCAACTAGGCTGAGGTTCTAATTTCAATTCTGCCACAATCTGTGTGATCCCCAAGGCGGTGTGACCATTGAACCATTGCCCTGGATACATACCAGTGGCCTGACACCCTTGGAGGTGGGTGGGAGCTATGTCTCCTCCCACAGCAACCTGCTCCACAGTGTCATGTTTCAATGAAAGCAACTCTCCGACACGCAGACATTCCTGGCAAACTGGACAGAAGCAGTCACACAGCCCATTCCTATAAGGTGGATGACACTCCTAGGTGTACCTACGAGATTTTGCATTGATGCTTCACTCAAGGCGAACTCAACCATTGTGAAGTCAGAATCAGCCAACCTTCTCATGGACCCAGGGACAGTTTTCCATTAATGTGGAGGTTCCCGAAGTAAATGTTGGGTCTTGGGTTTGCTGAGCTACCTCTTATATCTTGTTCCTATGGTGGTAGAAATGACTGTGCAGTCTTTCTATCCTACAAACCTCTTCATGCCACTCATTTCACCAATGAAAACCTATTTCTTTTCTTTTAAATTTTTTAGTGTTTACTTATTTTTGAGAGACAGAGTATGAGTGGGGAAGGGGCAGAGAGAGGGGGAGACACATAATTTGAAGCAGGCTCCAGGCTCTGAGCTGTCAGCACAGAGCCTGACATGGGGCTTGAACCCATGAACTGTGAAATCATGACCTGAGCTAAAGTCAGACGCTTGACCAACTGAGCCTCCCAGGCATCCCGAAAACCTATTTCTAATATGTCTTACACTAATTAACAGAAGCTCTGATGAGGGTATAGGTGATGCTATTTGAAGCCCCTGCCTGTAGCCACCTTTAAAGAGTGGGTTTCTTATGGAGTGCTTTCAATGTCAACCAACCACCCCTGGGGGGGGGGGTTGATGAAATTTATCTCACATATGCAAATGCATCATGCTGTCTAAAGTTTATTTATTTATTTGGGGCAGGGGGCAGCGAGAGAAGGACAGAGAGAATCTCAAGCAGGCTCCACGCTGTCAGCATAGAGCCCGACACGGGGCTTGAACTCACAAACCATGAGATTATGACCTGAGCCAAAATCAAGTCAGATGTTCGGCCAGCTGTGCCACCCAGATTCCCCACATCATGCTGTTTAAAATGAAGTTATAAAAATAAATTATAAACAATATGACAGCAAGTTATTTGACTTTCCAAGTCTTAGTTTACTCATTTCTATAACAGAAACAAAAATACCTACCTCACTGCACTCTGTTGAGAAATAAATGAGATACCAGTAGTAACAGCTAACACTTAAGAAGCACCAAGTGTTGCCTGGCATATTGTTAAGTACTATACATACGTTACTTCCTTTCATCCAAAGGACAACCCTACGTATGAGGTAGGCACTCTTTCTGTCTCCTGTTTATAGAAGAATCCACAGATGAGAGTTTAAGTGGTAACAAGATCAATAAAAAGTGTATTTAGGGACCTGGTGTTGTTTAATATATAGCAGGTGCTCGACAAATGGTAGCTCTGATGCTCATTGTCAAAGTGATGAGCTGTTACATTTGTTCCTAGAAATTTGGCTTTGGAGCTTGGTGAACCATATTGCAACTTTCTAAATTTTGATGCTTGAAATTTGGATCTATAAATATCCTCTTGGAGGAGGAGTTTCATTACTTAATTTTAGAATGGTTCCATTTTAGTATCTCAACCACCTTCCCACAGTAAAATTATTCCTTATGTTCCCCAAATAAACTTCAGGTTATTGATGAAAGCGTAGTGAAAAATCATGCCAACAGTGCATCAAGTACCGCATACTGGTGGGGTGGGGTGGTGTGGTTGGGGTTGTAGTCCACCCCAGTTCTGCTCACATTGTGGTCTTCTAAGGACTCCGTTTCCTCACATGTATATCAGGGAATTGAAACTAAATGGTTTCTACAGGTCTTTCCATGTTAACATTCGATGAGCTATACTTTCCTCTTTTTTTCCTATGCCCTGGTTTTTTGGTGTGTGTGTTTTTTTTTAACTAAAAAAGGCCTCAACATCTACAACAAATCTGGTTTGTCTACTTTCTGAATTCCCTTCATATAGTTCTATAAATAAGACAGTTTTTATTTTAGCCCAGGTTTGCTCTGACCTGACAGTTCTACTTCTAGAATTTATCATACAGATATATAAACAGTGTTAATTAGTCAAGTGTAGTTGTTAATAGCAAAAGATTGAATGCAACCTGGAGACCCACCTGTATTTAGTTTGCTAGGGCTTCCAGAACAAGCACCACAGACAGGGTGGCTTCACAGCAGATATTTATTTTCTTCTGACTCTGGAGGCTAGAAGTCCAAGGTCAAAGTGTCAGCAGGGTTGGTTTCTGCTGAGGCCCCTCTCTTAGCTTGTAGATGATAGTCTTCTCCCTGTGCCTTCACACCATCTTCCCTCTGTGTGTGTGTGTCTGTGTCCTAATCTCCTCTTTTTACAAGAATACTAGTCAGGGGTGCCTGGGTGGCTCAGTCAGTTAAGCATCTGACTTCAGCTCAGGTCATGATCTCACCCTTTGTGGGTTCAAGCCCCACGTCGGGCTCTGTGCCGACAGCTCAGAGCCTAGAGCCTGCTTTGGATTCTGTGTCTCCCTCTCTCTCTGCCCCTCCCTCACTCGTCTCTGTGTGTGTGTCTCTCTCTCAAGAATGAATAAACATTAAAAAAAAAATTTTTTAATAAAAAGATTCTATTGAGTCAATAGATAGATAGCAGTGATTCTGCTGGTGATAGTGAAAGAACCCTCCTCTCTCTTGTCTCCCACACACCAACCACGAAGGTTTTCAAAGGTAAGTGCAGATTGTTTATTTTCTTTATATTTTGTATTTTCTTTATTATTTTATATTATATTGCAGTATTGTAATCATTTTTCTATGAATATTTTTGGGTTGTGGAATGAATCATCTGAGTTTCCATTATTTCTTAGAGAAAATTTGCTTTGGATTACAACCATGTTTCCAGAACGAATTATGCTCGCAAACCAAGGTTTTACTCTACACGTTTGCTGGTTGATGCATGGACTATTTTTGTAAGTCAATTAAAAAAAAAAAAAAGAACAAACAAACAGAAAGGTTGTCTCCAAAGAAAGATCCTGATGCACTGGGGCATAGAAGTGAGAAAGTGATTTTATTTTCACTACGAACTGTCATGTAAATATTAAATGTGCCATAAGCACATTACCTAATTTTTAAAATAAATGAAATGTTAAAAATTAATTTAAAATGCTGGAAAAGCTTAGGTTTAGAAGGGTGCATAAGCTACATTTAGGCTTATTGTACAAAGCTCAAACATGTTAAAGGGTTTTGCTTTATCCTCAAGTATTTCCCCCACCCTTGGGGTATTTCTGCATAAATGCCTCTTCACGGATGTCTGTCTCCATGGCAGCTGGTCTGGCCAGCGCTGACTGATCTTTCTGTAGCTCCCATTCTCCCTTTCTCTCTCTCTCTCTCTCTCTCTCTCTCTCTCTCTCTCTCTCACACACACACACACACACACACACACACACACAAGCATAACTGAAGAAGTGGAACTTTCCAGAACTCTGGAGAACTTTGAGTGGCTGTACCTTGAGAGAGTTCCAATGCACCTTGTCAGGCTATTTCCCACTGCCAAGATGAAGGAAAAGGGAAGGCATTGGAAAAGAAACCATCACCCCAAATAGAATGGAAATGGAAGCGCTGCAAAGTAAATAGCTGAAAATTTCACAAGTGTCATTCACCATTCACAAAGACTGTTTTTAGACAACATAATAATCCACTACAACATTTATTCTGTCTGAGGGACTATTACAGCACAATTTTACCTTTCCATCTTCCCCGGCATAGTGTGATTCTTTAGTAGTCGTTCTTTGTCTTCTCCAAGTTTTGGGGTCAGACTAATCTAAATGATGACTTGGGGAAATCCGGGGCGGGTTGGGGGGGGGGGGTTGTTGGCAGCCTGAAAAAACGCGAAAGGACCTCGAGCTTCAGTATTCCAGCACAGTCCCAAATCACTGCTCTCTAGCCAGCCTTTCCTTGGCATGATTTAGGATTGTTCACTGTGCTTTGTCTGTGCCCGGAATATCTCCCCCCTCTACTCGTGCTCACCCCTAAAGTTCCAGTTCTTCCAGGAAGCCTTGCTTGACCACAACCATTTACACTGCATTTTCTCTTTTTTAAGTCCCTATGGTGTGATCTAACAAGTGTTAATCGGGCTCCAACTATGGGCCATATTGTTGGAGTGGAAGGAACAGCCATCTGCTCAACCTGAGTAATGGGAGAGAGCGGGGAGTTACTCTAAGAATAAATAAAAGATAAGGAAGGAGACAGGGATGTCACAGGATCTGATATTGAGCCATGGTACAGCAGTCCTCATGGGAACTAAGCTTTCAAAGTGTTCTGGAATTGAGGTGTCTCTAAAGATGTTAGCAACAGAAAGTCTTAAGCTTTCTTGTGTTGGTGCCCCCACCATTAACAGAGTTGTTACTGTCCACGTGTCTGCTTCTTTCTCCATCTCCATCAGCTGGCATCCCCTGCTCACTCACAGTTTTGTTGGCTTCTAAATTCAGCAATTTACCCACGATTTGGCTGGCAAGGATCCTGGAACTACCACCTAGCATCCTTCCATCTTTTCCCCCCATCACCAACTGGCAACTTGTTTTAGTGCTTTGAACTTCAAATTTCCAAGTAAGGACACCTGACTGTCCCAGGAAAGCCTTTTGGACCAGGACATTTTGGGCTTTCGGTCATAGCCAGCCAGTGGCTTGGTAGATCTTAGGTGAAATGGCCCATAACTAGCTTGGAGATGCTGAGAGATTCTCAGGGATTTGATGAGGGCTCTGAGGTCATGTTTGGCCTGAAATTCTAAGGATGATTATTCTGGTAGCAGTTGTGGGCTGGTGTCTGCATGGGTCTTCTTCACTCCCAAATCACAATGAGGACGAGAGGGGAGCAGTCTCCTAGAGGCTCCTCAAAAATACCAGAACACCCATTTGAAAGAAAACCCATTTCTGGCAAGTGGGCTACAGAGGACCTATACCATCACCATTTGGGTATAAAACAGGACATATACTAGATAACTTTTTAAATTAGGCACAGGCTGATGAGGCCAGAAATTTACAAGTATCAGTTACACACAGATGACCAAGACTTCACCGTTGATGTATGGAGCCTATATTCATCAGGATTTTCCAGGGAAACAAAACCAATAATTTCTCTCTCTCTCTCTCTCTCTCTCTCTCTCTCTCTCTCTCTCTCTCTCTCTTCCTCTGTCTTAGTACACACACACACACACACACGAATCGGCTCTTGTGATTATAGAGGCCAAGAAGTCCCACAATCTGCCATCTACAAACTGGAGAACCAGAAGCCTATAGTGTAATACAATCCTACCCCAAAGGCCTGAGAGTTAGTGGAGCCAATGGTGTAAATCCCAATCCAAGTCTGAAGGCCCAAGAACCAGGAGCACCAATGTCTGAAGGCAGAAGATCAATTGCCCAGCTCAAATCAGAAGCAAAATAAAACACAAAAACGAAAAACAGCAAATGTTCCCTTCCTCTGCCTTTTTATTCTATTCAGTCCCTCAGTGGATTGGATGATGCCCACCCACATTGGTGATATCTCTATTCAGTTTACTGATTCAAATGCTAATGCTAATCTCTTCTGGAAACACCCTCACAAACACATCCAAAAGTGATGTTTTACCAGCTATGTAGACATCCCTCGGGCCAGTCAAGATGATACATAAAATTATCCATCACAGAGCCCTGTCTAGGAGGCAAGATTGACATGTAGAGAAATATGTTCCAAAACAGTACAAGGCATTGCGATAGCACAAAAGAAAGAGTAATTCTTTAAGGGAAGGCTTCCTCAGGGAATGAAAACTGTGAGTAACAACTTTAATTGGGAGGCAAGGAGAGCAAGACGTCCTGGGCAGAGGCGTGGAAGCATGGAGGCAAGGAGAAAGGTGTGAAGTGGAGCAGGACCCTCCAGGTCGGAATTGTTACAAAATATGAAGGGAATGGGAGCAGGAGTTGAGGCTGGAGACAGATATACAGGGTCCAGATCATGAAGACCTTTGGCCTCAAAAAGGAACCAGTAGAGTTTTAAGGAGGAGACACACATGTTGAGCTTAAAATGCATCAAGGCTACCCAGGTCTATTTCCAACATAGGATTTTGGATAGATGGTCCTGGAGCTAAGGAAAGAGATCAGAGCTGCAGAGAGAAATCTGGGAGTCCTGGGGCACCTGGATGGCTCAGTCGTTTGGGCATCCGACTTCAGCTCAGGTCATGATCTCGCCGTTTGTGAGTTCGAGCCCCGCGTCAGGCTCTGTGTTGACAGCCCGGAGCCTGGAGTCTGCTTCAGATTCTGTGTCTCCCTCTCTCTCTTTGCCCCTCCCCCACTCGTGCTCTATCTCTCTCACTCTCAAAAATAAACATTAAAAAAAATTAATAAAAAAAAGAAATAGAAATCTGGGAGTCCTGTGCATCTAAGTGGAGGTTAAAGCTATGGGCTTGAAGGAAATCACTGAGGATGGAAGGCAGGGAAAAGGGTAGACGAAATATGGGGCACCTGGGTGGCTCAGTCAGTTGAGCGGCCGACTTAGGCTCAGGTCACGATCTCGCGGTCCGTGAGTTCGAGCCCCGTGTCGGGCTCTGTGCTGACATCTCGGAGCCTGGAGCCTGTTTCAGATTCTGTGTCTCCCTCTCTCTCTGACCCTCCCCCGTTCATGCTCTGTCTCTCTCTGTCTCAAAAATAAATAAACATTAAAAAAATTAAAAAAAAAAAAGAGTAGAAGAAATATGAAAATGGAATCCTGCCGGTAATGCCACAAAGGATTATAGGGTATCTTGTAACATTTCTGAATGTTTCTCCTCCAAACTCAGCTAAATTCTCCACGTTATCTTCTTCCTGTATCCTTATCTCTCTTTTCAGCTCCTTCTTTCTAAGCCACCATGAGCCTACTCACAAAGTGCCTTTGCACAAAGGAAAAAAGAACATCCTCTTTGGGTACTTGATTTGGCAAACCAGTTTGGGATAAATTCGAAAAAAGTGCCCATCCTTTGGGCTAAGGTGGCCTTCTGCCAGTGTGGAGTCCAATAATAAAGCTAGGCTTGATTCACCACCTTAGCCTGGGCCTTGGTGCAGTGCACAAACTGTTCAACCTTAAGGGGCAGCCTTGGCCCCCATCCAACAAGGTCTACACAACAGGATTCCAAATAAGATCCATACGAATTACTTATAGTTGACTCTTAACTTTCCTTGCGATTTAAAATTTTTGAAAGCAGCATTTTTTTCCCTCTTTGCACCACACTGATCTAGCAAGTTTTGCAAATGATGGCTTTTCAAACTGCCCAGCTCTTAAGAGTTGAGAAATGAAAGCATCAGACCAATCTCACTCACACATAAGCAGCTCCTGGTCCTTGTCCCTAATTCTAGTGGAGGAAGGCCACGGAATTCTCTCTTTCAAAGGATGGCATCTCTGAGCTGTTAGCAACTTTATACTCCATGGTTTTCGCTTGGCTTGCTCTCAGCCTCATGCCATGCTTCCCCCGCATCTCTTTCAAGCCTTTCTTTAAAGCAGCCTCTGTCTTGCCTTTGTTCTCTGTCCTTTGGGGATGGTCTCTTTCTGAAAAATTGATTTATATTATTATTGAACATAATTGAAGAATTCTCTACATTTGAGATCCACAAGTCACCTTATCTAAAAGGATTTATTCATGCTTAATATTGACGTGGAGTATGCACATTACAACCCTTGAGGCAAGGTCCATGTTTCTCAAAATGCTCTACCATGTTTAAAATTACGGGGCATATAATTACAGGGTTTCATTTCGCTGATATTATTAATAATAAATTTCTGATGTGAATTAGACTCTCAAATGTTTTGAATGGGAAAGAGAAGATTAGAGGGAACTTCAAAGAAGATAGAACATTGGTATCAGTAAATTTTGAAATTAGAAGAAAGAGAGAAAAAAGTTGTTCTCAATTACATAGAGAGTAGCATAGAAGATACCTGGACCCCAGTTCATTCTATTCGATTGCCGTCCTCACAACTGGCACAAGTAAAAGAAACCCACCCATAGTCCTGCCTGCCATCAGATTAAATTACTTCCATTTTTCTGTCTTTTTCTAATCCCTGTCCAAACATATACAAAGCGTTCATAGTTTTATTCACAGATCCTGGCAAATTTCACTACATTTCAAACCCTCTGATATGAAACTGAATTCAAGTCGATGTGAGTATGAATTGAGCATTTACTATTATTTCAATCTCAGCCATGAGGAAGTCTGCCAGGCAAGTGTTGCCCTGTAGAATTTATTATCTCCTACACGGTTGTGCCAGAGACCAGAGCACGACAGAATACAGAGGAGCCAGATGCGAGGAGAGAACACCAGCACTGGGAGTCCAGGGGCTGAGGGTTGGGACTACTTCCCTGTCACCAACCAGCTAGTCTGCCTCTCTAGGTGCCTCCATTTCCTCATCTGTAAAAGGAAGGGATTAGACTTGATCACTGGTTTTTAAACTCCACTCTTCAAAGGGCTGCAAGAAGATGCTGGGACAGATGGCATGGTGCCACGGGGGTTATTTCTGCCCGCCTCCCTCTAGTCAGAGCAGTTCCATCTTTTCTGGCTTTCATGCCGAGCATCTGAGTCCAAAGTGATTGACAACAGGGCAGATCGCGTGCATCCAGGGCCCTCTCAGAAAAACCAGAACACAGGGTCACCCGTGTTATCACCAGCACAGGCAGCCGGAGTTGAAAGAAAGAAGTCAAGGAGAGCAGGAGTAGAAAAGGAGAGCTTTGTGGAGGAGGCAGGGCTTGGCAGACCTTGAAGGAAGAAGGTTTTTGGAAAGTCAGAGGGAAGAGGGCGAGGAGAGCTTTTCAGGAAAGGCACAGTAATACCTTCAGGTGCCCAGAAGACAGAACCCACTTGAGCCAGAGCTGGGCCTGGGGAGCAGAGGAGAAGGTTGTAGAACAGGATAAAAAAAAAGGCCTGAGCACTTGAAAACAAGCAGATAAACGCAAGGCTGACAGGATAAGCTATAAGATCTCCTGAAGATTTCTGAGCAAGGGGGTGACACTCTGAAATTGGTGCATAAGGAAGATTAGTCTGTCAGGTTTTCACAAAGCAAACATTTCTTGATGCTCAGGAGGTGCCTGTAGGCACTGAGAATACAAAGATGGAAAGGGCGGTAGCTGCCCTTGAGGAGTCTGGCAAAGGGGAATACAGAATGGCTTGAAGCACCAGAGAGCCACAGTTGGGGCTGGATTAAAAAGGTGAAAGAGAGAAGGGAGGAGAAGGGAGAGACGAGAGAGACACAGCCAAATAAAAACTAACAGGACCTGGGGCGCCTGGGTGGCGCAGTCGGTTAAGCGTCCGACTTCAGCCAGGTCACGATCTCGCGGTCCGTGAGTTCGAGCCCCG
Source organism: Lynx canadensis (assembly GCF_007474595.2). Taxonomy (NCBI): domain Eukaryota; kingdom Metazoa; phylum Chordata; class Mammalia; order Carnivora; family Felidae; genus Lynx; species Lynx canadensis. Next base: position 160,392,696 of record NC_044310.1, on the reverse strand, counting down.
CGTCGGGCTCTGGGCTGATGGCTCAGAGCCTGGAGCCTGTTTCCGATTCTGTGTCTCCCTCTCTCTCTGCCCCTCGCCCGTTCATGCTCTGTCTCTCTCTGTCCCAAAAATAAATAAACGTTGAAAAAAAATTTAAAAAAAAAAAAAAAACAACCTAACAGGACCTAGTGACCAGCTGAATAAAGTAATTCAAAGAGAGGAATAAATGGGGGACCTGGGGGACTCAGTCAGTTAAGCCTCTAACTTGGCTCAGGGCATGATCTCGCAGTTCATGAGTTCAAGCCCGGTGTCGGGCTCTGTACTGACAGCTCAGAGCCTGGAGCCTGCTTCCTATTCTATGTCTGTCTGTCTGTCTCTCTCTCTCTTTCTCTCTCTCTCTCTCTTTCTCTCTCTCTCTCTCTCAAAAATAAACATTAAAAAAAAAAACAAAAAACCAGAGAGGAATAAATAACAAATGACTACACTCCTTCATCCTGGAGCTTGAGTGCACCCTCCTCCTCCTGTGGGACCACAGCTAGAACATCTTTCCCAGCCTCTCGTGGGGTTGGGTGTACCCTGTAATTGAGTTCTGAGCAAAGACCCTGAACAGAAGTAATGTGATTCTCATCCAGGTCTGGTCCATGAACACCTCCCACACATGGTTTCCCCACTCTCCTGCCCCATCCCCGCTGTGAGTGAAGAGGGCTCTCAGGCCGAAGAGGAGGTCAGATCCACAAGACTGAAGAAGCCTGGGTCTCTGAATGACTACATGAAAGCCAGCCTGCCAGATAGGAACAGCACTTCACCCAGCAGTGACTGAAACCCTAGAGTCAGTTGTTACCGCGGTTAGCTTATCCTGAGACTGAAACAGCAGTCATGCCACTTTGACAACAAATACAGAAAACTGTGATGAATTTGGAGGATGAGGTAAGGAACTCGAGGTTTCATTTTGGGTTATTCTGCTTTGTGGTAATATGGAACCGACCTCACCAACTTGAAGGGGAATAAAGGAGTTATTGACAACACGTTTTCCGATTTTAGGCACGACTTAAAAGGCAGCCTTTTCCGCGTTTATGAGTTTCACTCTGATTGGCCCAACTTAGGTCATGTGTCCCAACTGAAAACCAATCAGAAAAGCCAGGGAATGTGACGCCCCGGTTGTCTTGGTTTGGGGGGCATGTTCTGCCCTGTACTGGGAGAAGAGTCAACTCTACCCTGAGAGAGGGAGGGGGTGATTTCTCAGTGGGGAATCAGGGTACTAAAGAAGAGGAAATGGATGTTGGATGTTAAAAATCAGTAAAAGTGTTTTACATTCTATTTCGGACATGCCTAATTATTTGGAATACCTAAATGGAAAGGACTGTGTAAATGGTTTTTAATATGAAATCAAGACCTAGACAGAATGAACTAGACAGTTCAATCCAAGCGGTGTGATTCCTTCCTTTTTCTGACTCCCCAAATCAGAGATGATTGAAGAGGGAAAAAAAGGATTCCTTTTGGAGCACCTGGCTGGCTCAGTCTGTGGAGCCTGTGACTCTTCATCTTGGGATTGTGAGTTCGAGCCCCACATTGGGTGTAGAGATTGATTAAATAAATAAACTTTAAAAAACAATAACAACAACAAAAATAATTCCTTTTGCAAGTCCCATTTGACAATGTGGCTTCACTTTGTGTCCCTTGTCTGTCCTTTCTAATGGGTCTTTATCTGAGAAGTTTATAAAGTAAGGAATACATTATAGGGACATGGCTGAGAAACACAAAATAGATAGTATAGATTTTTTGGAGATTATACTGCAAACCTCACACTCCCATAGCCTTTTTAATAAAAATGCTGGTTTTCAGAGGCACCCAGGTGGCTCAGTTGGTTGAGCATGCAACTCTTGATTTTGGCTCAGGTCATGATCTTGCTGTTCAAGAGATAGAGCCCTGCATCAGACTCTGTGCTGACAGCGCTGAGCCTGTTTGGGATACTCTCCCCCCTCTCTCTGCACTTCCCCCACTCACTCACACGTTCTCTCTCTCTCTCTCTCTCTCTCTCTCTCAAAATAAAAAAAGAAACTTTAAAAACTTTAAAAATTTTAAAAAGCTGGTTTTCAGACTCAATCAATAAGGGCTGCTGAGTTGGGTGGCACAATACTGGGAACCAGCTTTCACTGAGAATTCAGAGAACATGAAAATGGCATCCTTTAAAATTGTGTAATATGCCTGCATTGGATTCAGAAATTCTTCAAAGTCTTTACCAGCCATAGATAATCTGGCTGACTATGGTCTGGACCCTACTTCCACAGCCTGGAATATCCAAAAGCCCTCACACTTTTATAAAATACCTGATCTTGGGGCGCCTGGGTGGCGCAGTCGGTTAAGCGTCCGACTTCAGCCAGGTCACGATCTCGCGGTCCGTGAGTTCGAGCCCCGCGTCGGGCTCTGGGCTGATGGCTCAGAGCCTGGAGCCTGTTTCCGATTCTGTGTCTCCCTCTCTCTCTGCCCCTCGCCCGCTCATGCTCTGTCTCTCTCTGTCCCAAAAATAAATAAACGTTGAAAAAAAAAAAATACCTGATCTTACTGACTGTATTCTACTTACTGACTGTATTCTACTTCTGGATCTTAATTACTATGTCCTCTTGAAATTCCCTGCCCCCCACCTCCTCTCCTTCATCTGAGTCTGCCATCTTCCTTCTGCCCTCTGTGATTTTCTATGACAATTTTACTTAACCCAAGATTTATTGAAGATTTAGGGTTGTCACCAAGGAAGAATTACATCACATACCAGACAGCAAACAAATTAATAAAAATCTCCATTAGATTTTTCTGTTCTCCCCACAAATTCCTCTCTATAAGCCCAAATCTACTAGTTTGAGCCCTTTCCATCCATCTTTTCCTAAATCTTTACCTGTTCTAGTCCTTCACTAGTATCTTCTACATAGACTATACCAGAACCATCCCTCTTGATTATTATTGCTTTGAAATAAGTCTTGAAATTGAGTCACATAAACCTTCCAACTTAGTTCTTCTTTTCAATATTGTTTTGACTATTCTAGAATCTTCGGATTTCTATTTTTGGTTTACCAGTTTCTCCCAAAAAAACAAACTAATGGGAGAAATAACATCTTGAGACTAAGTTTCCAACCCATGAACCTAGTATATATCTCCCCACTTACTTTGATCTTTTAAATTTCTTTCAGCAGCATTTTGTAGTTTTCAATGTTCAGGTCAGACATATATTTTGTTAAATCTAACCCTAAATATTTCATATTTTATGCTGTTATCAATGGTGCTTTTTAAATTTTTAGTTCCAATTATTCATAGCTAACATATAGAAATAGAATTGATTTTTATATGTTAATCTTGAATCCTATAACCTTACTAAATAGGATACAAAATGGTATAGTCACTTTGGAAACAGTCTGGCAGTTTCTTAATAGAGTTAAATATATATTTACCCTATGACCTAGAAGTTTCACTTTTAGGAAGTGGAAACATGTCCTCACAAAGACAGGTATGCAAATATTCATAATAGCCAAAACTGGAAACAACCCAAATGTCCTTCAACAGTTGAGTGGATAAGCAAATTGTAATACATTCATGCCCACAAAAGAACACGACTCAGCAATAAAAAGGAACTAACTATCGATACATGTAGCAACATGGATAAATCTCATGGATAAACTTCAAACTCAGTGAAAGAAGCCAGAAAAAAAGGTGAATCTTAGAAGATTCCATTTTGTTTAAATTCCAGAAACTACACATTTAATAAGTAACGACAGAAAGTAATGACTAGAACAAGGGTTAGGAGGAAGAATGACTGGGAAGTGGCACAAGGGAACATTTTGGAAAGATATAATAAAAGTTCTGTGTTCACAATGGCCATGACTGCACTGTTGTTTACATTAGTCAAAACTCACTAAATTGTGCATCAAAACAAATGCATCTATTGCATGTACATTCTACCTCTTGATTGAGAAAGTAAAATTACTTCAGCGATCTTTTTTTTTTTTTATCTTTATTTTTGAGAGAGAGAAAGAGACAGCATGTGAGCAGGGGAGGAGCAGGGGAGGAGCAGAGAGAGAGAGAGGGAGACACAGAATCGAAGCAGGCTCCAGGCTCCGAGCTGTCAGCACAGAGCCTGACGCGGGGCTCGAACTCACAAACTGTGAGATCATGACCTGAGCTGAAGTCGGATACTCAACCGATGGAGCCACCCAGGCGCCCCCTTAGGTGATATTTTAGAAAGCAAGAAACACTTATGCACCAAGAAACAACTGAATTTCAAGAACAAAGCAAACAGGACAGAAAAGAAGGGACATTTTCTTAAATTTCACTAGATCATTAATCTTTACACACAATGCTATCCAATAGAACTTTCTGCCCTGTCCAATACAGTAGCCACTAGGCATATTTGGCCATTGAGCAATTTAAATGTGGTTGGTACAACTAAGAAGGTAAATTTTACATTTTATTTCATTTTAATTAATTTAATTTTAAATTTAGTCATATGTGGCTTGTGGCACCATAGGACAGAGCAGTGAGGACAGGGAATGTATCTCCTATATCTCTACCTTATTACCTAATCTTGGCCCCAATAGTAGCTATTTAATAAAGAAAAAAGAAAATAAGATCCAAATAACCTAGTGTGTGCCGTAGTTGTGCCACGTAATAGAATCGACAGAACACCTGACTTGGTCCCTTTGGTTCCTCTTCCGTTAAAGCGGGGCTTTTACTCACGACAGACTTCACACTGTCCTTATGAGGCCAGGATGAGAAAATCCAAGTAAGAACACCTAACAAAACCGCAAAGCATTGTGAAAATGGAAGGTACTAGAAATATCATGAGGCTCAAATGAGAAAATGCAAGTCAGCAAACTACTTAACCTTAAACTGCAAAGCATTGTACGAATGGAAGGTACTGGATGCATTAGTAATAGGGTGGCTGCATCTGGCGCCACCATATGATTTCAAACCGAAGTATCAAGAGGGTTGTTCTCAGGCCCTCCTGGAGCCACAGGAAAAGACTCTGCATATACGCCTTGGTTTCATTTTAGCTTTGACATGCTAATACTGAAATCTCGGTGGAGTATAAACCACCTGCGCCTCATAAACCTTTCGATTTGCATACACACGTGTGACCTTTCCTATCCGGGGGCCACTCTACCGGTATTGATCGCTGATTTGCAAGGGAGCACGCTTTGCAACTGCATAGGAAAAGATGAGTGCTGCGGCGGCGGCGGCGGCGGTGGCCTGCCAGGATAAAAGAGGTGGCGTTCACCACCGGCAAATGAAAGGGAGCCCACAGTGAATTGCTGTCCCAGGCGGATCCAGGAACAGAACCTGAAGTCCTCGTTTGCACTTTCCTCGGTTCAAAAGTTGTTCTGCTATCTCCAGTAACTGCTCGCCCCTCCCTCCGCGGCTGTCTTTTGTCTTTGAAAGCCGGAGACCGACAATGGATTATTATCTGTGCGTGCAGGTGTTGTTGAAGAGACCAATTTGTGAACAATGGCCCTTCCCACGTTGTCCAAACATAAAGATTGCTCTGCAGCTGTTATTTGCAGAACCTGTCACCGTTCGCGGCGCTGCCGCTGAGCCCGCCAGCTGTCCCGGAGCGCGCTGCGAGGGGCTCCGCCCACCGCTGACAGCGCCGCCCGCCCCCCCCACCGCCGCCACCCCCTCCCCCCACCCCCGCGCCGCTGCCCACCCGCCCGCGCCACGTGCGCCCCGGGGGCCGGCTCGGCCGCGCAGCCTGCGGCGGTCAGCCCTTCGCCGGGGCCGACCGAGTTTCCAAAGCTCGCTCCTCGGGGTCCTCCTTTCCCACTCCGCATTGGTCGGGTCACGAAAGCAGAATTGAGGGACCTCTAGAGTGGCTTGGCAAGCCTGACGGCACACGAGTTTCAAGAACCAAGTATTCGTGTGGACGTTATTTTATTTTGTTTTTTACAGATTCACCCAGAAGTCAGGTGCAGATCTACCAGCCCTGTAAGATCTAGATGAAATTATCTTGATCCCAGCAATTCTACATTCTAAGGTCGAAAGAGCTCCCCCCCCCCCCCAGAATCGTGCTCATTCCCAGGGGGTCTGGTGTCCTCCAACCTCCTGAATTTGCACACCGTTCTTGCTTGGTTCCCCCACCAACCCTAAAGCAAAATGCAGGCCTTTCACTGGTTCCCAAAATAAATCTACCCGCATGAAGCAGTTCCTGAGAGATTTCACTGGAAAACAACAAGGGGGTTTCCACAAGAAGAAGGGTCACATCTTGACAGACGCTTCAGCCATTCTCTCCACCCCCTTCCAATGGTGACATCCCTTACGTTTCCACCTGGAGAGCTCTAAATTCCTCTCCCCCTGTTATGCACGCAGCCACTTGCCAGTCCCCCTGCCCTTCCTCCAAGCTTCACTACCCAGTTCCTACCCAGGGCCTTCCAAGCGGGCTCCCTCTCCTTCAAGGAAGAAGACTGTTTTCTTCCTGGTACAAAGACCTTCAGTTCCCGCCAGTGTCCTGCTGGCGTCAGCATGTCTGCTGGGCTGCCAGTCTCTCCAAAAGTTCACGGGCCTCCTGCACTCTGTTTTCTCCTGTCAGGACAATTCACATAGTGGGGACGGTGAGCTACCCAAGAAGCAGGATTTCATAATAGCTTTCAGCCCTGAATTTCCAACAATGATCTTAAAATCGTCACCTGCTGATTTTCGCAGGAGGCAGCAGCCACACTTGCCAGGCAATATATACTTAGACTGATATATTCCCACAGACGAAATTCAAACTGTGTAGCATCTTTTAAGCCCATGACAGGTGACCTCAGTCTTCCTCGAACCCATCCATGAATTTGTATGCCTATTTCAAGATTATAGATATGAATATGAGTATGTAGCATTTCTTAGGTTACAGTGCTATTGATACCTTACAGTAAAGAATATTTTGAGTCGGAGCTGAAAATATTTCCTAAATGTATTCGACACCAATTTCTAAGACCTCTGCCATCCTCAAGTATGAAGCCATGAAATAAATTGAATAGTCTCAGACCTCTTTTTAACCCCATTTTATGCTAATGATAATGCACGCTAAAATGAATAGTCATGTCTTTTATGGAGTAACCTTAGGCCTACTTTCCTAACTTGAAGTTAAATAAATAAAAATGTATGTTAAAAGCATGAAATACTCCATAATCCCTTCTCCCTTCACTTTTACCTAAGAAAGGAGACAAAGACCAATCCAAAAACAATTCCTTAAATCCTGGTCTTAGGTAACATCTCCTGGTTCATCTTGGAATATTACTGAATCTAAGGGAAAAAGAAGTTATTTGAAGGAAAGTTCAAATCAGCTTCCCAGAAGGAACACACAGAATTCAAGACATTTCCATTTTGCAGAACTCTTGAGAATTATGTCCACCGCCCCTGAATTCGGTAACACCCAGACGGCCTGTGGATTCACACAGCAGAGGAGACGGGGCTTCCTGAACTCAAGGCAAAACTCATCTGATTCCCGTTGGCCCACTCCTTGGCGGTGTGTGGCTGCTTGAAACAGCAACGAGCCCACGCCTGCCCTCACGTTCTAGGCTGGGTAAGCGGCTGCCGGCCAGGTACTGTCTCCGAGGCAGGGTTATACTGTCACTGCCACCCGGGGAGGAGAGCAGCTCTGAGCATGTAACAACCTCGGTGGAACAAGGCAAACCACTTACCTCAGCAGCACATTAGGCTGGGGAAATACAAACTGGACGCCATGCAAATATTTATCTTCAGGGACCTGTGAGAGGCCTCTGGGGAAAGGAAAATAAATCTCTCCACGTTTACTCATAATGATTTCTAACAGGCCCATCTAAGTAGAAGTCCAGGGGCGCCTCAGTGGCTCATTCGGTTAAGCGTCCAACTTCGGCTCAGGTCATGCTCTCACGGTTCATGGGTTCGAGCCCCGCATTGGGCTCTGGGCTCAGAGCCTGGAGCCTGCTTCAGATTCTGTGTCTCCCTCTGTCTGCCCCTCCACTGCTTGCATTCTGTCTCTGGCATTGTCTCAAAAATAAATAAACATTAAAAAATAATAATAATAAATAAATAAATAGAAGTCCAGGGGCACCAGAGGGGCTCAGCCGGTTAATCATCCGACTCTTGATTTCGGCTCAGGTCATGATCTCATGGTACATGGGTTCGAGCCCCAGGCTGGCCTGATCAGGCTCCATGCTGATGGTTCTGTGCGGAGCCTGCTTGGGATTCTCTGTCTCCTGTCTCCCTCTCTCTGTGCTGCTCCCCCGCTCTCTCTCACTCTCTCAAAAATAAATAAACATTTAAAATAATAATAAATAAATAGCAGTCCAGCATTTCATTAAACAGGCTTATTCAATGGCCACCAAGCTGTGTAAATACATTATAAATAAGGGCACAGATGCTCTTTCCAGGGTGGGTGGAGGTGTAATGCTTGAGTACCTGACCTCCATCTCCCAGACTGATTGATCCCTTCGCTGAGGGCCCAGGAAGCGGGGAGTCTGCTGAAGGATTTTACTTTCTTTTTGAATAGAGTCATTTGTGGAGGGACTTCCATTTGAAGGAGAATATGCTCATTTTTACAGTTTGGGAAAAACAGAAATTTGAAAGAAAGGAAAAAGAACTTTGTGGAGGGTTGAGTATATTTCATGCCCACCCTTGATCTACCCAAGGAAGGTGCTAGGATTAGTAAATCCAGAAACATTCACTGAACGTGATTTTTTTTTTCAACGTTTATTTATTTTTGGGACAGAGAGATACAGAGCATGAACGGGGGAGGGGCAGAGAGAGAGGGAGACACAGCATCGGAAACAGGCTCCAGGCTCTGAGCCATCAGCCCAGAGCCCGACGCGGGGCTCGAACTCACGGACCGCGAGATCGTGACCTGACTGAAGTCGGACGCTTAACCGACTGCGCCACCCAGGCGCCCCTGAACGTGATTTTTAAAAATGAATTTCACAGGGTCTGTTTCCTCGTCTGTGTGGAACAACGAAGCTAACATCGGACTCTGAGTTTGCCTACGAGAAGGAGAAGAGCATGACCTCAGAGCACCCCCCCACAGCAAGGGCCTCAGGTGATGCTGAGAAAGCCCTGGCTTTGGGACAAGGTTCTAGCACGTACGTGCACACGCGCACACACATGCACACATCCACATGCTCGTTCCACACAATGACTTGATACAAAGAAAGCAGGGAGATCGCTCTCCAGGCTAAAGTTTCTCCCATGTTGTTAGTCACCCTTCTTTCCTCCACCCAACTCTTCCTGTCTTCCTGGCAGCGGGGCCAGGCAATGACTCAGGAAGGCATCAGGGGGAGAAGCTAGTTCACCGCCATGGCTTAAAAAAAATACTGAGGCCCTTTTGAGTAAATTAACTCGTGAAACAATAGTCATCTGGGGAGAAAAGAAGGGAGCCAAGCGGGGTGCAGGTGTGTGTTTGGGGCAAGGTAGAAGAGATGGGGCATTTGGACAATAGCGAATGGAAAAGCGATCGCCCCTGTTTTCATGAAGATGGCTCATGTAAACCAGACAGTGACATCCTGATAACCTCTGCCCACGATTCCTTGACCCTTTCTGCTGTGGGGGACTCTTCTGTGCTCAGCAGAGCCCCCTGGCACTGATGAAATTGAGTCCCGTTAGCACCACATATTACCGACCGGAGGAGGATGTCAGCAGCCTCTGGTCCCCTGGTCCATGGAGTATAACAGGAATCTCTAGGAGGAAGGAACAGTTGGGAAATAGCATGAAGCTGAGACCTGAGCCACCAGTGAGAGCTGAGTACCAGGACAGAGCTGGAAGAAGAGCAATGCCAAACCCCAGTGTCCCCAACACTAAAAGAATTCCGCCTGAATATGATGCATCCTCTCTCTATGATATGTAATTTGGCCACCTTGAGAGGTAACAAAGGTCCAGAGGAAACCCAACCTAACAGCATCTGATTGTGTTTAGTGGCAGCCCCAGAAACTGTTTGCTCTTTTTTTTCTTTTGTCTTTGTGCATAAGGCAGAATATCTCTGCCCTCCACCTTCACTCAGCAGGCAACAGCTTGTTCCACACTAACCTCACAATGATCACATCATAGAAAGACCTCAAAGTGTTTGCCACCCTGACCCTGGCCTGTCCCTCCCTGTCACAGCTGGCTGCTCATACCAGCCATGACGTGATTGCACCAGACCAGCTCCAGAAGCGGAGCATTAGGGAGGATAACACCCAGAGGTTCTCAGCTCAATCACATGCTCCCCAGCCCTCATGTCCCAGACCCTAGCACTGCCATCACCATGATGTGCAACAGACTTATTAACCAAATCCCACTGCTTCTGCCTCCTAGTCAAGCCTGAATACAAAGGAATGAGTAAAAAGCTGTTTTCTCCGCAGCACTGTTTTGCCTCCTTGGCAGGTGGAGAGGGTGATATATGGAGTAGCTGGCATGTCCTCCCCCTCCTTGGGAGAGAACTCAATGCACAACACCCCTGTCAGCCAGCCCACCAGCCAGCTGACTCTCTGGGGCAGTGGTGGGTGGAGGGACAAGGCTGGCCCCAGCTGCCAGGTCGAGGACAGTAAGCGCAATGAGACAGAGGGTCGCTGTGCTGGCTCTGCCCCCTCCTGCTGCCCAAATCCCCAAAGGCCCCAGCCTCTTTGGCCCAGGGTCTATGGGCCAGCCCCCAAAACAAGCCTCCCCCATCCTTCTGTGTAATCAGTTGCATTAAAATGTCACTGGAACGTTCTCTGAATGCCCTTTCTAAAAGCCTATCAGTCCCATTAAACCTGCCCTTTCCCCACGTATCCTTTATTGCAACACATACATCAGCACATTCTGATAGGTACCTAATTAGCTACATAATCTTAATTAAGAAGCTTTCTACAAAGTGCTGAAACTTTCAAATGTCTTCTGTGTGTTTTGTGTTCTTACAGAGCCAGTGCTCTAAGAACCTTGGTGGCCCCTCTGCAGGGAGAGCTTGCTCATGCTCGGCATCTCAGGCACTTCTCACCTGACCCAGCAATGGCTCCCAAGTCTTTACACGGGGGCCTGGGCTCCAGTCTGACTGGGGGGACAGGGACTCATCTGAAGCTGGCTCTGCAGAGCAAGCACACTGTGTTTACATACATTTAATGTTGATGTGCAGAGGTTTAGAGCGTGAGCTCATGAAAGCATGGGGAATGCCCAACCCCACCCCACCCCCCACCTCAAAGCAGGACTGATCCATCCAAGTGTAGCCATTGATTATGGTGCCAAGAAACCCCAGAGTCCGTCTAGAAGGACCCTCAGAGGCCAGCCAGCCACTTTCTGCTGTCGAAAAGGAGGCATGCTAAGACATCCCCTTTCCATCGCACAGGGCAAGACTTAAGTGAAAAGATCATTCTGACAATCATGGGCAGCATGGGGTGGATTGAACTACTGTATGGATGTGGCGAGAAGCACTGTCATTAAGTTAGCACTAGCCAAATAACACCCTATCTAAAAGCCTTGACTATACTATCTCATGTAACCCTCCCCACAACTTTGTGAGGTAAAAATATCGCAATCAATCCCAGTTTAGAGACGAGGCAACTGAGCCCAGTTCCCCTGATCCAATAGCTAACAGGCCAGAGTCCCAGGCTTTGAACCCAGGTCTCACTGTAAAGTTTCCCTGTCCCAACAGCCTGCCATGTCTCCCAATTACATTATCCCCACACTGGGTTTCTGATTTTGCTCTAAAACAAGGCATTTTGGTGCCACCCCTCAGCAAGAAGCATGGGAGTCATTTCCCAGGTTAGGAATGGGGGATAAACAGTGCAACTCACTGCACCAATCAATGATATTATGCCAGGCCTGATGTACTGACAACTGGTCAGCCAGTGGGGTTGGTCCTCTAGAAGGAAAGGCTGGCTTGAGAAGGGGATATTTTCTTAGCACTCTTAATCGGGCTCCCTTCTGCTTCCAAACAGCTTTCTGCTACTTAGAGACTTCTTGGGGAGGGAACCACTTGGTGTCACTTTGTCATCACAGGTCACCACAAAAACCACCAGGGAATAAACCCTACCACCTCCGTGGTATATGCTATCTCACTGCAGCTCAGGTCACCAGGCCTCAGTGGAGCTAGGGACGCCAGATTCAGCCAAAAAACAAGGGTTAAATTTGAGTTTCAGATGAACTATTTTTTTTAGTACATGTCTCATGCAATATTTGTGAATACTTATTCTAAACAAAATTATTCTTTTGCTTACCTGGAATTCAAATTTAACCAGGTCCTGGATTTTACCTGACAACAATACATGGGCTCCCAATATAGAACAGTCTTTGCAAAAATAAGCATGCTAATAAAGGTCAGACACTCTCACACAGGTGGTCATTGGAATGTAACCAGGCCTTTAAGGCCCAGAAGATCCTTACTGCACCCACACCAGGACCCCTCCCTTGGGACTTGGTAAGAGTATCTTCCTACCAGGAGGGGCCTGAGCTAAGCAGTTCTGATCCCTAAATACCCCAAGAAAGGTAAATGAATCAGTGTCACATTGATCTCTCTGGTTGTAAATACACAGTTCCCCTCTCCTCACCTCCTGTTGCCGAGGAAGTGCCCATGTAAGCCTCTTCTCTGCTGGAGACAGGGAAACCCCTTCCCTCGCCCACCCACAGCACATTTTTAACGAGGCAACCAAGATCTCCCCAGCTGAAACTCCTCTTTCACAAAGATTTGCTTGAGGGAGCAGATGGGAAGAATGGCAGTTTCGTAGCCAAAAAAAATTACACTGGATGCCAGAGCAAGTTCACACTCGTAAACACCAGCTCTGTCCAGAGTTTTCGTTTTTCAAGTGCAAGCATGTTGCTGAAATCTAGATGCCATTTCAAAACAAGACTCTGAAAACACAAGTAGGTTTCACTGGCAATTCTTCACTGGAATTTTCCCCCTTTTTCTTTGCTCTACAGAGGAACAGCCCAAAGTTTCCACATTGCCTTCTATGGAAAGCCTTTTCCATTCTCCCTGAGAAATTTAGGGCCCAACCTTCCGGGAGAACAGCCTCCCCAGGTTCCTGAAACCAAAATTCTGGATGCCCTCTCCTAGCTGGCCCTGTAAATCATGTGCACCACATCCCCCACAGACGGAGACACCTGGTTTTGCAAGAGCTTAGAGCCAACAGCCTGAACCTGGTTTTCTCTGAACAAGCCAGCTGCCCCCCACCCCCTACCCAGGCTACCCACATCTGTGAAAGGGATTCTCAGAGCTGGGAGCCTGCCCCGTAAGAGGAGCACAATGAGAATATATGGGAGGATGTTTTATTCAAGAAAACATCAATAGTGTCACTTTATATTTGGAAAACTATTGTTTTTGCAATATAAACTATAGAAAGGAAAATGCGTTTAAATAAAAAAAATTTGGGGGCGCCTGGGTGGCGCAGTCGGTTAAGCGTCCGACTTCAGCCAGGTCACGATCTCGCGGTCCGTGAGTTCGAGCCCCTCGTCGGGCTCTGGGCTGATGGCTCGGAGCCTGGAGCCTGTTTCTGATTCTGTGTCTCCCTCTCTCTCTGCCCTCCCCCGTTCATGCTCTGTCTCTCTCTGTCCCAAAAATAAATAAACGTTGAAAAAAAAAATTAAAAAAAAAATTTTTTAAAAAGAAAGGAAAGTGCAAACATTTCTTAAATTTACAGAAATCAATCATTTACATTTGGTAGGAACAATCCTAATATTTCAGAGCTACCGAACACCAGACATCATGCTAAGTACTTGACATACGTTGTTTTGTTTACCCTCCAGCCATTCCATGAGATAGTGCTATTATCATCCCTTTGGCCAAGTAGGGAGACAGAGGCACATCCCATAAGGGGTGGGGCTGCGACTTCAGTGCAAGTGCTCTGACCACAGTCAAACCCTTTACCACTACCCCACACCATGCCCAAGGACATGTAATAAGCACAGGGAGCCGTGCCCAGGTTTCGCCATGGCCTGAGCCACCACTGGCATCCTGTCCCGCCACAGGGACCTGAGACTATACTGAGAATTAGGAAAAACAACTATAAAATCAAAGTGATTACCCTGGCGTTTCCAACAGTCTGATAGGCTGTACACACACAGCAGGGTGTCAGTAGAACAACACCAATAAAAACATGTGCTGATGTAGCTCTTTCTTATTACATCCTTGCCAAGGATGGAACACTTGCAGAAAAGTCCAGGAAAAACCAAGTTTGGCTAAAAATCTTCAGCCACTGAAACAAATCAGTATGTGACAGCATTATATTTGTGCCCTGAAAGAAGTAGGTCCTCGGGACGCCTGGGTGGCTCAGTCCATTAAGCATCCAACTCTTGATTTCGGCTCAGGTCATGATCTCACAGTTCATGGGATCGAGCCACCTTGGGCTCTGCTCTAATAGAGCAGAACCTGCTTGGGAGTCTCTCTCGCCCTCTCTCTCTGCCCTTCCCCCACTTCCATGCGTGCTCTCTCTCTCTCTCAAAATCAATAAATATAAAAAAGAGAGGAAGGACTAGGTACTAAACCCATACTGTTCTGCTGAATTGGGATAACTATACAAAGAACATTTCTTTCTTTCTCTCTACCCTCCACCTTTAAGATAAATCTTAAAATGTCATTAATTCACTAGGTAGGCATTGAGTTCTGCCACAATGAGGCGGCATCCTGGGCATGATGGTAGATCCAAGATGAGGCTGATACCATTCCTGTAATTGAGAACATTACGTTTTATTGGAGAAATCTATGTACTTTTTAAAGACAAATGCATGGGTTTTAACTTTCTACTAGTATGTAATAAATCACCACAGCTGATTTTTCTCACAGTTCTGTAGGTTAGAAGTCCGGGCACAGAGTGTCGGGGTTCTCTGCTCAAATCTCACTGGGCTGAAATCAAGGTGTCGGCCTGGGTTGAGGTCCAGTTGTGGGTCATCTGGGGCCCTGGGGTTCTCTTCTAAGCTTATCCAAGTTGTTGGCAGAATCTGTTTCCTTGCAGTTATGAGACTGAGATCTTCATTTCTTCCATGACTGTCAGCCAGGCTTCTCTCAGCCCCTAAAGTCCTCCTCCATTCCTGGCCATATGGCCCCCACCTTCAAGCCATCAAGAGCACGTAGAATCCTTCTTTTGCTTCAAATGTCTGACCTTCAAATGTCTCCTCTGGAACCAGCCAGACAAAACACTCTGCTTTTAAAGGGCCTACCTGATTAGGTCACGTCCACCAGGATAACCTCCCTTTTCTCACATCACATAACAGAACTATGTATCTCATTATATTCATAGTTTCTGCCCATGTTCAGGGAGATTAGACAAGCGTGTGGATGATTGGGGGTCTTCTTAGAATTCTACCAGCTATAATATGTAAAAATAGTGTTATCTCAACCACTGTTGACAGTGGTCTCCCCTGGGGTCATTGGGGCATGGGGGAGGCAAGGATACCTAACATCATATAGTACTCAAAGTAGAACTGCCCTGGACAAATTACCCATAGGACTCTCACTGAGAAATATTAAACTAACTGAAACAGAAAGAACCTTAACATTTGATAGAATGCCATAGCCCTTCTTTGAGGAACAAAAGGTCCATTAAGGACAATAGCTCCTCTTTCCTACTGGCGGATTCCTCCCGACCTAAGCCAAAGAGAGAAAAGAGATGGAAGGAAGCTAAATGCTCTTAGCCACGGGACAAAAGAAGGAAATACTTATTTTCTTAATGTGATTTCAGATTTAATTATCCACCCCCTTTATCCTCAATTAACATCTGTCATTTGGAAGATGCTTAAATTTAACAGGTCAACCAATGCAGAGACCAGGCCGACTACTATTCTCAATGGTGGCTGTACTAAAGGAAAATGCGATCCTGAGTTTTACCTCTCTGATTTACACACTGTTGTGGGGGACTGGGGGACAGGGACAGTTTATCCTGAGAACAAGGATCCTTCCTGTGGAAGAAAAGAGATTTAAGGAGCAGAGAGCAGGGGAGCAAGGTCCTTCCCACCTGGAGGTTATTGGCTATTTGAGCAAGGTCTTAAATTAAGGATGGGAAGGATTGGACTTTTGAGACAAGGCAGGGAGAAGCTCAGCAATAAAGAGGAGAATCGCACGAAAGGCCAGTGAAATAAGAGCAGGTTACTTCTTTAAGAGGAGGAAGATGGAGCATGTTTGAAGGCCAAGAGTGAGTCAATGGAAGGAAAAAGAAAGAAGACACAGACTAACGGTACAAATTAAGGGACCATGCAAGATCCCAGGAAAGGCAGGATGGGATGGAATATAAGATGCAGTGGAAAAAATTACCTATGGACACTTCTGCTTCTGTGATCTTAGAGAAGAGAGAATGGGTAAAAGCACAGAGATTTTAAGATGGGTAGGAAGAGCTAGGTCGGGTGGCCTCAGTCCTCTACCAGTGAGAGTTAAAAAGAGAAGTATATCTTACACATTTAGAAAGTGCCCAATATTTCTTCTAAATATAGCTATATGTTTATAGCTGCCTGAGGGGGATGGAGGTGGGGGGTGGATGGGGAAATAATGTTAGAAATTAAAAGGAGAAAGAGCATCCATAAACTATGGGAGGGAGCTAACATTTGCCAAGCTATTAGTATTCAAACCGTGGCATTTTATCAAAAAGAAATGCAAATGGAACAGAAGTGATTCTTAAGGGCACGAGAGAGATACCCAAGGTAGCCAATGGTCCAAAGGTTCCCAAAAAAGGGGGCCCCCAGGATACTGGCTCCTCTATCCCCCAAAACTTGCTGTGAGGAAAATGTGTCTTCACAGTTGAAGAGGTGGAAATGGCCCCTGTCATGACCTGATGGGTGGAAAGCAAGTTCTGTTTACCCAAGTTTTTAACTCTTTGTAACAAGCCAGGAGTTCACAGAAACAAAGAAAAGCCATTGGCCCTATGCTTACCAACACACTAGCTAATTAAATTGGGGGGTTATTTTCCATTCACATTTTGAAGGAAAAAATTTTTTTAAAAAAATTTTTTGAGAGAGAGAGAGAGGGAGCTTGAGTGGGTGAGAGGCAGAGGGAGAGGGAGAGAGAGAATCTTAAGGAGGATCCACACCCAGCACAGAGCACCTGACGGGCTCCATCTCACCACCACAAGATCATGACATGAGCCAAAATCAAGAGTCAAATGCTTAACCAACTGAGCCACTCGGGCACCCGAAATTTTACAATTTTTAGAGAAAAGTTAGCTATTTAGTCTCTTGTAAAAGGAACAATTTTGTAATGTCCCAAGGCTATCTGAATTGGATAAGGGGACTGGAGGAAATTCTGCATAATTAAATCTGTTTTTCCCAAGTGAGCAGCTATAGCAGAAGGAGGGTAAATGTTTCACCCATGGCTGGTCCATAATGATATCCAGTCTCCATTTTTGCAAAGAGAACATACAATCTTACCATCCCTCACACAACCTTGGCCTCGAATCTTCAGATCCAACTGACCAAACTAGATCTTACTGTAGTTGGGGAATGGAGCTTTGGTTCTTACAGTTTTTTTAATATATTGAAGACACTCTGATGTACCTGATTTGGGTCGGTCATGTGCCATTACTCAGTGGGAATTGATGAATAAAGATGACATTTGTGTGAACGAACTGGAAAATTTCTGATGCACCAAGTTTAAGAAAAGAGTAATACATGTGCAATGGCGTCACACTTCAAATATTATAAGTGACCAGTAGAGTTTGATGTGCTGTGTGCATTTCAAATAAGTTTTGTTGTATTAGTCAAACCATATGAAAAGAGTGATATGCAATTTAATGTTTATTTTTTTGGGAGAGAGAGAGAGAGAGAGCACATGAGCATGGGAGGTTGGGACAGAGAGAGAGGGAGAGAGAGAGAATCCCAAGCAGGCTCCACTCCGCATCGTTAGTGTGGAGCCTGACACAGGGTTCAAACTCAGGGACATGAGATCATGACCTGAGCAGATATCAAGAGTCAGACTTTAACAGACTGAGCCACTCAGGCACCCCAATGTGCAATTTAAAACAGGACCGAGGTTGGGGCACCTGGGTGGCTCAGAAGGCTAAGCGTCCTACTCTTGATGTCAGCTCAGGTCATGATCTCATGGTTTGTAGATGGAGCCCCACATCAGGTTCCGCACTGATAGCATGAAGCCTGCTTGGGATTCTCTCTTGCCCTCTTTTTCTGCCCTTCTCTCGCTCACCCACACTCTGTCAAAATAAAGTTTAAAAAAATGACTAAAGTGGTAAGTTAAAAAAAGAAAACAGGACCCAAGGTTTAGCATGACACAATCAAACAGCAATTTACAAAAGGGGGGCTAGGGGCGCCTGGGTGGCTCAGTCGGTTAAGCCGCCGACTTCGGCTCAGGTCACGATCTTGCGGTCCGGGAGTTCGAGCCCCGCGTCAGGCTCTGGGCTGATGGCTCAGAGCCTGGAGCCTGTTTCAGATTCTGTGTCTCCCTCTCTCTGACCCTCCCCCGTTCATGCTCTGTCTCTCTCTGTCTCAAAAATAAATAAACGTTAAAAAAAAATTTAAAAAAAAAAAAAAAAGAAAAGGGGGGCTGGAAGAAACATTGTTTGGATTCCATTTCTAAAGTTACCTAAGCAGAATCCAGGCCAGCGTTTCTCAAAATCCTACTAAAGATGAAATCACAGGGAAGGACTGGCTGGCAGGCCTCTAACATACCCTAGAGAAACGTATTATGATTCAGAAATATTAAAGACATGGACTACTCAGCAGGAATACCACAGCTCTCCTGTAGATTAGAAAACCGAATATGTTCAGGGCTATTAAGGAGAGCCCAGAGCAAAATAAAAGAGTAAATCCTGGGACTGTTGGGCTTACAGATATCCTCCTCCTTCCAAACAAAAGGCAGATGGAGAAAGAAAATTACGTTTTTCATTTGTGCTTCAGCCCTAGAGCGAAAATTGATACTGATGTGGTTGGCTTGGTCCCTGCCTTCCCATGTTGGATTAGGTGGCTATGGAAAGTGGAGGAGTGGCAGTGTGTGGCTCAGACAGAGACCAAGTGGGGGGCAAAGGATGAGAGTGTCTAAGAGCAGGAACCGGGGGACCAATCATCCTGTTTGCCCAAGACTGGGAGGTTTCTTGGGACTCGAGATTTTCGTTGCTAAAACCAGGAGAGTCCCAGGTAAACTGGGAAGATTGGTCACCCTAGGAGGCACAGAGGAAGCCACAGGAGTGGCTCTTGAGGGTAACTGAGCAGCCCAAGGCTTCACTACCTCAAGCTGTCTGGAGAACAAGGGGCACCTGGGTGACTCAGTCAGTTAAGCGTCCGACTTTGGCTCAGGTCATGATCTCATGGTCCATGAGTTTGAGCCCACATCAGGCTCTGTGCTGACAGCTCAGAGACTGGAGCCTGCTTCGGATTCTGTGTGTGTGTCTCTCTCTATCCCTCCACTGCCCACACTCTGTCTCTCTCTCTCTCTCTCTGTCTCTCCTCTGTCTCTCTCAAAAATAAACATTTTTTAAAAAATTTTAAAAAAAGCTGTCTGAAGAACAGGACCGTTGTACCTGGCTTGGTCCCACAGGCATCTATTTGGTAGTTTGGCTCCCAGGTACCATGAAAGAACACAACTCATACAAACACACAGACATGAACAAATGTATACCTTTGCTATAAATATATTTACATTCTAGAACATAAAAGGGTAAGTTATAGGGTTTATACAGGTAGGGGAAATCTCCTACTCAGAGAAAACCACTTTTAATACCTAGGTGAACTTCCTGCTTTACCCATGGTCCTCAACCTTGGCGACATATTAGAATAACCTGGGAAGCATTTCAAAAATAGTAAAGCCTGGGACAAATCCCCAGAGATTCTGATTTCAGTGATCTGGAGAGGTCAAATTTTGTAGTTCTGATCTGACTTCATTGATCTGGCATCAGTATTTTTTAGAGGTTCCCCAAAAGATTCTTAGACTCAAGGAAAGTTGGGGACCACTGCTTTAAGCCCTTTTCAATGTGTCACACATAGACACATACACACAACCACACACACACACACACACACACACACACGTATTTATATCATTTTTCACTCAACAGTATATTGAATGGCTTTCCATATTAATAATCAGTTTTGCAACACTGTAGATGGTGGTATGGTATTCCAATGTATTAATTTATTTAACAAATACCTATTGTTGGACAATTTTATTATTTCCAAATTTTGCTCTCTCATCTACACTGGGAATAATTAAAGTTCTGGACTCTGAATTGAACTGCTTTGGTTTGAGTCCCAAATACTGCCCTCTTAGCTGCAAGTGGCCTCAGACAAGTCATTTAACCTTTTTGAGACTCACATTCCCTTTCTATTATAGTGGCACTTACCTTTTAAATGAGATAATATATATAAAGCACTAACCATGAGCTTTAAAAGCATTAGTGATTGTATAACTATTAATCTTTGCACACTTCTCAATTTATTTTCTTTTTTTAATTTTTTAATGTTAATTTATTTTTGAGGGAGAGAGAGAATGCTAGCAGGGGAGGAACAGAGACGAGAGGGAGACAGAGAAAATCCCAAGCAGGCTCTGACACCAGGCTTGAACTCATGAACGATGAGATTCATGACCTGAGCCAAAGTCAGACGCTCAACAGACTGAGCCACCCAGGCACCCCCCCCCTAAATTATTTTCTTAGGATAAATACCCAGAAGTTCAATTTTGAGTCTAACAGTATGCACATTTTTGAGGCTTGTGATATAATTACAAAACCACTCACCCACAAAAGTGTAAATTGAGAATATCATGCAATTACTAAAGTGTTGATGCTAAGAGTAAAGTGACTTCACCCATTTTCTCAACCCCGTACTCATGTTGCCCCAATTTTATGTCTTAAGTTCATTATGCTTTTAATGCATTTTACTTTTGATGCATGAACATGACAGAATGATCTGTAAAATTTGAAAATTAAGCATAACATTCCTCCTAAGAACTATGTTTGAAAAAAATAATAATATCTGTAATTTATCTCCTGACTATGTGGCAAAAAAGTGAGGTAGTTCAAACAAAACAAAAATGCAGGCACCTGGGTGGCTCAGTCGGTTGAGTGTCCAACTATTGATTTCGGCACAGGTCATGATCCCAGGGTCTTGGGATCTAGCCCCACATTAGGTTCGGTACTGAGCATGGAGCCTGCTTGGGATTCTCTCTCTCTCTCTCTCTCTCTCTCTCTCTCTCTCTCTCTCTGTCACTCTCTCTCCCTCTGCCCCTCTCCCCCACTCAACCTCTCACTCTCTCAGAAAGAAAGAAAAAGAAAGAAAGAAAGAAAGAAAGAAAGAAAGAAAGAAAGAAAGAAAGAAAGAGAAAGACAGAAAGAAAGAGAAAGAAAGAAAAAAGAAAGACACCAGACAGCTAAAATAAAAATTTAGAGAAGAAAAAAACCTCAATATTTGAACAAGAGAGTATTAGCTATGAGTGGGAGGATATGCGATGGTCATTAATTTCAGCTCTGAGCTTCCTAGAACAAAAGTAAAAATTTTCCCATTCCAAAATAAAAGGGAAAAATAGAAGTTTATCTAGAAATAAATGTCTTCCTGTTACTAAGTTCTAAGAAGAATTACCATGCATTTCCTTATGCCAAAGCCACCAAATAACATAGCAAACAATATAGTTTGTCCTAAACTTGCTGAAGATGTAAAATTTTTTACATGACCACTTCTCCTACAGACCCTTAAGAAAAGACAAGGGCATAAGATCTGGTTGTACTTCAGTGAAGACGTATCTTTTAGTTCTAAAATATATCACATATGTGTTTTGGGTGATCCCAAGTTTGGTGTTTCTCAAGTAAGTTCAATCATGGTGGTCATTAGTGCTATTTAACAAATATTTCTTATTTTCCCCACTTTCAAATACAGAAAGTTTGTACTTTTCTTTCTCCTTAAATTAGGTAAAACACTGTAACATTCTTTAGCCTATGAAATGTGAACTTTTTTTTTTAATATAATTTATTGTCAATTTATTGTCAAGTTAGAAAACATACAGTATATATACAGTGTGCTCTAGGTTTCAGGGATAGATTCCCATGATTCATCCCTTACATACAACACCCAGTGCTCATCCCAACAAGTGCCCTCCTCAATGTTCATCACCCATTTTCCCCTCTCCCCCACCCCCCATCAACCCTCAGTTTGTTCTCTGTATTTAAGAGTCTCTTATGGTTTGCCTCCCTCCCTCCCTCTCTATTTGAAACTATTTGTCCCTTTCCCTTCCCCCATGGTCTTCCGTTAAGTTTCTCAAGTTCCACATATGAGTGAAAACATATGGTATCTGTCTTTCTCTGACTGATTTATTTCACTGGAACCCTCCAGTTCCATCCACCTTGTTGCAAATCGCAGGATTTCATTCTTCTCCTTGCCAAGTAGTATTCCATTGTATATAGAAACCACCTCTTCTTTATCCATTCATCAGTTCAATAATACATGGAGCTCCCACTTGGAAGCTTCAAATACCAGAGCACATTTCACCACAATATCATACTGCTGTGGTTATTAAAGGTGCTCAACAAATATTCTTAGATGTGACCCCAAAAGCACACACAACCAAAGGGAAAAAAACTGATAAATTAGACTTCCTAAAAATTAAGACCTTTTAGGGGCGCCTGGGTGGATCAGTCGGGTAAGTGTCCAACTTCAGCTCAGGTCATGATCTCATGGTTTGTGGGTTTGAGCCCCATGTTGGACTCTGTGCTGACAGCTCAGAGCCTGGAGCCTGCTTCAATTCTTTGTCTCCCTCTCCCTCTCTCTCTCTCTCTCTCTCTCTCTCTCTCTCTGCCCCTCCCCCGCTCACACCCTGTCTCTCAAAAATGAATAAATGTTAAAAAAAAATTTTTAATTAAAACCTTTTGTGCATCAAAGAACAGTACCCAGAAAGTGGTAAAACAACCCATGGAATGGGAGGGAATGTTTGATCACATATCTGATAACAGTCTAGTATCCAGAATATATAAAGAACTCTTATAGCTCAACAATAAAAAGACAACCCAATTAAAAAATAGAGGATTTGGGAGCACCTGAGTGGCTCAGTTGGTTAAGCATCTGACTCTTGATTTTGGCTCAGATCATGATCTCACAGTTCATGGTACTGAGCCCCGCACTGGGTTCCGTGCTGATAACGTCAAGCCTGCTTGGGATCCTCTCTCTCTCTGCCTCTCTCTTTCTCTCTCTCTCTCTCTCTCTCGCTCGCTCGCTCGCTCGCTCAATAAATAAATTTAAAAAAACATTTTTAAAAAAAAGAAAAAATAGGGGATTTAAACAGACATTTCTCCAAAGGAGATGTACAAATGGCCAATAAACACATGAAAGGATCTTCAACATCATTAGTCATTGCAGATCAAAACTTCTTCCTACGAAGTAGAATGGCTATAATCAAAAAAAGATAAATAATAACAAACATTGAGGAGGTTGTGGAGAAATTGGAATCTTTGTGCTCTGCTGGTAAGAATGTAAAATAGTGCAGCCACTATGGCAGACGATTTAGCAGTTCCTCAAAAAAGTTAAACATAGAGTTATCTTATAACTCAGCAATTTCACTCCTAGATACACAACCAAGAGAATTAAAAACCTATATTGACACAAAACTTATACGTGAATGTTTATGGCAACATTATTCACAATAGCCCAAAGGTGAAAACAACCCAAATGGCCATCACATGAGGAATGGATAAACAAAATGGGATATATCCATGCTGTGGAACATGATTCAGCAATAAAAAGGAATGGAGTTTTGCTACATATTACAACATGGATGAACTTTGAAAACATTATGCTGAATGAAAGAAGGCAGATATATGAGGCCACATATAGTATGATTCCATTTACATGAAATGTCCAAAATAGGTGAATTCATAGAGAAGAAACAGAAAGATTAGTGGTTGCCAGGTGTGGTACATGGGGAAATTGGAAAGTGACTGCCAACAGGCACAGCATTTCTTCATGAGGTGATGAAATATTCTGGAATTAGGTGATGAATTAGGTAACAGGTTTGCACAACTACGTGAGTATACTAAAAAAACAAAAAACATTGTATTGTACTCTTTTAAGTGGTAAATTGTGATGGTGTGTAAATTATATCTCAATAAAAAAATTTTTTTAAGAATGCTAACGGGGGCACCTGGGTGGCTCAGTCAGTTAAGCATCCGACTCTTAGTTTCTGCTCAGGTCATAACAGTTCATGGGTTTGAGCCCTGCATTGGGCTCTGTGCTGACGGTCAGGAGCCTGCTTGGGATTCTCTCTGCCTCTCTGCCTCCCTCTCTCTGCCCTCCTTCCCCCACCCCACCCCTCAAATAAATAAATAAACTTTTAAAATTTTTAGAAAAAAAAGAATACTAAGGTCAGGGATGCCTGGGTGGCTCAGTCAGTTAAGTGACTGACTCTCTATTTTGGTTCAGATCATGGTCTCACGGTTCATGAGTTTGAGCCCTGCATCAGGCTCTGCACTAACAAAGCCTGCTTGGGATTCTCTCTCCCTCTCTCTCTCTGCCCCTCCCCAACTCACATATTCTCTCTCTCTCTCTCTCTCTCTCAAAATAAATAAACTTTTTTTTAGAAAAGAATGCTAAGGTCAGAACGAAGCCTCAGTTAACCTGGGTCCCGACCTGACCTCAAATTAACAAAACTACCTCACCTTCTTTTGAGTTATATCACTGAGGTGTTTTGTTTTGCTTTGTTTTGTTTTTATTGTTGCAGAAGTTTGCCTATCCTTACTGATACAAAAACACAAATTCCTTATAAAGGTAATAAATTTATAGAGACCCAAAGTTAATATAAATTATTTTCATTATTATGTTACTTAGATATATGCAAATGTTAAGTTTCAGCTTCAACTAACTGTATCTATATCCAGCTTACAAATTAACACAAACCTATAAAACCAATGAAATTCAAGGTACCAACATCAAATTAATGTGGGACATGATGCCATTTGCTGAAACTGAATCACCCTTGAATAGACATTGACTGCTAATGCACAGGGCCCTCATGTGTGACGTGCACAAGGTGTCATACTACGTAACACCTCAATTCTCCATCACTTTTCTAGGTGCAAACCCCCACAGCAATCCATCAGGCTTTGCTTAGCACAAATGTTTCTCATTCACCTGTAGCAAAGGAATTCTACTCTGTACCAACACAGAAACTTATGCAGACACGCATTATGAACAAAGAAACAGTATGGCAGTATTTGTTTTTAAACTGATCATTTAGGTTACTTAGAATATATTCATATTAGCTTTTTTTTTTGGACTTTTGTCAAAACAAAACATTTCATTTTTTTATTCTTTTAGAAAAACCTCATGTTCCCAAGAACATGTTTGCAGACCCATAGAGGCTCCAAGGCTCTCCATTTGAGAAACACTGCTATAATATAGACCACTGTTTTTCAAATTTGAGTATGCATCGGAATCACCTGGAAGGGCTTGCTGAAACACCAATTTCTGGGCCCCACATTCAGAGTTTCCAACTGGGTAGGTCTGGGGTAGGGCCCAAGAATTTACATTTCTAACAGTTCCCTAAGCAATACCCATGCTGGTGCTGGGGGGGGGGGGCACTCTTTGAAGACCACCGCCCTCTACCTTTCAAATATTAGGTGGCATCCTGATAGTATTCAATTCAAGACAGATGTCTTTGGAGGGAGCCAGACAGCAATCAACTCAAGAATACACTCTCCTCTCATGTGGGGAGATCAGCATTCTGTAGGGCTGAGTGGAGGGAGAACCATCAGCTTTGATCAGACAATTAGGCTGAAATGAAAACTGTGATTTATTAATGTTCAACTTGACTAAGCCACGGGGTGCCCAGACATTTAGTCGAGCATCATTCTGGGTGTGTCTCTGAGGGTATTTCTGGATGAGATTAACATTTGAAGCAGTGGACTGATTTAAGCAGGTTGGCCTTCTTAATACAGGTGGGTCTCCTCTAATCAGTTGAAGTCCTGAACACAACAAAAAGGCCAAACCTCCCCCAAGCCAGGAGGAACTCCCGTCCTCCTACCTTGAGATGGGACATCAGCTTTTCTCGCCTTTGGACTCAAACTAAAACAACCACTCGTTCTGATCTCGAGCCCGCTGAAAGTCCAATTGGAACTACACCATTGCTCTCCTGGGTCTCTAGCTTGCCGACTGTCATAAACACATGAGCCAATTCCTTTAGATAAATCTCTTTCTCTATCCATGTACATCCTATTGGTTTGGATTCTCTGGAGAATACTGACTAATATAAAAACTAATGAGGCTTTCTTGGATTTCTACACAGACCAAGCCCAGAGGTAGAATGGGGAAATTTTCATTAATAAACCTCCGTGATCCATCCACCTCCAGTCAAAGGTTTCTATAGCAACCTGAGTTCCAAAGCAAGGCTTAGGCCACATTTTTACAAACTACAGCTCGATGAGTGGAAATAAGTAACCCCTTGTGATCAACCAAGAAAACGAGGAATTAGAATAAAAGACTAGCATCAGTGCCTGAGTTGAATTAATTCGCCAAGATTTAGGACGGCAGAACACAGGGCACACACGCCTACTCTACCACAGAGATCACCTAATTGCTTGAGGTCAAAGCAACATTTGCACACCATCACCGCTGCTTCATACATGAAAACGTTTCTTTTCTTCCTTTTTCTTAATTCGTTCAAACTCATTCTGAGAGGCCATATAGTATTGTGTTAAGAGCGTGAAGTCCGCAGGCCTACATTCTGAATGTCAATTTCATCATTTTCTAGTTGTGATGACCTTGAACAAGTTACCTAACCTATACAGGCTTGAGTTTACTCATCGGTTCACTTTGGATAAGAAGTCTAACCTGTATACTCAGGATCTAACCAAGGAAACGAACTACTTTTGAGTATTTCCAGTGGAGAGAGTGCAATGCAGAGAATTCTCTCCAAAGATGAAGGAGGAGCTGAGGGAGAGGAAACCATTACCTACCCTGGGGTGGAAGACAAGAGGGATGAAACAATGGAAGTCCAAGGTCGCCTGTGGAAGCTGGGTCTGTGAGGACTTGTCTGGCAGCTGAGGCCAGAGCAGCCACCTGAGGCAGAGACAGGGGTGCAGAGGGGGATTCTCTGGGATCCTCCTTCCCCTCACCTTTCAGTCCTACCAATGCCGTGCACTGGACACATCATCCACGTGCAGCCCGGGACACGTGCCCTATGAATTCCTCTCCTGTGCCTTACAGCAGGGCTACATCTGGAGCCAATGGGTCCATGGCCAGCACAAGCCTGCAAGGATCAAGTGACAACACATGTGAAGTCCCTGGTCTGCAGTAGATGGCAGGGTCCCTTAAGTTGTGTATTTTAAATTGGGGCTCCTGTGCCTCACCAGCTTCTTCCTCGCCCCCTTCAACAAATTTTCCACCCTTCACGGTTTCTTTTTGTCCTCCTACTCGCTCATCACCCGGCTCTTCCCTCCCACTTCCTCGCCCACACTCACCAGCAGACAGCAAGTTGGCCGGCCTCCCAAGGAGACTACAGACGCAACGAAATCCGAAGGATGGTGGTTTCGCGGTTTAGCCGCCAGGTCCAGTGATGTCCTCCTCCTCTCAGAGCCTGAATCCCCCGCCTCCACACGCCAGGTCGCAAAGGCACAAACAGGGCGACAGGACACACTGGCCCTTTTACACTGAACTTCTCCCCTCTACCCAGACCCATCACCTGCTGCCACATTAGACTGTGCAATTCACCAGCCACCTCCCTCAGACACTCTGGTGCAGCCTACTCATCTGAAGAAGGCGCAGATTGACCCCTACCATCCTATGACATTATGATTTGCATTTGTGTAAGGCCAGATTCTGGCATGTTCCCTGCCTGCCTGTGTTAGCCGGAGGTAAAAGTCTCAAAATTCCTTTTTTTAAATATCACTTATTGTCAAGTTAGCTCACATACAGTGTATACAGTGTGCTCTTGGATTCGGGAGTAGATTCCCAAAAGTCTCAAAATTCTTGAGACCTGGTTCAGAGCAGTTCTCTGTTTACCAGAAAAGCATTTAAGAACAAGACCCCAAGGCTTATCCTAAGGGAAGCACAGAATGTAATATTCTCAAATCCAAACCTTCTTATAAATAAATTATTTGTAGGTTCAAAGAATTCAGGATTGTAAAGGGAAAATTAGGGTAAGGAAAGTTATCCCACCGCATAAGGTCTCTATGAACTTTTGTGTCTATGTGTATCTCGACCATTCTTAAACCCCTATACAGGGACGCCTGGGTGGCTCAGTCAGTTAACCATCCGACTCTTGATTTTAGCTCAGGTCATGGTCTCCAGGGTTCGTGAGATCAAGCATCAAGCCCTGCAGCAGGCTCTGTGCTGACAGCATATCTACAATCTTCCTAATGCCTCTTGTATTCAACACTCATTGTCCTGGGGAGACTTTTATTATTAAGGGAAGGTAATTTTGAGAAGAATACAAGGGAGATGAGAATGTTGCTCGTATTGTCCTGTCAGAATGAACAAATTCCCCTCTACCAAACTGTCACTTTATGTTGGGGAGAAAGGAAGGCCATATGCCTTTTCTAAGCATGGCACACTTACGTCACTAAATGCTTTTTTCCCATAATTGGGTGAAAGTGCACAAGCGCCCTTCTGTACCCACCAAGAAATAGCAGGTCCCGACATGGGAATGGAGCCATATTTCCTCGCTCTCTTTTCAACCTAGTAAAAGCTCTTCATCCTTTCCAAGCAGGGGGGAGTTTTGACGAAGAATTCTCCAGGGTGACAAAAGGCTCTTTCTCTTCACTCTTTTGTTGTGCTGCTAGGTGTGAGGCCCTTTTGCCCTGAGAACAATACACTGCAGAGTTACTTTATGCTGCGGCTTTCCACGGTGCCTTCTCCGACCCCTCCAATAACAGGCCGCCATTTGAGCGTCAGAGAACCTGTAGCTGCAGTGAATCTAAGTTTAATGTAAGTCAGACCTGGAAGTGCTATTACTCCAACTCTTAGCTGGACTGCTCTCAGAGGTTTAATTTAAAGAAAGTAATGTGGCACTCCAGTTAGAAGGCCAGTGAGCAGGAAATGGACTCCCACATCAACAGAATGCCAACTACCCTGGCAGGCTCACAACCCAAAAAGCTAATTTGGAAAATTTAGGAAGTCACAGAAGATGAATAAATAAGAGAAGAACCAACCAATTTCCTTTTTTTCCTTTTTATAAAGACGATGATTGTAGGCTGTAATCTTCTTCTCATCGCTAATGAAATGGAGGAGAAGGGGAGTTTAAAATACGTGGTGGTGTTAAATAGCCCATAACTAAATGCATGGGCAACATCAGAACTATACATCTCAAGTGGAAATACAATGAGGGTCTAGAAATTTGATGTAGGGTTTTTTGTTTGTTTGTTTGTTTGAAATACCCCTGCCGAAAAAAGAAAAAGAAAAAAGAAAAAAAAAAAAAAACACTCTAAAAAAATCTCCTTTAGCACTATACCAGAAATATACGATATATTTTTAAGCATTGCTCCCAGTTATATAAAATAGCTATAACTCTCTATAGCCTCAAGTGAAATGAAGATTTGCTGGTTCGCTTGATAATTAGATCATTCTAGACAGTCAATCTAGGCAAATCATGTCCCAGAGCTAATGTTTTCTCCTTGTAATTATCGTATGTCTGTCTACAACCATCAAATTAACCAAATAATTGCCGAGCCTCCAATATAATGCGCAGACAAGCTACAGAGCATCTGCTGGGGCTTCTTCTCCTTTTGCTCCTTCTCCTTCCTCCATACATTACTATTTACTCTTCTGTCCTTTTTCCCTTCAAAAGTTACTGGGACTAATAGAAGATAGGCTGCACGGGCCTACCATTTACAGAAGGATTTATTTGCAATGTTGCCAATCCAACTTCTGTGTTAACTGATATTCACCCCTGATGGCTACAAGTGTTCCACCCAAAATGCTCACTTTGAAACAATACACCGAACACACAAAGGTTGACCCGCACAGATCTAGTGCTTCCGTTTTCAGTGGGCTGGCTCATATTGTGTGCGTCTCATCCCACAGCGCTGTGAGGTGGTGGTTATCTTACATGCATGAAAACTGCCTCTTCAAGTGACTTTCCCAAGGTCAAAGGGCTAATAAAGTCAAAGATGCCCTAGGACTCAGGTCTCCTGCTCCTGAATGCTGAGACTGGGCTGGAGTGTATTTGTAGGAGTCAAATACCAAGGAAGGTATAATTTTGATTCCCTTAACCTGAGGGTAGAATACAGAGGTGTCTGAGCTTGGCTTCTGCACCTGTGGGGTTTACATCTTTAAAATAGAGCTTTCTAACCATGGCATCGACACCCTCCACCCTTGCCTTCACAATGCCAGTAAGAGTGAGAAAACAAAGTTCTCCAGCCCTCTAGGTATGACTAAAAAGATGGCAATGGAAGAACTTCTCAGAGCCCCTTTGACAATGTGTATTCTAGGTTAGTAATTCCAACATTTTTGGACATGAGATTTGTTTTACTTCAGAAGACCCACATCCACACCCACTTTGTTATGATGTTCCAGAATTGAGAAAATTTCCAAACGCCTCCTTCAAAATCCCTGGAGACAGGAGTCCAGTAAGTTAAAGAGGAAGTTTAGGTTTAATGAGACCAAGGTCTCATTGGGTACCATCTTGGCTGGTTTTCACAGACTGGGAATTGTTCCAGAGCTACAAGTTCAAAACCTCAAAAGTCAGCTTAACCATAGGTAATTAGGCTCCAGGGAAACTGTTCATTCTATCCAAACTCTGTCAACACTGATTTTTAATTAAGGGCTAATTTACTGAATTAAACTGAGTAAAACCTTTCCTATGACTCGGCAGTTGCATGTTCCACCCAGGACCGTCCCCCTCCATAAAGAGGTTTTTTTAGTGAGAGTGGCATTGTTGAAAAAAGGTAGATGTTTGAGAATGTTATGACAAGCATTATATATGAAATTAAGGGTGGGGTAATACTTTAATGCATGGAGCAAACAGAAAGAAAGTAGTTCTGAAGCATAAGAGTAGTTGACAGTTCAAGGAGAGAAATTTCTCAAAATGCATGCAACAAGGTCCAGGAGAGAGAAATGCTTTTATCTAGAGCAAAAGAAATGGGATACTTTAAGGCAACCTGAAGGCCATCCATGCCAGGCATCTTTAGATGTAGAAATAAGGAAGGCAGTCGAGAGGCATTGCCCCTGATCTCATACTGAAGAGGGGGATGACAAGGGTCCGTACTTATCCAGTATTCCTTTGTATCATTTAGAATGCATTTCATGATAAGAAACAGAAAAATAAACTCAAACTGGCTAAAAACAATAAAACCGATTTATTGGTTCCTATACCTAGAAGTCAGAGTTGGATTTGATTTAGTGACTTAAGTACATTTTCGAGGCCACACGTTCTATCCTTCTTTCTGCTCTGATAGCGTGAAGGAGCCCAGCTGGGGCTGTCAACCAGAGTGCAAACACATGACCCTTCCACGTGCCTTGGATTTCTCCCGTGGTGGCTGAGTTTCAAGAGGGAGCATCCCAAGATTGGGTATTCAAAGGGATCCATGAGGCAGCTGCAAGGCTTCTTGTGACCTAGCCTTAGAAGTCTCAAAATGTCATTTCTGCCTCCATTCTGTCGGTCATGTAAGTCACAAAGGCCAACCCAGATTTGAGGGGAAGGGAAATAGTCTCCACTTCCTGAAGGAATGAATAATATACATGTACAGGAAGGGAAGAAACCTTGGAGACTATCTACCACAACATGAAGTGACTGAGTACCATAGAGATAGCCTCTTATTCAGAAACCTCCAATTAGCTGCCACTGCCAGTGTGCTGAAGATGAAACTCCCGGCCTTTGAGACCCTCTCCTTGACGCAATTTAGTTTTCCAGGATCATCTTCCACTATTCTCACCCATTCATTATTGCCTAAATCAACCCTGTGTTTTTCCACCTTTACGCTTTTGCTAATGACATTCCCTTTTCTGCAAAGGCCCTTCTTTCCAACCAAATCTTGTCTCATTAAGGCCCAGCTCAAACCCCTCCTGCCCCTGACCTGACTACCCCAGGCTCAGAGGATTTCAAACCTCCCTGAACTCGCCCCACACCTGACCAGGCCTTTCCTGTGGAGCAGTTCATGGGATGATATACCATCTGACAGCAGGGCACTAGGAGAGAGAACGGAAAAGGAAGAACGGGATTTTGCTTGTTACTTTCTTGGCTTAATTTTTTGCAACTTTTATACTTTTCACATTAATTTTCACAAATTAAACTTTTAATTTTTCACAGTTTTTATAATATAAAAAAATTTTTTTCAGCAAAGGCTAATAGGAATTTCATTAGAAAGATTGATAAGCAGGGAGCCTGGGTGGCTCAGTTGGTTAAGTGTCTGACTCTTGATTTCAGCTCAAGTCATGATCTCAAAATTTGTGAGTTTGAGTCCCACATCAGGCTCTGTGCTGGACAGCGTGGAGCCTACTTGGGATTCTTTCTCTCTTCCTCTCTTTCTCTCTGCCCCTCCCCCACTTGTGTTTTCTGTCTCTTTCTCTCTCTCTTTCAAAAATAAATAAATCAGGGACGCCCGGGTGGCTCAGTCAGTTAAGCGTCCGGCTTCGGCTCAGGTCATGATCTTGCAGTTCGTGGGTTTGAGCCCCGCATCGGGCTCTGTGCTGACAGCTCAGAGCCTAGAGCCTGCTTCAGATTCTGTGTCTCCTCTCTGTGTTCCTCCCCTGCTCACGCTCTGCCTCTCTCTCTCAAAAATAAATAAAGATATAAATAAATAAGTCAATCAATCAACATTTTTTTTCAAAAAGGAAGATTGATAAGGGCTAGAATAACCTCCAAAGTTCCATTAAAAAAATTTTTTTTTTATTCTGGCAATACTAAAACAACAACAACAACAACAACAACAACAACAAAAACCTGTCTAAATGATATGAACCCGTGGCTGAATCCTCTATTAATGTTCCACTACTCAGCAATGTATGCGTTCCCCCAGTTTATCATTTTCATATGCCAGTTGTTTCCCTGAGACTTTTCAGCAAGTGTGAGGAATGGAATTGGGAGGGTTGGCAAGTTCGAGTGCTGTGCCAGGTACACCCTGCAAACCTGCACAAAGCATATGACGTTTGAGCCATCAAGTCAAAAGTCATCCTTTGCCCTGACCCCAGGCTCACCGACTTTCATGAGCATGGAAAGAGGGGCCAGATATGAATCACACCAAGGCCACTTCCCTCTTTAGGCTATTTCGCAATATATATAGCCTTGCAAATTGCCATCCCAGACTTGCTCTTTCCCTGACTGTTTTTTTCACAAACTAAGTTCTATAAATAGATTCTTTTGCTACCTCAACTTTTACTCAATCTTAGCGCCTTTGAGCTAAAAAACAACAAAACAGAGACACGGGGAAGCAGTTTCCATACGGAAGTCCTTCCCTCCAACTTTCAGACAGGAGCATGACACATTCGTAACTAATAAAAAGATCTTTGATTTGTCATGGCCTGGAGAAAAGAAAGTCCAAAGTCTCCTCAGGATTAACAACTGTCACTGAGAATGCATCCCTTCTTCTAACCAAACTCCATCTTGATGGGTCTAGGGTTGGTCTGCCGAACCCTTCGTGAGCTCCGCTGAAGGGAAAGAGCTGTGATAACGCATGTTCCTTCTCCCATGTGTCTGGTGGAGAGAGCAGATGGTAGACAAGCCCATCCTTGCCTCTGTAAGGTAGCATGGAACATAACTGTGAACAGAGATGCCCTTGAAATCTGAAAATGAGGAAGTTGGGTGTTACCCCTGGAAAGAGAATTAGGAAAAGAAATAAGAATGAAAGGGAGTCCCTGATTATTTCGATGTGTCTATATCCGAAGCAGGTATTCCTGCAGTGAACAGTGTGAGAAATACAAGTTCTCCTTCTTATACTAACTCATTCCCATACGAGATGTCACCTGGGACATCCAACTACAAAGACAATCCCCCAGAAAGCTCCTACTTAGGAAACAGGAAGAGCAATGGGGATGGATAAGCACACCTGGCTATGTCAAGGTTCTAACCTGTCTTCCACAATCTAAACCTTTCCTGTTGGTTTGGGAAGGGAGATGGCAGAGAGTTACAGAACTTTCTGGAGTAGAAATATTTAGCTGTAAAAATGGATCAGAGCTTACTTTCAAGGCAGGATTACAAAGCCACACTGCCCTCATCCATTAACCTCCATGCCCCAGCCCCCTCCCACATGTTTACCGAGGTGGGAAGCTCAGGAAGAGGGGTGTTATGATGACCCAAACAGCTGCCAGCTGAGTGCACAGCTATTATATGGTTGTCTAGACTTTTACCCCTTGAGTTATTATAAAACAGATGGATGGAACTCACAGAATTCCCTCACCAACAAATTCCTCTCAGAGAACTCTATTTGCAGAAACACTTCATATGATGAAAAACTGTATTAATTGGGGCTAGAAAAGCGAAGTAATTTGCAGGCTACTATAAAAACAGTTACTTGTGGCTCCTGACAACTGCATGGCTTTCTAATCCCATGCACACCGGGCCTCATTGAAAATGTGACTTTTGAGCAAAATATTGAAGGAAGTGAGAGAATGAGCTACAGGGGCATCTGGGGGAGCAGCTTTCTAGACAAAGGGACTGGCCACACTAAGGGATCATAAGAGGATTTCTCTTTCCTGCATTCTGGAATTTCACCCCTATGAGCAATGGCAGAGGCCAGGATGAACCAGAGGCAGGGAGGCCAGAGCAGCCAACACTTGTGAGGAAAGCCCCAGGTTACCCTTTTAGGCCTTTGGGATGACAGGGAGAAAGGGACTTGATAGTTCCAGAGGCTTAGACTCCCCCACTTTTCATGCTCACTTCCTCCCTGAATGAGCCCATCTACTCCTCCAGCCCATACCTCCCCCATTGTCCCTACTCCAAAGATCCCACTTCCTGCTTAACATCTCCAGATGGATGTCTCACAAGCATTCGAAGTCCATGTGCCCCAAATGGACCTTAACATCTTCCCCACAAAGCCTTTCCTTTTCCTCCTAGATTCAGAAGTCCATCCTATGACCCAAGCCAGAGACCTGGGGATCATATTTGTGTCTTCTCTCTCCCTCATTGCCTGCATCCAACCAGATACACCGTCCTGTTAATTCTACTTGCATTTCCAGAATCCCTCCTCATCTCTGTTTCCCCTGCCATTAGCTTACATCAGACATTGATCCCGTTCTCACCAGTCCCTAGCCTGTCCAAAATTATCTTTCTAAAATCAAATCTGACCATTTCACTCCCTTGCCTGACATTCTTCAATGGCTTTCCATAGTACATAAAAGGTGCCCCCAGACATGGCCCCTGTCTCCCCTCAGCCTCATCTCTGACCATTTTTCCCTTAAACCCTGTGCTAGCTGTCCCCACCATACCACTTGTCTCATATAACTGCCATGCTCTCCATCATCTCTCATCTTTGCGTGTGCTGAATACCTTTCCCATCCTTCTTTGTCTGGCTTATTCTCACTTACTCTCCAAGACAGCTGGGATATCACCTCTTATGGGAAGATCTCCTGACCTCCCCGGGAAGTCTGTGAGTGCCAGTCCTCATCATACTCTGTCAAGCACTGTGATGTTCCCCACCTACACTCATAACCTGGAATTATAATGGTTCCTCCTCCCTCACTAATTTTTGAACTTATTTAAGTCAAGAGCTATTTATCCCTGTTTGTCAAACAAACAGGAACCATCTGAGAGCTAGATTTTTTTAAATCTACTCAGTCATTTAAAAAATTTTTTAATCTTTATTTATTTTTGAGACCGAGAGACAGAGCATGAGCAGGAGAGGGGCAGAGAGAGAAGGAGAGAGAGAATCTGAAGCAGGCTCCAGGCTGTCAGCACAGAGCCCAACACAAGGCTCAAATTCATGAACCGTGAGATCATGACTTGAGCCAAAGTCAGACACTTAACTGACTGAGCCACCCAGGTGCCTCTCAGAGCCATATTGTTTTTAAAAAAAGAAGAATGGAAGGGTTCTCAGCCCACAGGAAAACCCAGGGTGTTGTTTGGTATGGAAGCCAAAGCAATTGCCCAACCTTCACATTTGAGAAGTTACACAAGAAATGCAGAGGGGATGGGGTGCCTGGGTGGCTCAGTCGGTTGAGCGTCGACTTCGGCTCAGGTCATGATCTCGCGGTTCGTGAGTTTGAGCCCCGCGTTGGGCTCTGTGCTGACAGCTCAGAGCCTGGAGCCTGCTTTGGATTCTGTGTCCCCCTCTCTCTCTGCCCCACCCCTGCTTGTGCTCTGTCTCTCTCTGTCTTTCAAAAATGAGTAAAAACATGAAAGAGAAAGAAAGAAAGAAAGAAAGAAAGAAAGAAAGAAAGAAAGAAAGAAAGAAAGAAAGAAAGAAAGAAAGAAATGCAGAGGACAGTCCCAAGGCACAACAGTTCTGGGGAGCAAGATTTGGGCAGGGGACCAGAGGGTTTTGGCTTCAGTAAGAGACCCAGGGCCTCTGTATTAAATCATATCAGACTAGTGTGAAATGGTTTTCACTAAAAGATACAGAATGTCAGGGGAAAGGCGGGCAGTAGGGTTATTACAAGTCCTGGACACGCTGAGTGAGAAAATAACACCTCAAATGTTCATTTGGCTATTAAAAATTTCTTCATTTATGGAAAGTGTTCATTGTCCCCCGTGGAACACAAAGTCATTTTTTTAAGTCACTGAACATGCGTCAGAGTAACTGGGTTATAAATGTAACTTTATTATGGCAGCAAACCCTATACATATGGGGGGATCTTCACTGTTTATTGCACACATGGCAAATTTTTTGACTCAAAACT
This sequence comes from Lynx canadensis, assembly GCF_007474595.2. Classification (NCBI taxonomy): domain Eukaryota; kingdom Metazoa; phylum Chordata; class Mammalia; order Carnivora; family Felidae; genus Lynx; species Lynx canadensis. Next base: position 160,356,105 of record NC_044310.1, on the reverse strand, counting down.
TTGGAAAATCAGAGGTAAGATGTGATTTTCAAGAAGAAGAGGAAAGCTGACCCCTTGATTACACAGGGGCAGGAGTATGACTGCCTGCACGAAATAGGTTTTTGTGAAAATAAGTATTTATCGCTTAGGATCAAGAATCCTGGCTGATAGATGAAACAGTGTTTATGGAGAGCCTTCTATGTATTAGGCATTGTGCGAAGCCCCACACATGCATTATCTTGTGTAGAGAGTGTCGCAGTCATAAGCCAACCATGGCTGAGCTGTATGTCTTTCCTTTGATCTTATATTACATCCTTTCCTTGTATCCTTGCATGACCCAGGATATCTCCAGTCCCATCTCCCAGTTATTACCTACAGCTTAAACCAAACCCAATTGTGGCCTAAATTAAGTTTCTGCAGCGTTTTAGATAAGCAAAACAGAGAACTAGGAAGAAATGTTATAAAACTTAAAGTTACATTTCTATTTCAGAAGAAAAAAAATTAAGACAAACCTTTTCCCTTTGCAAAATAAGTTTCTGGAACTCAAACAGTATTACAGCAGGGCAAACACACTTCCCCATGCAAATCAATTTGCACCACGATTTTTTTGGAAACTCGTTCTAATAAGTCACCTTCACATGAAAAATAAAAAGATTTGTTTGGGGGATGCATGAGGGATGGATGAAAGTGTTTATTTCAGGGAATAAAAACTTATCTCGGGGCACCTGGACGGCTCAGTCGGATAAGCATCCGACTTCTGCTCAGGTCATGATCTCGTGGTCCATGAGTTCAAGCCCCACATCGGGCTCTGTGCTGGTGGTTGCAGAGACTGCTTGTGATTCTCTTTCTCTCTGCCCCTTCCCCACTTGCTCTCTTCTCTTTCTCTCTCAAAGTAAATAAATAAACTTTAAAAAAAAAGAACGTATGAAATTGGAAAATAAGACTTAAGACATAGTCCTACAGTCTATGAGCATTGCGAGCTAACAAATTACGGAGAGAAATCTTGCACAGGTCTAAGGAAAATGAAATATTAAGTTGAGATTGGAGACAATCTTCCCACGAAGCTAATGAAGCTTGTGTGCTCTTCATTTGCAGGAAGCTCCTTCTAAAGCTCTCAATTTAATTTTGTATTTATAAACATGTTTCCTTTTCCTTAAAGAAGGCAGCTCAAAATGGTATAAGCTTCAGACTCCACAAAACCTGGATCTGTCCCTGGATGAGACCATGAATTTGTCAGATGAGAGACTCATTTTCTAGCTCCAGATTTGGACACCAAGCAGAGAATCACAGACCCACCAGAATATGGAAAACAGCGCAGGCAACATTCAAAACCACTCCTACTCTCCTGTACCCTGGGCGAGGAAAAGAGAGAACCACAAGTTATTTCTCACCACTGCAGATGGGGTTCAGTGCACATTCAGCACTGAAAGGCTGGCTTTCTTCTCGTTCAACAAGAAGAGAGGCGAGAGATGTGTGCGCCCAGCAGGTACAACAGCAACAGCCAGGACTGGGTGGGAGTCCTCCCTTCTTCTCAGGCCCAGAGAGTCATCTGGCCCTCTTCTTATGGAGCAAGCTGGATGTGCTCTAGCTCTCAAGAAGAGGGGACAGCCAAGCTTCACTGGGGACACTAAGGAGGATCTTGTCTCCATTTAAAATGTTAATATTGTATCATTGTGGATTTTTGTCTTAATTTTTATTTTTTAAATTGCATTAAAACGGTACTTATCTTGTTCACTGAGATTTTTGGTGCTCCCTTACATTTTTGTGCCCAAGGTGATTGCCTCGCTCACTTTAGCTTCTCTCACTTTACCTACACCACTTCTCTCACTTTACCCACGCCACGGTCCTGACTAGGCCTGTAAAGAATCACCCAGACATGCAAAGTCTGGGGTTTCCCCAAAACATCAGTAACTCTTTCAGTCACTCACTTCTATTTCCAAGATAGCACTGCCGCCTAAATTCAAACTGCTGCACTATAATCAAGATGGACACCCCGTCTTTACATCTAAGTCTTATAAGCCTGTATTACTCTAAGGGATAGGGAAAGAAACCCAATCTCATTACTAAGTAATATGTTTGGAAGGTTCTTGGCTTTAGGGCAGGATTGTCCTCCCAAGACAAACAAGGTTTAGGCCAGTGGTTCTTCACCCTAGCTGAACATTAACTTATTTATTTATTAGGGAGGAGGGGCAGAGAGAGAGAGAGAGAGAGAGAAATAGTATCCCAAGCAGGCTCCATGCTGTCAGCACAGAGCCCAAGGCAGGGCTCAATCCCACAAACCGTGAGATCATGACCTGAGCCGAAATCAAGAATTCACTGAGCCAGCCAGGCGCCCCTAAAATCAGTTAGGGAGCTTTTTAAAAAATGCCAATGCCAGGGGTGCCTAGTTGGCTCAGTTGGAAGACCATGTGACTCTTCATCTTGGGGTTGTGAGTTTGAGACCCATGTGGGTGTAGAGATTACCTAAGTAAGTAAAACATTTTTAAAAACTGCCAAGTGGCTGGATTCTCTGTCTCCCTCTCCCTCTGCCTCTCCCCCACTTGCACGCTCTCTCTCTCTCTCTCTCTCAAAAATAAATAAATACACATTTTTTAAAAACTGTCAATGCCAGGGGCACCTGGGTGGCTCAGTCCATTAAGCATCTGACTTCAGCTCAGGTCATGATCTCACATTTCATGAGTTTGAGCCTCTCTGCTAGTATGGAACACATTTCAGATCCTCTGTCCCCCCTCTCTCTGCCCTTCCCCTGCTTGCACTCTCCCAAAAATAAATAATTTTTTTTTTAATAAAATAAAAATAGGGGCGCCTGGGTGGCGCAGTCGGTTGGGCATCCGACTTCAGCCAGGTCACGATCTCGCAGTCCGTGAGTTCGAGCCCCGCGTCGGGCTCTGGGCTGATGGCTCGGAGCCTGGAGCCTGTTTCCGATTCTGTGTCTCCCTCTCTCTCTGCCCCTCCCCCGTTCATGCTCTGTCTCTCTCTGTCCCAAAAATAAATAAACGTTGAAATAAATAAATAAATAAATAAATAAATAAATAAATAAAATAAAAATAAAAATGCCAGAGACCTACTTCCAGAGAGTCTCAGTTTATTGATCTGAAGTGATAGTTGGGCAGGCTTTTTAAAAGAATTTTATTAAGATATACTCTACATGGGGCGCCTGGGTGGCGCAGTCGGTTAAGCGTCCGACTTCAGCCAGGTCACGATCTCGCGGTCCGGGAGTTCGAGCCCCGCGTCGGGCTCTGGGCTGATGGCTCGGAGCCTGGAGCCTGTTTCCGATTCTGTGTCTCCCTCTCTCTCTGCCCCTCCCCCATTCATGCTCTGTCTCTCTCTGTCCCAAAAATAAAAATAAACGCTGAAAAAAAAAAGATATACTCTACATACCATACAATCCACCCATTGTAACTTCGATGATTTTTTTTTCAGTAAACATATTCAGTTGTAACCACCACTGCATTCAGATGCAGCATACTCGCTTCACCTCAAAAAGCTCCCTGGTCAGTGCCAGTCTGTAGTCAGTCCCTGTTCTCATTCCAGTCTCTGGCACCACTGGTCTGTTTTCAGTCTCTACAGATTTCAAGCACCTGTATTTTTAAAAAACTTCCCAACTGTTTCTAGCATGCACACATGGTTAAGAACTATACAATTCTAAATACCAGAGAGCTGGGGCGCCTGGGTGGCTCGGTCGGTTAAGCGTCCGACTTTGGCACAGGTCATGATCTCACGGTCCGTGGGTTCGAGCCCTGCGTCGGGCTCTGTGCTGACAGCTCAGAGCCTGGAGCCTGTTTCAGATTCTGTGTCTCCCTCTCTCTGTGACCCTCCCCCGTTCATGCTCTGTCTCTCTCTGTCTCAAAAATAAATAAACGTTAAAAAAAGAAATTTTTTTTTAAATACCAGAGAGCTAAATTCTCTCCTTAATCCTGCCTAGAAAAATTTGAACATTTTTTGTTAGAATTTTTCCCTCTGGAAAATAAATCTCTCATTTCATATCAAAAAGTCCTGGGGAAAAAAAATAAGTTTTGTTACAAATAGCTTGTAGTTGACTTTACCGAAATACTATTATATGCGAGATGCCTGTATGTATATCTACAACTCTAATTAGTATAAAATGTCACATTTCTATGCCAGCCTAAGACACAGAGGTCTTTTGTTTAGTGGTAAAATGAAAAGCCTGCTGTGCTCTCTTCAAAGTCATATTCACTGCTTAAAAATTAACAAAGAAATATTTACCTCAGACTGAAAAATTATGAGATTACAAAACTGCTGCCTTTAAATGTTCAAAAATTCCTCAGGGGAAAGGTTCTAGAGATGCACAAAGTATCTTTATTATTACATTGATAACACACAAGTGCAGGAGAATCCTAAGAAAAGCCACTGACAAGTTATCGCGTGGAGTTGATGTCCTTCTGTCATTTTAGGCATGCTGGGCAAGCGAGCACTTGTAAAGGGGTGAGCCCGAGGAACAGGAATGAACTTGAAAGAATTCACAGAAATGCCAGCCCCAGAGGTCTGTAAATGCATGTGAGTAAACCACAGCCAGAGGCTGCTCGATGACTCAAAGCTTTTCATCACAAGCAATTCTTCTGCCTCCATTGGCCAAAACAGTGAACCGCAGACAGCACCAGCTATCAACACAGCCAGTTCGTGGGAAATGCTATGGGGTGCAGCTGGAACGTGACCCCACCCAGACCGCTCCCTAAAGTTGCAAAGTTTTAAAACAGTGCCTCCAGCCAAGGAGGTGCTGCCTTGGGTTGGGACACCAAAGTTCTCCAGCAACAAGGTTGGCAAGAGTCAAGGAGCCGCTTCTGAGGGAAAGTGGCATTTAACTACGGATGAAGAGAGTTTGAATTTTAGTCAAGGGGATGGTTCAGAACCATATTTTCTCCATACTCAGTTTTAAATTCCAAACACTTATTAAGATACTGGGAGGCAAATAATGTCCCCAGAGAAACTTCAAATGACTTTTTTAAAAGTCACCTGAGGAGATAAGATAAAGAAGGCTGACATACTCCAGCCTACCGTCCCCAATCCAAATCACTAGCAATGACAGAAAATAATTTTAAAGAAATAAAACAGAAACAATGAAGGTAAGCAAAGAATGGTAGCCTCTATGGCAAGAAATATGAGCCATCCCTAAAAGACACAAGACAGATGAAATCGGATTAACTAACCTAGAACATGCATAGGAGAGGACAGTGGTGGAGATGACTCCACGGGGCCCCAAATTAGAAAGCAAAGATATTGGGATGCTGTGTGGATAGGAAGGTTCTGAGCCATCATCAGAACTGGTTGGGCCATCATAGTAGGAAGAGCCAAGCTGGTGGTCCCATAAACACACACAACACACACACACACACACACACACACAAACACACACACACACACACACACACACACACACACACCAAATTATAGGAGCAAGAATCCCCAGAGGCATATTTGGGACCAGCATTTGAGCCAGAAAATCAAGGCAATGTTTCTGGTAGTTGGTTTCACCCAGAAAGAGTGGAAGCATCTTGGCCAGACAATTCTACTGATTCATCCTGCCCAATCTCACCTCTTGCTCCTGCCCTACCACCAGATGATAGCACATTCTCAGGCACATCATCTAAGCCTCTCAAATCAGAGATGAAAACACAGTCACAAACCAGCAACCATTTTAATAAAACCCTTACTGTGACAGAATGGACACAGCAAAAGATGGACTTAAAAAGCAGACAGGTGGGATAGAGAAATTTTCCAGAAAGAACAGGATAAAGAAATGAAAAGTATGATAGAGACATGGTGGGAAAGAAGAGAACCTAAGAAATGAATCCCTCAAGAAACAATAGAAGATATTCCAGAGCTGAGGAAGCACACATATCCTTGGAACAAAAGAATCAGCCTGGATATATTATGGTGAAATTTCATAAATTTCATTAAATTATTTAAAATGTCCATTATCGGGGCGCCTGGGTGGCGCAGTCGGTTAAGCGTCCGACTTCAGCCAGGTCACGATCTCGCGGTCCGTGAGTTCGAGCCCCGCGTCGGGCTCTGGGCTGATGGCTCAGAGCCTGGAGCCTGTTTCCGATTCTGTGTCTCCCTCTCTCTCTGCCCCTCCCCCGTTCATGCTCTGTCTCTCTCTGTCCCAAAAATAAAATAAAAAACGTTGAAAAAAAAATTAAAAAAAAAAAAAATAAAATGTCCATTATCAACAAGAAATTAAAAACAAAGTTTCTAAAATTAACAAGAATAAAATTAACATCTGACTTCCTGTTGACAAAACCAGATTCAGGGGTCAATGGAAGAGGTAACATCAACAGAAATGGCAGAGTAAGAACCTCTGAAAATCCTCTCCTCCATAAAATTAGTAAGAACACAAGCAAAAATTGTCAAAATCAACTTTTTCAGAAGCCTGGAAATTAACCAAAGGCTTGTAACAATCTGGGGAGGATTCATGTAAGAAAGCAGCTAAATCTCTAACAAGAGTAAGCTTTTGTTTCATTTTAACTTGACTTAGTTCCATCCCTCTATTTCCAGCCCCATGGAAGCCTTGAAAACCAATAGCCCCACAATGACAGAAAAACACAGCAACCCAGTAGCCTCTAAAAGGCAGAGAACAAGATTGGGGCTCATTCCACCGGGATGGCTCAGTTGGTTAAGTGTCCACTTTAGGCTCAAGTCATGATCTTGTGGTTTGTGAGTTCAAGCCCTGCATTGGGTTCTGTGCTGACAGCTCAGAGTCTGAAGCCTGCTTTGGATCCTGTGTCTCCCTCTCTCTCCCCCTCCCCTGCTCACACTGTCTCTCTCTCTCTCAAAAATAAATAAGTGTTTTTTGTTTTGTTTTGTTTTGTTTTTTATAAATGGTTTTTTACAAATTTAAGATTGGAGTTCATTCAAAGCCCAACTCCCAGATGACTGTCGTTGTTTGAGCTTTCTAACAGTTTCCTGGGAAAACTCACTCACAGTCTTTTTCCTTATTTGGCCAGCTTCAGATTTCACTTAGTGCAAATAACATTTTCCCCTCAGCACATTTATCAAAAACAATCAGTGGCAATTGTTTAATATCACAACTGTCTGAGGTAGTGACAACAATTAGCGCAAGCAACCAAACAAATTTAAAAATTAAAAGGAAAAGCTGGGGAATAATTTGTTCATAGGGGACTTTGAAAATTTTCAACATATTCTTGTGAATCTAGAAGGCCATCTGTGTGCAAATGCCCAGGAAAGACCTGAGAAGACTTTAAGTTCTTGCCTCTGGCTAACATTGAGGCTGTGTGTGAGCAGCAAGTGAAGACTGAGGCAGCGATGTAACATACTCACCTGAACATTGAAGGCATATGCCAACACACACACAAACCCATCAGCAAAGGTTTGGAGACTTATAGGTTCCAAACATTTAAGGAAATCTGTCCAGTTATTAGCTGGCCACTAAGCTAACAGAAAAAAGACTTCAGTGGCCACACACAACAAAAAATACAAACTTTTCAAAATTAGTTCAGAAAAATCAGTAAAAAAACAGCAACAACTACAAACCTGAGGAAGGAAGAAGACACTGATTTCCAGAGTTGTCACATTAAATTATTTAAAATGCAGGGGTGCCTGGTTGGCTCAGTTGGTGAAGTGTCCGACTTTGGCTCAGGTCATGATCTCACGGTCCGTGAGTTCGAGCGTAAGGCTCTGTGCTGATAGCTCAGAGCCTGAAGCCTGTTTCAGATTCTGTGTCTCCCTCTCTCTCTGACCCTCCCCCATTCATGCTCTGTCTCTCTCTGTCTCAAAAATAAATAAAAACGTTAAAAAAAATTAAATTATTTAAAATTTCCATTATCAACAAAAAATTATCAGCCATGCAAAGAAGCAAGAAAGTATGGCCCATACACAGGAAAAAAGCAATTAGTAGAAACTGTCTCTGAGAAATCTGAGACATTGGACTTACTAAAGACTTTAAATTCTGCTATTTTAAGAATATTCAAAGACCTAAAAGCAACCAGATCTAAAGAACTAAAGGAAAGGATAAGAATGATGTCTTATTAATAGAGAATATCAATAAAAGATAAAAATTATTTTTTTGAAAAATAGAAATTCTAGAGTTGAAAAGTACAAGAACTGAAATGAAAAACTCACTAGAGGAACTAACATCAGATGTGAACAAGCAGAAGAAAGAATCAGTGAACTTAAATACAGGCAAATTGAGAGTATACCCTTCAAGAAACAGCAAGAAAAAATAATGAAGAAAAATGAACAGAACTTCAAGACCTATGGGGCACAATCAAGCATAGCAATATGGACATAATGGGACTCCCAGAAGAAGAGAGGAAGAAAGAATATTTGAAAAAATAATGGCTAACACTTTGTAAATTTGATGAAAAACATTAACCTACATATCCAAGAAGCTCTACGAAATTCAAGTAGAATAAATCCCAAAAGATCTGCACCTAAGCATATCATAATCAAACTTTCAAAAGACAAAAACAAAGAGAGAATCTCGAAAGCAACAAGAGAAAAGCAACTCATCATATACAAAATATCCTCAATAAGATATAGCTCATTACTCATCAGAAACCATGGAGGCCAGAAGGCAGTGGGATACTGTGTCTAAAGTACAAAAAAAAATCAAACAAGAATTTCATATTCAGCAAAACTATCCTCCAAAAATGAAAGAGGAAAAAATATCTTAAAACTTGTATAGAATCTCAAGGGATTCTGCATAGCCAAAACAATCTTAAAAAGAACAAAGTAAAAAGATTCATATTCCCTGATTTCAAAACCTACTACAAAGCTACAGTAACCAAAACAGTATGTTTTTGGCATAAGGACAGACATAAAACCAATGGAATAGATTAGGGATCCCAGAAATAAATCTTTGTATATATGGTCAAATGATTTTCAACAAGGGTACCAAGACTATTCAATGGGAGCAATGACAGTCTTTTCAACACATGGTGCTGGGAAAACTGGATCTCTACATGCAAAAGAATGATATTTTACCCTTACCTTACACCATATATAAAAATTAACTCGAAATTAACTCAAAATCAAAGACCTAAATATGAAGCTAAAACTTGAAAACTCTTAGAAGAAAACATAGGGAGAAAGCTTCATTGCATTATACTTGGCAATGATTTCTTGGATATATCACAAAAAGCACAGAGTAAAATAGAGAAAAATAGATAAATTGGACTATATCAAATATATCAACTATATCAACTATATAAAAATTTAAAACTTTGCACATTAAAGACTAGTATCAACAGTAAAAATGTCACCTACACAATGAGAGAAAATATTTGCAAATGATATCTGTTAAGGAGTTAAAATCTAGAACATATTGGTGTGCCTGGGTGGCTCAGTTAAGCATCCAACTTCAACTCAGGTCATGATCTCACAGTTCATGAGTTTGAGCCCCACATCAGGCTCTCTGCTGTCAGCACAGAGCCTGCTTCTGATCCTCTGTCCCCCTCTCTCTCTGCCCCTCCCCAACTCACATGCCTCTCTCTCTTTCTCTTTCTCTCTCTCAAAAATAAACATTTAAAAATAATAAATAGGGGCACCTGGTGGCTCAGTCGGTTGAGCGTCCAACTTTAGCTCAGGTCATGATCTCTCAGTTCTCAGGTTCAATCCCCACATCGGGCTCTGCTGTCAGCACAGAGCCTGTCTTGTATCCTCTGTCCTCCTCTCTCTGCCTCTGCCCCGCTTGCACTCTCTCTCTTTCAAAAATAAATAAACATTAAATATATATATTAAAAATAAATAAATTTTTTAAAGTAGAATATACAAAGAGGTCCTACAACTCAACAACAAAAACAAACAAACAAACAAACAATCCAATTCAAAAACAAAGTACTTAAATAGATATTTCTCCAAGGAAGATACACAGGTGGCCAGTAAAGACCTGAAAAGATATTCAACATCACTAATTATTAGGAAAATGCAAATCAAAACCACAGTGAGATACCACTTTACACTCATTAAGATAGTTATTAGTTTTTAAGTAGAATATAACAAATATTGGCAAAGATTCTGAGAAACTGGAACCCTCATACATTGCTAGTGGGAATGTAAAATGATGTAACCACTGGGGAACGAGTACAGTGGTTCCTCAAAAAAATTACACTTAGAATTACCCTAACCCGACTCTGGGTATACACCTCCAAAAAATTGAAAATAGGGATTAAAGTATTTGTACACCAATGTTCATAGCAGTATTACTCACTTTAGCCAAAATGGGAAACAACTCAAATGTCTATCAATGGTATAATCATACAATGAAACATTATTTAGTCTTAAAAAATGATAAAATTCTGACACATGCTACCACGTGGCTGAACCTTGAAGACATTATGCTAAGTGAAGTAAGCCATACACAAAAGAACAAATATTGTATGATTCCACTTACATGAGGTAGTCAAATTCATAGAGACAAACAGTAGAATTATGGCTGCCAGGGGCTGGAGGAGATGGGAATGGGGAGTTAGTGTTTAATGGGTTTAGAGTTTCAGTTTGAAAAGATGCAAACGTTCTGAAGATGGATAGTGGTAACGGTTGTACAATGTGAATGTAGTTGGGGCGCCTGGTTAAGTAACAGACTCTAGGTTTCAGCTCAGGTCATGATCTCAAGGTTTGTGGATTCAAGCTCCATGTTGGGCTCTGCACTGTCAGAGTGGAGCCTGCTTGGGACTTCTCTCTCCCTCTCTCTCTGCCCCTCCCTCCCTCAAAATAAATAAATAAACTTTAAAAAAAATACCTATAATGTGAATGTACTTAATGTCACTAAACAGTACATTTGAAAATGTTTAAAATGGTAAATTTTATATTATGCATGTTTTTCCACAATAAAAAAGTCTATACCTTCTTAACTGGTGATTCCAATTTTCAGACTGTATTTTTAGGAAGTAGAAAAAGTAGGCAAAGATTTTATTGCCAGCATGAAAACTATCTAAATGTCTACCACAAGGGGAGAGCTCACCATAAGCCCTGCAACTTCTCATAGTTTGGATATTATATGTAGTATTTGAAGTGTTAATAAAGAATTATATTAATGTAGGAAAATTCTTTGAGATATATATATATATATCTTTTAGGTGTGTATATATATCTTTTAGATATATATATAGATATAGATATAGATATATAGATATAGATATATCTCAAAAGGAAATACCCTAAAATAGCTTAAATGTTTTTTTAATCTCGCAGATAAAATGAAGACTACTTTTATTTTCTGTTAAACTTTTTTGTGTTTTTCTGATTTTTTTTCAGTGAACATACACTTTCTTCAGAGGAAACTATTTTAATTACTCATAAAGTCTGGACAGAGGAAATGAAAGGAAATTCCTAAACCACATGATGGGCTTCCTAAGGGAAATGAAGAAGGGAAGGTCAATCAGAACATCCCCAGCTATCATAAATAAAAATTGGTCACTAAACAGAAGTTATAGAAATTTTGCTAGAGGTCGTTGAAAATAGGCGACATCTTGATCCTTTCCACTTAGGAATAGGGAATAGATTCTCGTATAGCTTTTAGACTTGCCATCTTAACCATGTATCAGAGCCAGAGTTGGCCTTGTGGGGCCTTGAAAAATCTACATTAAGAGGTTGGACTGTCTTTGGAAGACAATAAAAGCCAAAGATAGCTTTTGCAGCACGTTTTAGTCAGAATTGCCATCATCCGGGAAGGAGGTGATATACCAAGACAGAAAACCTAGAGTAAATGTCTGCTTTAACAAAGGCCTCAAGGGCTGCCATTTACATGTGTCAAGTAATAAAACAAACAGAACCTTCTTTCAGAGTACATTCCTGTAGCCCCAAACCAACACCCACGTGGGCCTCTCTGAGTTCTTTGTGCTCCAGCCACCCTAGGGAGGTAAAATAATGTCATCGTGCTTGTAATTGCAGGTTCTTTCTTATGTTGGAGAGAAGCTCAGGAGGATTTCCAGGGTCCAAAAATATATTGCGGCAAAATAGGGATTGTGCCCAACCTCTCACATGGCAAGATGCTATTTCCTGGGGTCTTTTTACATTTATTCTTTTTCCCTCTTGCTCTGACTTTAGAATTTACAAAACAATTTAGACTTATGTACAACCTGTCCCCATGTGGTTACTTCCCTAAGATCTGATAGTTTTAAAGTCTACTAGAAAACTAAAGGAGGGAAAACCTTCCATTTAAAACTATAAATATATATTTGCAAATGGTAAAGCATCACCAAACTCAAACACCAATAAAGGGAACAAATATAGTAACCCCAAAAAAGATGCCAGTGACTTAATTGCAAAACTAAGTCCAAGGGGTGCCTGGGTGACTCAGTCGGTTGAGTGTCTGACTCTTGATGTCGGCTCAGGTGATGATCCCAGGGTTGTGGGATTGAGCCACGAGTCAGGCTCCACACTGAGCATGGAGCCTGCTTAAGATTCTCTTTCTCTCCCTCTGCCCCCTTCCCTGCTGGTACAATCTCTCTCTCTCTCTCTCTCTCTCTCTCTCTCTCTCTCTCTCTCTCTCTCAAAACAAACAAACAAACAAACAAAGCCCTAAGTCCAAGTCCTCACAGTAGATCTTGAACAAGACAGATTCAGGTTTTCAACAGATGTATTGAGTACCTACTATAAGCCAAGCCTCATGCTACTGGTAGGAATAGAGTGTCTTCTGATCCTTCAGGGAGATAGTAGGACAGTCTGGTATGGAAGAGACAAAGGTTGTCTACCTCAGGACCTCCAAGACAAGGCCTCCAAGAATGTCCAGGGTCCAGTGAGGAAGACAATGGGAAGTTGGTACATGCAGCCGAGGCAAGGGACCCTTTTTCACTAGGAAAACTAGAGATACCTTCATGGTGGCATCAGAGCTGAGTCTAGAGGATAAGAATTTCAATAGGCAAAGCCATATAGGAGAGCAATGAAAAGCAGAGACAGAGAAGTCTGAGGGAAAACAAGAGGACTAGGGATGAGACACCTTCTGGTCTAAAATTCTACTTACTAGGTCATTGCAACTCTGAAGCCATTCATCTTCCTAGGAGATTCCATGAGCTAAGGTATTTTTTAAATAAAAAGCCTTTCCTTGACATGGAAGCTGATGGGAGTGAAGCAGGAGGGGCAAAGGAATATCGGGAGGCAAATTCTGGAGATGAGGAGGCCACCAAAGACCTTTTCTTAATTAGACAGTTTAGTTGAGGATGGCTCATTTGCTCATTTGCCTTCAAGCTGCTCTCTCAATCTATCGTGGTCTCTTTCCCTTCAACCCAGCTTACTTTTTAGGACAGTCTTGGTAACTTGGTGGCAAGAAACAAACACAGGGGAAATTACATCTCATATAAGCATTCCTCAATTAGACATAAATTAATTACCTGTGATTGACCATAACCCAGGAATACATGCTAATGTTTGCAAACCGGTAAAGAACACCAAGAAGCCCGTCCAGGGGGCTGGAGAATAAAAGCTACCTAGTAATCCTGAGAAATTCTATCAGTCCCCTCAGGTTTGACTATAAGCTAGACGGGAAGTCATTACACTCTTGCAATTTTCTTAGACACCTGCCAAACCACTTAACAATGGACCTCCTTTCTGGTTAACCACAGGGAAGGCAGTGTTGGGGGGGGGGGCATTAATAGACACCAGATTCTGGCTCCAATTCAGCCCTGGGGGAATGTTGCTCTCTCTGGGAAATCCCTGATGGCATCACTGCTTCTGCTGCATCTACCATCAATGGGCAAAGCCTGGCCCAACTCTGAGCCACAAGTGTCCTCCAGCCACACCAGGTTTCCTGTAGGCAGGAGAGACCAAAAGAGTGATCCTTTTTTGTAAAGCACCTTCAGATCCTCTGGTGAGGGGATCAGTTACACATTCATATTGCAGAAAACTGTGCAATTGTTAAAGAAAATGAAGGAGCTTTATCAATACTAACAAAGGAAGATCTCCAAAATATGGCACTGGGTGAAGAAAGTGAGTTGCAGAGCAGACATATATCCCTTGTGTCTATGTAAAATATACCTATGGGGCGCTTGGGTGCATCCATCAGTGGAACGTCTGACTCTTGAGTTCAGTTCAGGTCATGATCCCAGGGTCGTGGGATCAAACCCCGCATTGGGATCTGCACTGAGTGTGGAACCTGCTTGGAATTTGTTCTCTCTCTCCCTCTGCCCCTCTCCACCCTCTGTCAAGAAAACAAACAAACAAACAAAACATATATTCTTGAAAATACATGGGAAGTTTCTAGAACTATATGAAACTATTCTATTTCTGGAAGCAGGAAAGAGTTTCACTTTAATTTTATATTCTTTTGTGCTACTTCTTTGATAAAAAAATAGTTTTGAAGACTTTTTCTAAATTATAAGATGAAAGAGTCCAAGAACAACTATTATAAATATGGGGTTTATATGCATAGCATAGTCTCTTTTAGCATAGTCTCTATGCTAACTGAGGCTAAAAAATATTATCTTCTTACTTTGATCTCTTTACCCTGATACACATTTCTGTATTAATACTGCATCTTTGCCAGGCTTAGTATGGTGCTGCTTCTGTTCAAAAGAATTTAAGTTTTAAGTGAAATCAAATGAAATGTGAGCATATGTATAAATTACATTTATGGTGAGAGACATAAACATGTCTAAACATTCAACAAACCTATAGCTAATATACTCACTT